>NW_013952474.1:113631-129187 GCF_001266775.1 Austrofundulus limnaeus
GTCTAACTATGAGCACAACTGGCAGACAAGATTCTTCTTAAAGGGCTGTAGTTTTGAAATGGACTTTATGTTTTGAGGAATGTCATTCCATGCTTTAGTATAAACATAGAAAAAAGACCTCTGGCCGTAACAGTTTTTAAAAGTTGGTAATATCAGTTGTCCTTAATGTGACGTTATTGTTCAAACAACGTAACAGAGAATTAAGAAAACTGAACAGACTGAAAAACATGACTCAGACAGAAGATAAAGATATCTTTGCAGCACCAGGAGAGACTGAACTCAACTTCTCTGCACTCCTAGAGACTCCAAGTACACAACAAAATGTATTTAGGAGCTAAAAAGTAGATTTTKTATGATCTAWCCCCTTTAAAAGTCACGGCTGGTTTAGACTTCAAGTTGCTCACACTGATGAGTGACAAAAAAGTGCAGAACTGCCCCCGGTGACAGCTCGTTGTGTACATCGCCCCCAGTCAGAACTCTGTCCTGCGGACCTTGAGCCTCTCAGCATGTGATTGGTCAGAACTTAGCATGTTTGTTCAGAGCCGCTCTGTGGAGCCTCACTCCGTGCAGTGCGTCTTTCTGCAGGTCATTTAGCTAAAAACTATCTGTTTCCAGAAGCTGTTTGCCAAATTAGCAAGACAGGCAGCTTAGAGGAGCAGCTGCTCTGATCCTATTGAGTATGTGAACGTGCACTGATGTTCAAGCCTTCAGTTTTTCCTCCTCCAACTCCCGAGACATCAATGAGTGAAGAATCTACCTATCTATCCTTCTGTCACTCATGTTGGCTATGAGCTGTGCTACATTAGGATGGCAGAGGAAGGAATGATGGTAATTTATCCCCCGCTGCATCTTTAGCCTGACGTTAAACACACGGTCAGAGAAAAGACATCATAAATGATGTAATCACTAACCTGCTCTCTCACATCGTATTGAAGTATAAACCAGGCTTCGGAGTTGGATGAAATGAGACATGACCTGTCAGACTGAGGTCGCTTTAAAAACATCAGACATGGATCAGACTTAGCACCTCATATGGAAAACATCTGGACTGAATTTAAAAAAATAACAGAAACTTTTCAAACGGATCATCCAGTTATCAGTCTTTCAGTCCTCTGTTTCTGCAGTAAATGAAGTCATGTTCTGAAGTGAAATACTCACATCATCAAATAATGCTGACAGTGCAAACAGCGCTCACACGATCCTGTAAGACTGGACTCGTTTTAAACAACATGAATCCACTTTGGTCTTGCTCAGACTTAGCTCATCAATCAGGTCAGAGTTAAACTTAATTTCTCCAAACTGAGTTTGTGCAAAAGTCAACTGGCAGCAGGTAAGATATTTATTGTTCTTACAGTAAATGAACAGCATAAAAGCTCCACTGTGAATACAAAGTACTTAAACATAACCAATTCTTCTTTGTTTGTACCAGTTCTAACTGTACAGTTTATGAACAWTCTTAAAAAGTCTCAGAAACAAAACCTTTCCTCACCAGGACCTTTACGTAACTCTTCCCAACCTCAAACCCGCTGAAGT
Source organism: Austrofundulus limnaeus (assembly GCF_001266775.1). Classification (NCBI taxonomy): domain Eukaryota; kingdom Metazoa; phylum Chordata; class Actinopteri; order Cyprinodontiformes; family Rivulidae; genus Austrofundulus; species Austrofundulus limnaeus. Next base: position 115,165 of record NW_013952474.1, read on the forward strand.
GAAGCTCTGAAGGTTCTGCTTCGATTTCCCTGTTGCTTTTCAATTTGGCATAGATTTCTAAAAAATAAAAATAAAAATAAAAAAGAGGTAAAACATAAAATAAAAGGAGAAGCTTTACATAAATTACTGTATGAATAACTCAGGACAAATGTTCAGGCCATAAGCAAGATGTTGTATCAGTCAGAGTGGACAGCTAGGGCGTACTTGAGTCCAGCAGGTGATTGGGGATGCTGGTTCTGCTCCGGCTCTCCTCCACCAGCTGGCTCAGGGGCAGAGGCGTCCCTCTCCTCCTGTGGGGCTTCGAGAGGATCTGAGAGCTAGACTGAGCCACTTCCATCCTGGCATAAAAGGGGTCTCCTCCGGGAGAAAAATRACAGAAGGCTGGAGGAAGAGACAGCAGCTTCACTTGGGACAAAAAAAGCTTCATTTGGGAGGAAATTTAAAGTTATTAGGCAAATTTTTATATAAAAATATTTGTTAACTCACAATATAACACAGATAAAACGAGGTTATAATGACAGTCGTAAATAAAAAATCAAYAGAAAAGCAGGTGAAACTTACCAAAACAAGCAGGAGTTATTTAAGAAAGTGTGTGAAGGATTTGACGCATGCGCACTAATAACTACTGGRCTAACAGACGTCTCCAGCTGTTTTTAGCTTTGTAGTGGTTTTGTCCTTGTCAATGAACGTGAAACTTGTAAATACATTAAAAATATATATTAACCGTAACTCAACAACTTACTTAAATCCCAAAACAAGCGGACGCTTTTGAGTCTTTAAACATGGCCGCCATTATCCACAACATAAACTTCGGTGCCCGGTGACACTTTTCTGTTTTAATGAACGGGAAACACAACCGGCGCGAGCTACCGTCACCATAGCGACGGTGGGCGGGGCGGGGAACGAGCACGTCAATTTCGACGAAGCCAAACCGCAAAATTGCTGTTTAGATTTCAAAATAAAAGCCGCTGAACGAATGCTCACGTGCGCTTTTTACTGTTTTGAAAATTCATGAAAAGGTAGCTTAATTATATTGCTGATTTACTAGTGTAAAAAATAATAAAAATACCAAACTAGGCGCTACATCGACCTGTAGGAAAACGYTCAAGTTTTATTTTGAAAGTCAGCAAGGCCACGTTAATATAAGCACTTCACAGACTACTTTAGGGAACTTTGCTGGACATTCCTATCCCATGTTTGAGTTTCAGGGCTCATTTATCAGCTGCATGGCAGGATGCTCGCTTTTCACCCTGATCACCCTGCGGTTCGGAGTTTGGACTGAGGAGGAATAAAGGAGACAAGATGCAGAAAGTTGGATTTATTGGGGTGTTTCTGTTACCCCAGGTGAGAAAAGGGGCTTCAACTAAATTGAGATGTTAAAAAAATAATTAAAACAACAATATACATGTTTTTTTTAATTATTATTATTTTACAGGTAAAATCGTCAATGAGTTGCCATCCTCATGTTAGTCTTGTAAAAGAGGAAGAGAAGTGCCTAAAAGACCTGCAACTTTTTAAATCCCTCAAAGCAACAGGTAAGTCACTTTCAGAATTATGTAAATAAATATACAGAATAAATATTTTATATGGCCATTAAGGGAATTAGAAGCTCTGATTTAATGTTTGTTGTTTCAGTAAAATGAGTAAAACCTATATAAAAACATTTAAAATAAAATGTCATGTTCTTTAGTGACATCTAGTGGCCAGTCATCAAACTGCACACTAAAATTTACACAAGATTTTGGTGGTTTTAATCTGCATTTAAGCCATAAAACGAATAAAATTTTCACCCCCATTTTTTAAACATAAATTCACTGCTTTTTTCTCAAATTTTCTACTGGAATCACAGCAAATATAAAAAGTTTTTTGTTTGTTTGTTTGTTTGTTTGTTTCCAAGAAAACATCAGCGTTTACTGCAACGGAATGTGGGATGCCCTAAACTGCTGGCCGCCTGCTTCTCTTGGGGAAACCGTGTCTCAGCCGTGTCCCAATGTTTTTAGCTCTGCAGGTAAGATACAAACACAGTGGTATTAACTGGAACCCATTTTCAGTGCTGTTAGTTAATTATTTGCAGAGGAAACTCATTTGTTTTCATAACGAGACGGGACAACTTTTTCTCTGTCAGGATTACTATCCAAACAGTGAGTCTGGGTGCAGGGAAATTATAGATTATTGGTTTGAATATAAATGATATCAAATTGTGGAGCTTTATCAGAYTATTAAAGTGATAAATTGTTTGATTTTCTACTTTATTGCCCTGTAACAGGTCAGTTCCTCAGCATACTGTAGTTACCGTGAGCTGCTTAACTTCTTTGTTGTTTTTCTCCCAAGTACAAATGCATTTTTATACTAAACCAAGAAAAACAGCTGTGATTTTTGTTTGATACTTTGCAGGTAAAGTGCATCGAAACTGCACCGCTGATGGATGGACAGATCTTCTTGTCCCACATGAAGACGCCTGTGGCTACACGTTCAATGGGTCATTTCTTGAAGAGGTTGGTGTTTTCTATTGTCCAGTGGGAGGAGCTTGTCTACAGTTTTGTTGTTGTTGTTGTTTTCTGCCTCTTCCGACCCATTAGCCATCCCCATCTGACCTACTGAAGGTCAATAAAATAAGAAAAGATGACAAAGGAGATTTTGACAGAGCCACCTGCCAAAAGGAAAACACAGAGAGGTTATCAAACTGAGAAAAATACAATATAATGCTAATAAGGAAAAAGTGGTGGAAATGGAAATAAAGTGCATGAGTTGAAAGATGAACAACGGATAGCTGACCTGGCAGAAGGGGGTGCTTTGGTCCTGTACCAGCAGTATTGTCAGTCCATACTTCTCTGTTTCAGTACCACCCCAGACACAGCCAGCTYTGCACAGCTAACCAAAAAGTTAGCTTCACTAACTTATAATCCACTAATTAAAAAYTATAGCTTTGCTAAYGCTAATTGTGAAAAATAAAAGAAGCTACCACTACCATCTAATCGCTAACCGCTAAGATAACTGTCACTCAGTCTGCGTTTCACATCTTCATCTTCTTCAAGTTGAAGACTAGTGGGAATGACACAAACCTGTTGATGTAAGTTAGCCGTTAGCAGACTTAAGTTGACAAAACCTAATTTAACAGAAGCTAACACYAMCAGCWAATTGCTAACCGCTAACACGACCGTCACTCAGTCTGKATCACGTATTTGTCTCCTTGGAGCTGAAGACTGGTGGGACTGACACAAACCTATTGATGTTAGCTTCTTAGWTAGTGGTTAGGTAACTTAAACTTGGCAAAACCTAATTTAGCAGAAGCTAATTGATCTGCTAACRGTTGTTCAAAATTAGTGACAAAGCTAATCCACTGAATGGAAAAATTTGTTTCGCTGTTAGCTGATTAGAGGAAACGTCCCCACTACTGGGAATAGAGTTTCATAAGGCTTGGCACACAGAACAACAAATCCCCACCACCACCACCACCTCGGGCTAACTGTTGGGCACTCCAGCATCTGCCTGATAACACTACCATGTGTGGCCTTTACATACCCTTTACTGGTTGGCACATGGATCAAATTAAGCATCAGGAGCAGTTGAATGTATTAAGAGTTTGAAGCGGATTAAGAGAATTTTTAGTAATTAATGCCTAAMGACACATTTTTAAACTGGTTTTGTTGACTTTCCAATGTTCAGCCCGCAGATTCCCATTTATATTACTCCTACGTGAAGACCATGTACACAGCTGGATACACACTCTCCCTCGTCTCTCTTACCATCGCCATCACCATTTTCAGTCTGTTCAGGTGAGGAAACGGTTTTCTATTGTCCCAGCATCAAACCCATTCAAATCTGAAGTGTCGTTTGCTCWCCGTCAGTTAAACTTGTTTTTAAAACCGGCTTAATGTTTATCTTAAGAAAGCTCCACTGTACCAGGAACCACATTCACATTCAGCTGTTTGTCTCCTTCATCCTGAGAGCCATCTTCATCTTCATCAGAGACAGTCTGCTCTTCACCAACAAAGAGCTCTATCACTGTGACGACTATCCGGTAAAACTGGACTTTCTCTTTCAATACAACATATTTATTTTTGTTTTTAATCTTCTAACTGCATCAAGAAGCCTGTTTTGTTCCTGTTTTATTGAATTCAGACAAAATGGTGACTAATTAWTTTTTTAAGGTTTAAACCAGGGGTGCCAATAAGTGGGTTTCCGGGGGGGCACCTCTATAACTTTGTTAGCCTCCTAACTGGCCACCCAAATATATTTACCTGTTGAAAATCATACCTTATCTATTTTTTTTTCTTTATAAACTCGTGTGGCAGGTGGGGTGTAAAATCGTGCTGATGTTTTCCAACTACTCCATCCTCGCCAACTACAGCTGGCTGCTGGTGGAGGGTCACTTCCTCTTCATCCTGGTGAGCCGCTCCTTCTTCTCCCTGAAGAAACACCTCGCCTGGTACATCCTCYTAAGCTGGGGTAAATCCTCATGTGCATCGCACCGATTTGTCTTTACCTGTGACATGTCAACAGCTCTTTAAGGTTTCTGATGATTTAACCTAAATTTATTGTTTTTAAACAGGCTGTCCACTTATTGTTATCATCTCCTGGGGTTGCGCTAAGTATTTTTATGAAGATGAAGGGTAAGGAGCTAAAAATGTGTTGTCTTCATCCATTGGCATCACTGTGCAAATTTCAAAACAAATCTATACACTGCAAATGAAAAGTTTAGCTTACCAAACATAGTTTACCATGTGATGAGGCATGCTAACAAGCTTAAATTTGTTCAGGTTAGCTTAGCTTGCTCAACACAAATTAACTCAATAGCTTTGCATGAATAGATTCTCTGTTTGAGATGCATCAGGATAATTTGAGTTTGGCTTAGTTTAGCTTGAGAGCCTGGCATGTGATAAGTTATGCCAACGAGCTAAACTATGTTCATTTACCGTAATGGTGCGTTCACACCGAACGCGATTTCAGCATCAGGAGCATCAGGTTTACATACAAAGTCTATGGTGGACGCGCTTCAAGCAGCGTCGGGAAGTGCTGCTGCGCCTCAAGCGCGATTAGAGCAGTACGATTTGAACGATCTGAGCGTTCGACGTGCTGAGGCGCAAATCGCTGAAGTTAGAAAATCTGAACTTTTGCAGCTCGACGCGCCGCGTCAACCTATCAGAGAGACTCCACTGTGTGACGTAGAGACATATTTCCTGACGGGACAGTTTACTGAATGATGTCCACTAACCTGAAACAGATGGAGAGGAGCTCTTTAGCTGAAATCGAGTGCCTGCAGTCGTGTCCTGACAGGAGATATCAGCACCAATGCGTGGCAGCGACTCATCAGACTGGACTCGGGACAAAAATAGTCCTGAAAGCGAGCTGTGAGCCTCTACTCTGAATTATCTGGTGAATTAATTATGAATTAATTATCTGATGAACGTGACATGCTCTTGCTCTCTGTAAATAAAGCAAAGCCACTTCCTYGTCCGACATTAAACAGAGCCCGACAGAGGAGGGAGGGGCGGGGMGGCTGTTGTCGTGCAGCGCTTCAAGAGCTGACCTGCGTCTGACCTCAAAGTGCACAAGTGACCAACTTCAGCGTTGGCTGCGATTTTGAAGCTGAAATCGCGTTCGGTGTGAACACAGCATAAGTTACGCTAACCCATGCTAATAAGCTTAACTGCAGTCAACTTAGTTCAGCTTTCCAAGCACAACTTAATATTTTGCAATGGCATAAACCACTATAACGAGTTGAGTTTGGCTTAGCTTAGCTTGATCTCTTGGCATTTGCTAAGCCATGCTAACAAGCTAAACTACATTTTGAGTTGTTTAGCTTGCCATACAAATGTTAGTTTAAGTTAATCATCTACGTATTTTATATTTAGTTTTCAGCTCAGCTCTTATTTTGTGCTTGTTAAAATTTACTACAGGTGCTGTCAGTAAAAATACACCTCAAGAGTCAATTTAAAAATAGTGTTTTGCCTACTCGTTTATGTTGACACAATACTGGTTCATTTTGAGATTAGAGGTCTTTCTATGTCTGAATAATTTTAAGTCAAACAAGAAAAACAAAATATTCCTTTCTGAACTAGACAGAAAATGAGTGAAAAGGCAGCTGAATTAAAGAAAAAAGTTTTAAATGCCTTCAGAAAGTTTGGAGTGACAAATCAAAAACTCAAAATTTATGCAAATTATTGCATTATTTTAGAATATCATGTATCTTAACTGTATCTCTTTTTGTTTGTTTGTTTGTTTTGTTTGTTTTGTCAAAGCTGTTGGGAAACCAGGAGACACAAATGGATTTGGTGGATACTTCGAGTGCCAGTTCTTCTAACTATATGTGTAAAACAATTTATTGTTTACTTTAAATATTTCAAAAACCTTTTCATATTCTGAAAAAAAAAACCAAACTCTTATTCTCAAAGGCTAAAAGTAGACAGTCACACCCCTCATGTGGCAATATTTTCTTAGCTCATGGTTGTCATTTTAGCTAGTTAGCTTAGCTTATCTCAAACATTTTGTAGCTACTAGCGAATCTAAAAATGTAAAAACAAATTAAATTAGGACAATAAACATTAACTCTAAAGATTTTTCAGTAACTGGCTTTAGTATACACAAAAAACAAACATAAAAATTAGCAACATCATAACTAAAACCATTTATTTGACGCATGTGCTAAGCCACACTAACAAGCTACGGTGACCAGATGTCCCCGTTTTGGACGACTTTTCCCCGGCTAAAACTGTCCCCAGAAATGTCCCGATTTGAGCTTTTTATGAAAGAGGAAAAAAATGTGTGCAGACTGTTATTACTGTAGAGGGGTTTGAAGTGCGAGTGAGCACGTTGCTCTTGCTCTGCAAGGCTCGGTGGGTACTTTGGGAACTCGCGCAGGGCATGCACTCCCTCGCCAGCGGTGTAGGTGTTTAAAGTGGTGGACATGCAAGTCCTACAGGAGTTTGGACCGTGGAGGTGCTGCAGCACTCCTCCTGTCAGCTGATCTCGGGGTGATCTCCTCAGAGCGCTGCTGCTTGGCCAGGGAGTGGACAACGGTACAGAATAATGACTCAACAGACACAAATTTGAATTCCTGTCCCCATCACAGCCATAGGGCCACAGGGGAACTGCACCTGTCAATCACCAGGGGCGTAACAAGTGAGGGTGGCCAGGAGGGGCTACGCCCCCCATCCCACCCCTCAAAATTTGGTGGCCTCACCAGTTTTATCTTCGCTTTGTGCTCATTTTAATTCCCCCTATTTATGATTAGTAAAACCTTATAAAAATGAAAATTATTTTGCAAAACTAACAGTTAAAACATATAAACAAAAAATTTTACTTAAAAAAACATAAACCTAAAATTCCCTCGGTATAAAGACAACCAGTATAAATAAAACAAATGTCCACAACATTAGGATGCAGTTTCTCATGAGATTAGAGGCAAACAAAAAAGTGTTTACCAACCTGTTAAACTACATGGTTTCTACTTCAATCAGAACTTTTTTGTCTAAAAATAACCAACTTCTAAAGGATATCTCACTCAAAATTCTTAATAAATTGTAAATTTTCCGTATGTTTTAATCTGTTTTTGGAGGGGATTGTGATTACATTATGTCTACATAATCTTATATAGTAAGCATTGACATGCTCACATTCACATAAAACACTCACTAGTTTACCCCCACACATAGCTTTAGTACTATATTAATACCATCTATTAAATGCTTTATTATACTTAGGAAATACTAACAACAGCACAGAGACATATTCTGCTGTTTAAATATGTACAAATACATAAAAGAGTAACTCTCCCCTTTCTATATCGTTTATTTTTTATCTCCGAGTTGGAAGTGTCATTTAGTGTCAGAAATCTGGTCTATGCTAACAAGCTAAACTTTGTTTTGAACAGCTTAGCCTGCCAAATATTCTAGCCAAGTAACCCATTAATGCTAACATGCTACAATTAGCTTTTATATATGTATTCTAAGAGTCCTATATTACACAACTTAATGCTTTTGAAAATAAATAACAAATACTGTTTTGTGGTTTTAAAGGTCAATCTAATCTTTTTCTTGGGAATTTTGAGGATATTGGTGGACAAACTCAGAATGCCAGATGCACAGAGGAATGAATTCAGCCAGTACAAGTTAGTAGTTTTCAACTTGTGTACCAGTGTTCTGCTGTGATCGTATTTTATTTGCTAAATGTTATATTTTCATTGGTTTTAATTCCCAAGAACAGTGTCTTATTGGTGAGTCGTTGGGACTGAGTTTGTATCGGGGAAGTTTCAGCCTTTAACGTAGAAATGAACTCTTGAGCTTGTTGTTGTTCGTCCCACAGGAGGCTGATCAAATCCACCTTCTTCCTGGTGGCCCTGTTCGGTCTGCACTACATTCTGTTCGTTTTCCTGCCTGTGGAGTTCAGCAGCTCCGTGTTTAAGATCTGGATGTTTGCAGAGCTGGCTCTGTCGTCCACACAGGTGAATTAATCAGTTTATAGARGAGAAATGACGACTTAACGCAGAAAACAAGCAATCGCATATTTGACCTCTCTTCCCTCATCTGTAAGGGTTTCGTGGTGGCGGTCCTCTACTGCTTCATGAACGGAGAGGTAAAAGACCTGGACAGACCCTTTGATCAAACGTCAGTTTTGGAAAGCGTGGATAGTTTCTGAGTGGTGCATACTTACAGGTGCAGCAGGAGCTGAAGAGGAGGTGGAGGMGATGGAGACTCATTCAACACCTGCCCAGTCGGCGCCGGCAGCATCGCGGCTCGTTCAGCAACAGCGGCTCTCCTCACACCCAGGTGTCCCTGCTGCCCTGCTCTCCGGGCAGCCTCGTGACCAGAGGACTCCCCGTGGACACCCTGGAGCTGTGATCGAACAGTCGCTAACATTTCCCTGACAGATGGGTGAACGTGCAGGCAGAAACGTGTACATTTATGAACTTAATTTGATTTATCTTGAAATTGTATCTGAGTAAAAGGTTCTTACGTCAGCCTGAAGACATTTGATTTACTGTACATATTTACAAAACTATGTGAAAATAAAATAATTTTACCCTTTTCCATTCTGAAGTTTTAGTCTAATTTTTAAATGAATGTATGCATGTTTTATTATGTGYACATCACTTTGGTCCTGTAGGTGTTTAAAGTGCTCTATAAATAAAGATGGTATGGTAAAATCACCCAGTGCTGTAAAACAACCAGGCTAAAGCTGACTTGGTCAAACCTTGAAAATAACGCAGTCTGGTCTATAGGCCACTGATGCTATGAGAAGTAAGCAGTACTCTTTACAGGTACTTCAGCCTGCTGCATGTATGTGTACTTATGGTTTTGTACTAAATGTTTACTTGTGCACATCTTGTGGGATAAGATGAGAGACAGAAACATACTCCCATGAAAGAGGCGCCTCCTTCAGGTAAGTTGGCGGCTCTCAAACATAAAAGCAGAACCTCACCTGGTGGATTCATATAAAATTGATAGCAGAGGAATAGAGGTAAAAAATAAAGAAACCGTTACTGAAAGGAATGCATTATTCTATGATTAAAAAAATCAAAAGATGTGTTTATCAGATTTCAATGTGGTTGATTTTTTCCCTAACAAACACTAGAGGGCAGTAAAGTAACTGATGGTTTATGAGAGTTTGAAATAATTTTGATAAAATTAAAACAAATTTGAAGTCCCTGTGATGTGCATAATCCTTCAAATATAAGTCAAAGAAAACATCTTAATGGCACATAAAATTGGCATAACACACAATTCTAACCATTTTGTCACACAACTGATATATTTTCTGTTGAACTTGGCTCAAAGGGAAACAGGAAGTGACATCAAAGGGGAACTCTAAAGGAACTCCCTGGTCTTTGTTTATTGAAACAATGTTTAAAATCCCACTTCTCTCTGACAGTGACTCAAAATAAACTAATGAATAATCTGATGTTTCTTTAGATTTTAAAACTTTTTCTTAATTACCAGACACTTTGTCCTGATGCATCTCAGTAATCCAGGTAAAAAATCAAAAAGAAAAAAATTGTATAGGTCTTCTGGACGGGTTCTTCTCTAATGAAACGTTTCTTCTCTCCTCCAAGAGACTTCTTCAGTCTGAGAGTTTCAGGCAAAATTCAGGCTTTTAAGCCCTGCCTCCATGTGACTGATACTCACATCACATGGCTATCATTGACACCTAATTAACATCTATTGTTAACAGGGGGTGGAGTGATACTGGCAATGGCCGCGCTGTAGGAGGGGGACAACTGAAAACGGAGGCCTCCACCTCTGTTTAATGATGGACGGTCTTTCTTCACAAAATGGCTTCTTTTACTCCTCTCTCAAACCAACATTCCTCCCTATCAAGAATGAGAACATCCTCATCTCTGAAAGAGTGACCGCTGGCCTGTAAATGAGTGAAAACTGCAGAGTTCTGGCCACTAGAATTAGCTCGTCTGTGTTGGGACCTTCTTTTGAACAGTGGCTGCTTTGTTTCCCCAATGTATAACTGGTCGCAGTCCTCCTGGCACTTAACAGCATATACAACATTGCTCTGTTTGTGCCGGGGCACCGGATCTTTGGGGTGAACCAGCCTTTGCCGTAATGTGTTTTGGGGTTTGAAAGCCACTGGGACATCATGTTTAGAAAATAAAWGTCTCWGTTTCTCCGAAACACCCTTAACATACAGAATAACCACTGGTTTGGGTCTGGGTTTGGGGTCTTCATTTTCACCTGAAGGTTGCATGGAATCCTGTCTGTGATTCCTGTCTGCTTTCAGGAAAGCCCAGTCAGGATAACCACACTGCTCCAGGGCCTGTCGTGTGTGTGATTTCTCTTTCTGCCTGGCTCCTGGGTTTGTAGGGACACTGTCTGCTCTGTGGTACAGAGTCCTGATCACTCCTAACTTGTGTTCCAGTGGGTGGTGGGAGTCAAAAYGCAAATATTGGTCTGTGTGGGTGGGCTTACGATACACACCAGTTTATCACTAGACACTTTGTTATTTTTATGTCTTTCCAGACATACCTGACATGTTTCGACGAGTACTGCCATCTTCAAACATCAGCTTTGACACCTCCGATGAAGCCGGAAGTACTCGTCGAAACATGTCAGGTATGTCTGTAAAGACATAAAAATAACAAATGTCTAGTAATTAAGAAAAAGTTTTAAGATTGATCATATAGACACAATGAACTTCATTAGGTTTCTTTAGACTGTTTTTAGTCATAGAAATGCTCTGTTCACAATCAGACATCCCACTTGACATCACTTCCTGTTACTTCTCATGTGAATATCTGTTGTTAATCTCACCAGTGTAACTTTTTTCTTGCAATGTTATCAATGTTATCTTTCCAAAAATGCATTCTAATACAAAAATTTGATATGAMGGGCATTTTAATGGGAGAAATTTCACAGCTTTGTGGGGGACTGAGCGATGTGTTCTCCTTTTCCATTTCCTGTACACAGACAGCAACTCTGGTCCTCACTTATTAGGTTTGATCAGGAATAGTTGTGATTTATTTTTTTGCATCATCAAAAACCTATGAATTAAAACAATAAATGTGAGGTTGATTTGTCTAAACGAGACCTTCTGAGGGTTAAACAGATCTCAGATTTCAGCTTTTTAAAACCTACAATGAACTGATACCCAGTCAGTTTCACCTGTATGCATGTGACCAAAACACATTCATGCACCACAATCAGACCGGTTTTAGACCTACAGACCTAACCCTAACAGACAAACACTCAAACCATGTTTCAGAGCATGAGACCAAGTGTTTATTTTATAGTTTTCCTGTCCACAAAATCTGTGCATTTATGTTCTGTATTTAAAACAACAACAACAATTGCATACATCATCTGAGCAGCTTTAAATCAGACACCAGAGTCAGCCAGACCAGTCCAGATCGCCTGGGTGTGTGTAGGGTCTTCATCACTGCTTGCAGTTTTATTTTAAACAGGAGTTAGTTTTAGATCGTAGCAATGTACTCCAATCTTGTCTCTGCTCTGACTAGATATTTGTTCATCAGTCCAGCTCGACTTAYGGCCATGAAAAACATCCACATTTTATCAATTTAATGGCATAAAATTATGTAAATCCAGCCTCAAATGCACATAAAAACCACCACCACCCATCTACTACAGGTAGGATACTGACTGTTTATCACCCCGCTGCCAAACATCTGGACTGCTTTAACACAAAATGTGAAAACGATAAAACATCAGTCCTAGCTGCTGTTTGAGAATCCATATTTTTCTTTCAGCTTCTCCACTAACTCGATGTAAGCCCCCATCGCTTGTTCTTTGGTCAGACCTGTTCAAATAAAGATTAGATGGGAAAGTTTAGATTTAGAAAATATAAACTTACAACAAACTTATCCATGCATTGATTTTTTTAATATCAATATTAAAAACCTTTGTTAGCGTTCCATGCGTCCCATTTCGCCTTTCCTGCAAAATCAAAGACTCCTGGACGATCTGAAAGTAAAATGAATGAAAAATGAATCAGTTCTGCAAAACATGTTTGTATTTATACCTTACATCTGACATCATTATTTAAATGCAAGACACTTTCAGAAAAGATTTAGAGTCCAAAATACACTGGAGTTCATACAAATAATCTAAATAGTAACAAGAAAACAGTATTTTAAATAACTTTTAGGGGAAACTGAATATATTCAGTTCTAACTGGTTATGAGTCCTGGGCTGTTTCTCAATTCATGGGCTGKACCCAGACCATGAATTGAGAAACAGCCCTGATGATGAAGTCAACTCGTTGGACCTCATTTTTTTTAAAAAACCTCAGCTTCACAAATTTAGCTTATTACTCAACATCAACAAAGTCTGAAAGGTTTTCTGTTTCTCCAAAAAAAGAGAGAGAGAAAAAAAACATTTCTATCCATTTAAGCTCACCTGTGTTAACGTCCCCTGCTGTGGCTTGTTTATATAAACCGTACAGAGAACCCAGATCTCCCTGATCCGGTCTCTGTTTCAGGACCTTCACCTCCTCCGCTGCTTTATTAAACAATGCCTGGTCAATCAAATAAAAACAGACACATGAAACCCACCCACCTTTCTTCTGTAAACACATGAAAAAGTTTAAAACATATAAAAAGTTTAACTTACCTCCACACTCATGGTCGGGCAGTAGACAACAACGTGCCGCAGCTCGCCGAACTCACCCAGATTTCCCTCAGTGGGCGGGGCTTCAACTGAARCAGGAAGCAGGTCAGGCAGCTTTTCTTCATTATAAAGGGATTTTTCAAATATTCTGAGGAGGMGAGGTTACGACTGTGGAAGCCCATTTCTGCCACCCTGATAAAAAAAATAAAACTTGGATCTCATAATTATGACTTAGCTATCTCATGAGATAGCTAAGTCATAATTATGAGATACTATCTCATAATTATGATAGTATCTCATAATTATGAGATATTGTCTCATAATTATTTATGAGATACTATCTCATAATTATGACTTAGCTATCTCATAATTATGAGATATTATCTCATAATTATGAGATACTGTCTCATAATTATTTATGAGATACTATCTCATAATTATGACTTAGCTATCTCATAATTACGAGATACTGTCTCATAATTATTTATGAGATACTGTCTCATAATTATTTATGAGATACTATCTCATAATTATGACTTAGCTATCTCATAATTATGAGATACTATCTCATAATTATGATAGTATCTCATAATTATGAGATACTGTCTCATAATTATTTATGAGATACTGTCTCATAATTATGACTTAGTTATCTCATAATTATGAGATACTATCTCATAATTATGATAGTATCTCATAATTATGAGATACTGTCTCATAATTATTTATGAGATACTATCTCATAATTATGAGATACTATCTCATAATTATGATAGTATCTCATAATTATGAGATACTGTCTCATAATTATTTATGAGATACTATCTCATAATTATGAGATACTATCTCATAATTATGAGATAGCTAAGTCATAATTATGAATTACTATCTCATAATTATGAGATACTGTCTCATAATTATTTATGAGATACTGTCTCATAACTATTTATGAG
>NW_013952474.1:130802-137554 GCF_001266775.1 Austrofundulus limnaeus
GCATTAGACAGTCCCAAACAAAACTGTGGTTTTAAAACAAAAGTGCAGAAAAAAAATAATAAAAAATTATTTAAAAAAAAAACGGACCATCCAGCAGCATGACACTAAAGACTAGAGAAAAGTATGATGAACGGGAAGCTAATGGTAGCTAATGTTAGCTTGTTGTTGTGTGATTTAAACTCTTTAGATTACAGGTAAAAGAAGTGAACCAATCAGTGAGCAGCAGTTACATCAGCTGGCCTGATTAGAACYACAGCTCACAAGCTTACAGAAATCAGGCTGGACCTGGACCAGAAGAGTTAGTGCAAAAACACCTGTAAGGACACAGACAGGTCTCTGTCTACCACAGAGACACAGACCTGTGGACAAAGAGAACTTGTAAACTCCACCCAGAATAGGGGTGACACTAACCGCTGCTCCACCGTGCTGCCCTGCAACATGTTTTATAATCCTTGTTGTCTTTAGTCATGAACACATCAGAACTTCAGCTCAGATTGTTAAAGTGTGGTCCAAAGTTTTTTCTGTAGATTAAGAAAATTCAGAGTTGATCCTTTAAAATGTTTTCGGAAACATTCTGGTTGTTAACTTTAAAACGTGTCACTTGAACAAACTGTATAAACTTCTAGTTCAGACTCAGTAACAGAATCTCACCACCAGATGGTCTCGTTCACTTATTTAACGCTGCTGCTTGTTTTAGAGGATTACATTCACTCTTCAGTTTTATCCTAACATGTAAATGACAGCACAGAGACTTCATGATTCACAGGATCATGAATAAAATAAAACTCGTAGTTTTGATTTTTGTCGAAAACATATTTTATTCTTTTTCTTTGCAGTAAAAAACTTTACATTCTTCGATTTTTTTCGACAAAACTATTTTTGACTTAAACAAGATTTACAAAAAAAAAAAGATACATGAAAATTATTAAAGACGAATGCTGAGAAACTAAACAACAACAAAGACTTCTTCATAAAAATGAGGCTTATGGAGCCAGTGAGGTGGATTTTTACAGGTCAGTAGTAGGTTATTTAAATGATCAGCAGTTGAGCTTGACTAAATGACACAACATGAAGAGGTTTTATAATAAATAATGAGTAAAACTGTTTGTAGTTGAACAGCTTTCAGGTTTTTTATTTACTTGATTTATTTTAACTCTTGTTTTAGGAGGAAAAAGATGGATGGATTTATGTAGTTTCTCAGATGATGATTTTTTATGAAAAACAAGATTTACCTTCATTTAATATAAAACTATTATTATTTTAGGAGGATAAACATATTCTTTACACAAAATCTATTTTTGTTTTAAATTATATTAAACTGACTAAATAAAACAGAATTTTTTTTTTTGTATTTAATACAGTTTCAAGCTCTTCTCTACTTTAACAGAAAACCTTTCAAATAAAATAAGCTGGCCATAAAACGATTCATGATGTAAGACATGAAGTTTATTTGTATAAAGATGATATTTGATGAATTTGATTCTGTGACTAAAGTTGTTTTGATTCTTGTTTTTAAGCAGCTCAAGTTTATATTTCACTAAATGTTTCAACTCTGCAGAGCTGAGGATATTAAAGGTGAAATATTAACTTTAGAGACAATTTTTCTCATAATCTCATTAATAGAAAAAGAAACAATTGTTCAGATCCTTCATCAGTATCTTACCTGTTGCAGATGTCAGTTTGAGCAAACTCGGTCTGAAGAAATAGTTTATTTCTGACTGGAGCGATGAGCTAAAGGCTAGTCTGAGAGCGGACAGAGAATTCATGTCGATTCTAAACTTAAACACCAAAAACTTGTAACGGCTTCACGTGAACAGCAGTTTATAAACATTTAGCCGTTCATCATTTATCACATTTCTTGTTAAACACCTGTTGAAGATAAACGAAGCTGTAAATGTGTTAAAAACAGAATTAATCACTACAAAGTTATGAAATGAGAGCTTAAAGACGACATGAATCCTCTTTATTAGTCCAGGTGTTGCTCAGACTAGACGTTAGCTCATCGATTTAGTCCAAATTAAACAGTTTCTTCAAACTGAGGTCATCGAAATAGCTACCTTCAACAGGTAAGATATTATTTAATAAGTCCATTTAAAGCACCTCAATGGAAGTTCAAACCAAAACTTTGACTGTGTTTATAAAATTATATTTTTGAACAGCTTGTTTTTGGCAACTTTAACTTTGACCGTTTGTCAAAAACGATGTTTTTAAAGCTTTTGAACAGTTTGGCAACAAAGATGAGGGGAAAYAAAAGGAACAGGAAGTTTTAAAATAAAACATTTTCTCTCGTTTCCACCGTACAAATTTATATTAAAACTGTAAAGAAAATGATGCGTCGACTTTTAAGTGCTGTGAGTTCAAATATCTTAAATACCTGAAAAGTCACATAAAGAAAGACATGAGTTTCATGTGTTTGGCTTTTCTGTTGTCAATTAATGTCAGCGGCCATTTTGAATACTGACTCCAGCTGTTTGCTCAACGGCTACTTCAGGGGTTTTATTAGAATTCTTCCAGTGGCTCATGAGGTATTTTGCTAACACAGAGAAAAAGAACTCTTCAGCAATATTTAAGTTTTTTAGTTTGGCTGAACCAGCTGATCGGATTCTTTCTTTGACAAAGATGTGTTAAATATAAACAAAAAGTGTTCTTCTGTTTTGGGTTAAAGCTTCACTTAGACCAGTTAGACCAGCAGTGTCTGGTCCTGGAGGACTGCCATCCTTCAAGTACTTGTTTCTTTGAGAATCCTCTGAAACCTGCAGGAGGACCAGGACTAGGACTAGGACTAGGACCAGGAGGCATCTGTTTTAGAGGAACAATAAATAAAAATGAAACGGTCATTTGTGACAGTGTGAAGTGTTTTCTCTGCTAGCCCAACATCTCTCAGMTAATTTGTTGAAGAATGAAACCTCGACGAGTCCCCATCAGGTTCCAGAGGAGAATAAATATTTGATCCTCCRTGTTGATAGTCACCTCGTGTTCGGCGGCTCGTAGCGGCGGTCCTCACACGTTGCTGACGTCCTCCATCCCACCGAAGCGGTCGTTGGCCGGCAGAGTGAAGCGAACCTGCCGGCTCGTCTCCCAGCCGCGGCGGATCCTCCTGAGGYGCCCGGCCACGCAGGGCAGGAAGAGGGCCAGGCGGCCCAGCAGGACCGACATGGGAAGGATCAGAACCAGGATGAAGGTGGGGGGCAGGTAGAAGCGGTACTGGGATGGATCGAAGGCACGGTTCCAGCCGTAGAGGAGGGTGTGGGTGGTGGCCATTATCAGGGCGCAGTAACCGAGCGAAGACTGCAAAACAGGCATAATGAAATAAACGTTAGCTCACCAGAGACCTTCCCTCTGAATATATGTGACTTACAAGACACACGAGGGGAAAACCACTGACCCAGAACTCAGGACCTGAAGAAACCCTGCTGGTGTTTCCTCTCAGAGTGCCACTAATCCTCCTTCAGGGGCCACAAATCAACAAAAACTTCCCAAGGTTGTCTCGGGAGGAGGGCCAGAGGTGGAAACCAGACTCACTCAGAGTGAAACATCATGACGTCTCATCAAAGCACCTTCAGGTTCTGAACAGTACTGGTCAGAACTGAAGCTCATGATGATTCGCTTCGTCTTTATCTGCCTCCAACTCAAATTTTCAACCTTTACAGCAGCGCTTTACTAACCGGGGTGTTCTTTTCAACATTACCACCAGCCACAGCTTAACCTCATTCATTCTGCCTCCATACTTTTATTTTGAAAGATTTTCCACGTAGAAACTAGGGTCACATGTGAGCTACACATTTCCATGTTGATCCACTGGGCAAGTCAAAACGCAGGAGCACAAACATCGCTGCCATTCGAAACCTTTATTCCATCTGATAAATGATGAAATGAAGTAAGTGCTGACTGTGTCGACACAAAAATGTAAAATAAATCTGAATCAAAATTAATCACAATGAGGAGATTATCAATTATTAGTTAATACTATGTTCAAATTTTCCATCTTCATCCAGGTACTTTTCCCAGTGAGAAGCCCCGCCCCTTTTTGGGTGAAAACAGACCCTCCAGTTCGACACGCAGCAAAATATCTCAAAGTCTGTTAAAAAAACATGAGATAAAACTCCTGTAAACTGTTTTCAAGTTTAGTTCTGGCAAAATAAGTCACAACAAGGCAACATCCAATATTGAGTTATTATTTTCATATTTTCCATCTCCAACTGGCTACTTATGTTTGTGTGAAGCTTCGACCCTTTTTTGGGGAAAAAAAAACAGCTTTTTCACTTTGACAAGCAACAAATCCATGTTTTTTATAAAGAAAACATGAGACAAAAATCACACAAATGTTATCAAGTTTAGTTACTATCATCAAATGAGTCACAATGTGGAAATGTCCAATATTATTATTATTGTGGGAAAAAAGTGCGTTGTTCAAAATACGTCTGAATAATACAGGAATCCACTGGATTTCTTCTTAAAAACTTTATTCTCAATCTTCTGACTCCAGTCAGGTTCACAATACAGCACTCAGTCCTGCTCTAAACAGAGACTCTGCAGCACACTGACAACCTCTCTCTACTATAATCATGAATTGACCTTATAATGTATCTTTCTTCCTGSTTACACACTTGGAGGTATTACCTTTTACGTCAGACGTAGAACAGAACTCATTTTTGTTTAGGCTAAAAGAACGAACACAAGATAAGACACACACCAACTCTTTGTCTGCTTTAACCTTACTTGCAATGATCAGAAAGTATAAAATACAACACTGCATCTAACATTCAATTAATCAGTTACAAAATTTCCTTCAATATTATAGTTATTTTCAAATTTTCCATCTCCATTTGGATACTTAGGTTTGTGCAAAGCTCTGCCTCTCACTTGGCAAATAGAAATCTTGATGTTTTCAAAGCAAACCTAAATAAAAATGTCTAAAATGTTTTTAAGTTCTGTTCTGGCAAATTGGCTCACAACAAATTAGATTTGTCACCTGGCAAAAAAATGAGTTTTGTTTAGTGCTGGTTTAAAAACTCAGTTCCAGTCCTATATTTTAAAAAAAGGAATATACCCAAACTTCACATGGATGCCAAACATTACATTATATATTTTACAACCAAGAAAAACAGCCAAATTTTTAAAAAGTTTTAAAGAATACAAGACGTTTTATTTATGAAGGCTTATCAGTTTGGGTTAATAACTCCCTCATATTTAATTTCTCTGCATTCACCAGCTGCCGAAGGACTCTCGGCTATTATTGCATCAAATTTTCATTACATCATACTTTTATTAAATCTGAACAGTGTGCAATAAAAGTAAAATCATTGCATCAAATCAGCCTCTAGACAAGAAACAAATCCCACCAGTTTTAGCTCAACGTGTAAAATTATCTGAGCTGTGGTCATTTTTGTGTTAGCTAAAGGTAGCTGTGTAGAAGTGAACAGATTCCAAAGAAGGAATTTAGCTGCTCATGGGTCCATAGGTTAAGAAGTAAATGTTTTTACAAATAAATAAATAAATAAATAAATAAATAAAAACTACAGCAACACATTCACTGAGGCACACAATAGGCATTAACACACCATCCTGCAGCTCTGGCCACCAAGCAGAAACTTGCTTCTCCTCTCCCTGCTGTCGGCACATGACTAATCTGACGGCCAATGGATTACGGAGAGATGAAAGTGGAAAAAAAAGAAAGAAAGAAAGAAAAGCAGACTGTAAGTCCTGGAAGACCCGAGGCCATGATGGAGGGAGGGAGGAGAGGGTGAGTAAAAGAGGAGGAAGCTAGTGTGCTCTGAATCACAGCACAAGTTCAGCCGTGAATCTGGGCCAGCTGCAGGAGGGGAAACATGTGGACGTGTAAGAGACATAACATGTCTCTGAGAGGACATCAGCAGGACACCTGTCCACCACGTTTATCCTCGTCATTCTGTTGGGTAAGCAGAACCACACAGTGAGCGTTTACCTGTATGAAGCTGAACTCCCTCCAGTTGATGGTGCTGGCCACTGAAGGCAGCGAGGTAACGGCCAGCAGGGACAGCAGCCCGAGGGCCATGATGCCCACGGACAGATACAGCTCCATCCTCCACACGTCCTCGTCCACCCACGTGTACTCCTCGCCATTTTTCACCTGCAAACACAAACATTAAATGTGAAACCGGGTGATGAACGATTCTTTGGAAAACTGCCAGGACTTACAATCATGGGGGAAAAACATGCATATAAAAAAAACAGATTTTACTGGAGTCAACAATCACTTAAATCTTACCTAGAGCATACAGAAACACAACCAACTCCACTGTCCTAATATTCATTAGACACAAATGAGAAAAGCTGCGCAAAAAAAACAAAGTCCAGTAGCTTGTAGAGCCTCCTTTATCAGCATAAGCCTCAGTAGACGTTTTCTAAATGACTATCAGTCTCTAACATTGTTGTGAGGGAACTGTGGCAAAATCTGTATTAAAATGTTGCTTTGATTTATTGAGGTTTGCAGACATTGGATTCTGTCAAGTTTTGTCCAAATGTTAGATACATTTTGATCCAAACGTAGGGCACAGTTTGATCCAAACATAGGACACAGTTTGATACAAACATGGGACACAGTTTGATACAAACATGGGACACAGTTTGATACAAACATGGGACACAGTTTGATACAAACATGGGAAACAGTTTGATACAAACATGGGACAGTTTGATACAAACACGGGACACAGTTTGATACAAACACGGGACACAGTTTGATACAAACACGGGACACAGTTTGATACAAA
>NW_013952474.1:138266-140296 GCF_001266775.1 Austrofundulus limnaeus
CCAAACGTTGGACAGTTCGATCCAAACGTTGGACAGTTCGATCCAAACGTTGGACAGTTCGATCCAAACGTTGGACAGTTCGATCCAAACATTGGACACAGTTTGGACCAAACGTTGGACACAGTTTGGACCAAACGTTGGACAGTTTGGACCAAACGTAGGACACAGTTTGATCCAAACGTAGGACAGTTTGGACCAAACGTAGGACACAGTTTGATCCAAACGTAGGACACAGTTTGGACCAAACATTGGACATAGTTTGGTGTACTCAGTGACTGCCAAAAACCACAAGGGATGCCCCCCTGGATGTGTGTCTAGGGAGGTTTTGTCCAACTGACAGGAGACCCTGAAGACTATTTTGTTCTTACTTTAATTTGGACCAGCCATTAGCTTGTGAGTTCATTCACCATCAAACTATTTCTCCAAACTGAGGTAATTCACAAAGCTCAAAAAGAAGCTCTGTTCATATTGTTTGCACTTCAAAATGGACACCTCCCCTTTACCTCCTCCTGTCTTCATCTTACCTGTTTATACGCCAGGTTGATCAGTTTGAAGTGGTCAGACTTCCTCATTGGAAGACTCAGGCTGTAGATGGCATGAAGGACTGCACACAGGAAGCTGCAGAGGCCGAACTGCTTCCTCGCCATCAGCCAGCGGTCCAGCCAGTCGGGGAAACGTTGGTACTTGGTGCCCCGCCAAAGCTGGAGGAAAGAGGCGCACAAACCAGGCAGGTACACCAGCGCCAACATCACCAGGGCTACAGAGGGGAGGCTGAGGTTCACGGTGTCAATGGGCATTTTGTAGAAGGCTTTGCTTCCTGCCGTAATGAAGGGCTGCAAGACGTCGCGGGTGAAGTTGTATAAGTAGAAAAAGGCGAACAGGGAAAGGGTGCAGAGAACAGGGATGTGCCAGGAGGGAAACAAATAGAGAGGCCGGTTTTCAATCTCCAGAGAAGAAGAAAGGAGACCCATATCCACAGGGACAAAACCCATTCGGTGACAGACTTGCTTCACCGAGTCCTTTGCTTTTTGACTGTCGCTGCACAGGAAAACCTGAAGAAACAAGGTGAGAAAATGAGTTCCCAAAAACATTTCATACATTTACATCCGAACTTCTTATGACTTAAGTCAGCAGCTGGTGACGTTTCCCACCTGCCTGTTTCCATCTCGAGGTCCCATCTGGAGTGTCCAGGCTGATATGGTGTTGAACCCTTTGACCACGTGACTCTCAGGGAAGAAGTCCGCCAGCAGCTCAGCATTGGAGGGACCGTCTCGGTTGATGCGTAGACCATTGCTGACGTCCACCAAAGTCTTGCCGGCCAGCACTGGTTTTACAGACAACAGCGTGGAGTGGTGCTCGGGATAGACCGCGACAAAGATCAGGTCTGCCTGGCTCGCTGCCTTCATCTGGGTGGTCACCTGGAGGTTAGTTTGATTTTAGTGATGACCTCAATAACATCAAATTTAGCTCCATTTGAAATAACCCTTTCTTATACATTTGAKCAAATAAAGCTGGTTTGTAGTTCATTCATTTGCATAGGCATTTCTGATTTTGATGTTTGCCTTAATATGTTTTTATATCACTGTTCTAATAAATGTTGTTTTGTCACATGTGAAAACTCCAAAGCATTAATGTTTTTAGCAATTATTTTCACTTTAATATGTCACTATTTTTTTACGGACACAATTGGGGAAGATGATGATAAAGGGTTACATTTCAGATTAAAACACAAAGTCAAGGCTAAAAACCTAAAATGTATGACAAAGTTCAATTTTGCATTAGTTACTACATACATTCTGCAGGTTAAAACAATCAAACGTGATGTTTAGTAAATTACTTTATTATTATTTTTAGAATATATAAATTTATTTTTTTTAACTCGGAAGCTAACAGCATATAATGCAATATAGTGTGTGTATATAATATACACATTATACTGCCAAAAGTATTTGCCATCAGAATCAGGTGTTCCAATCACTTCCATGGCCACAGGTGTATAAAATGAAGCACCAGATGGCAGAGTCTGGTGT
>NW_013952474.1:143369-146878 GCF_001266775.1 Austrofundulus limnaeus
AAAGAACTGAGGCAGTTCTGAAGGCAAAAGGGGGTCCAACCCGTTACTAGCGTGGTGTACCTAATAAAGTGGCCGGTGAGTGTAAATAAATTGAATTGAATATATACTTTTCATTTGTTGCTTTTAAATCAAATCTGGAGGGACGTCTAGTTCCCTGTGATATCACTGTTACCTTTTCTCTGTTTTGTTTTGTTTTTAACAGAAAGACTTTTTAAATCCACCAGATTCAGGATCAGAACAACAGTTATTATCCATGGCGGGGAGAGTCAGAGGAACATGTAATTATCTCCTGAAGGAAGAAAACAGAAAACACCAGATACACCGTGGGAGCGTGACTCACCTCGACCTCCTCGGGAAACAGAGCCACGAAGCACTTGGGGGTCCGGCTCCCCACCACCACCTGGTAGCCGGCAGCCAGCAGCCTCTTGGCCAGAGAGCGGGAGAAGTCACCCGTACCCAGGATGCCGATGATCGGATTGCTGGGATCAGACACGGAGGCTTCCAGGTGAATGCCTCTGTCTTCATCTCCTCCTGGGATTAAAGGCCTCGCCATGGGATCAGGCATTCTGTCCAGAACCTGCAAACAAATATTTACATTCATTAYCATGCACAGTCACGGTCTCAGCTGCTCTATCGGACAATAAGCTAAAAATAAATATAAATTTGTTTATTTGCAAGGGGGTTTCTTTCTGACATCTGTCTGTTTAATGGAACTAAGGACTCTAGTTCTCATTATCTCTGCGTCTCAGCTGGCACGTCCTACATCTGTCACAGCTTCTGCCATCCCATAAAAGCATTTATGGATTTCACTTCCATGGTTACAGCTGCGTTCATGCTCAAAACTACCTTATAACTTCACCTGTGTTTTACTGACTCAGCTCCAATCAGCTTGTATCTGACAAGTAATAAAAACTTGTTGCATTTAAATTAACTAGCTATGTGCCGAATTTAAGAGGAAAACAATCAGATTCGAAAACCGTAGAAGTAATTTTGCTCAACTTAGCTGTTTTACCAGAAATTGGAAGAGACTTCTAAAACGCGACGGTAAAATACGGGAGTTCTGCAAAGCGGCTATTTTCTGTCCTTGACTGAGCTCGTGACAAGTTTACCTCCAAATAAAAGTTGCTTTTCTCAAAACGCAGAACGACGTGGGCATACAAACACGGTTGTTTCGATAGAACGAACACCGAGGAGTCGTAAAACAGCCTCTGCACACTGTTTAAATTAATCTTTTTACTTACAGCAGGCAGTTTCTCCCCCCACGGACCTCCACTCTCTGTAAACAGCAGGTAGAACGATTCGCTTCCTGATAACGTGACACATACCAGATTAAGCCACGCCCCCCGCCTGCGGAGTGGAGATAAAAACAGGACCAGGCCTTCAAACAGCAACGAATTGAATCAACTACTAATGGACATTGAAAYTTAAGTAAAATTAGAGAGTTATGAAAACAATAAGCATGGAAGAGTAGAAAAAAAATCCTTCACTGGAGCAGTTTAAGTGTAATGAATCTTTAGAATCAGATCGTTAAAATGATTCGTTCAAAAGATTCGTTTCATGCAGTTCATTCGGTTAGGGGCTGCGTCTTTCAAAGGAGGATAACAATAAAAGTAGCTTGACCCAGGAAGACCAGAAAAAAGTGATTGTCAAWTTGTACAGTAGCCTTTAGCTTTATTCCTGCCCTTACCTCATGTCCTGACAACGCTAAACATAATCAAAAAAATATCAAAATTAGAAATATACTAATATATTAAGATTATAAATAAACTAAATTAGCTTAGAGGTAATACTAGAAGTATAAGGGAGCCACCATACTAGCAGGGATGCATTTTCACATTTTTTCACTTCCGTTCTGATGTGGAGGACCGAAACTGACATAAAAGCAGAAATATATCATTTAACTAATAAATAAACTTTAAATGCACCAATTAATTTTAAAAAGGAGAACCTCTTGTTTAATAATTTAATTGACCTTCATATTTATTTTTCAAACTTAGTTCCAATAAGTTGTATATTTAACACATAATTTTTTTTAAATAGATATTCTTTAGCTTTAAATTTTACATGTACATGCATTTGTCTCCCTTAAATGTTTTTATTGAATTTTTTTTTACCACGAGTCTTTATTTTCATGTGTTGCTTTTACATTTCTCTGTATCCTGTTTTTACTTTACCTAATGCATTTCGGCCTCATTATGTAAATAAAGTGGGCGGTCCTTCTTGGGTCAGCTCCTCTCTTATTGGTCAACAGACAGGAAGGAGCAGGATCCATGTGCAGATCTACTGCTGTGCATACTTGCRCTGCCTCAGTTTAGATTGAAGTTTAAAGTTTAGYTTAAAACAAAGGCACAGGTAAAGTGTTTTCCTCCTTGCCTTTGTTTTTGTTTTGAGTTAGAAAAACTTTTTATTTAGTAAGCAGATTATGAGTTAGCAAAGTTAACTTAGCTGTGCCCTCCAAAGTTTGTACGTCTGAACCAATCAATCTTGGCCAGACTCTGGAACAAGAGGAAGACAATGGATGGATGGATGGATGGATGGATGGATGGATGGATGGATGGATGGATGGATGGATGGATGGATGGATATAGAAGGCTACAAAGGATGTTAGGATTTTTTTTGGAGTGATTTCATCAGAGAATCCAGCTCTGGTCAAAATGAAGGCAAACATTACATGAAGGGATTTCACAGGAAAATAGTCAATTTTAAGAAAATTCTAAAACTTATAAGACAATGTATCATTTCTGAAGACACAAATGTTAGAAAACTGATTCAAAGCTAATTTAGGAAGATTACTTGCTAAATGGTGTTTTTATAAACTAATTTTTACACAATTTWAAAAAATTATAAATCTAGATTTTTACTTTATTGGAACTATAACCTGATCTAATTCTGACTCATACTGCCAACACAAGTGGTAATTAAAAAAAAAAAAAGTATAGTTAAATGCTTCAATTGCAGCTGAGTCAGCCTACCTCCAAAGCTTTACCGTCTGCACATCCACTGATTATTTCTGAGAGTTTCTATGAACTCTGTCWAGTGGTTTGTGAGATATTTCGCKAACAGACACACAAACAAGGCTACCCCGTGAGGCGGGTGGCGTTGGACAAAGCGGCCGAGGGACGAGTGTAAAAAAGCCGAGGCGCGTTAAGAGACGCCTGACTGGGGGGCACAGCGCTGTCACCATGACTTCATCATGTCTGCCTTTGCCACACGCAAAAGGTTGAATCCCCCCGGCTGCTCTGCTCGTGCTGCAGCAGTGTCACTGCTCACACACAACACACACATCGACTATGTCTCTATCTTTGTGAGGACTTCCCATTGACTTCCATTCATTTTTTTAAATTTTATATCCAAACCCTGACCATTTACCCTAAAATTAACCTCACAGGTACCTACCTGACCGTAAAACTAACCGAAACCCTCGGTCCAAGACCCCCCACCCAAAATCAGCCTCCGAAGTCATGGGAACAGGGCTTTGGTCCCCAAAAGGAGCATCCAGTCCCCACGAG
>NW_013952474.1:147254-150058 GCF_001266775.1 Austrofundulus limnaeus
CACACACACACACACACACACACACACACACACACACACACACACACACAGCCTTTCCTCTTCATGCACTCCTATATGTTTATGTCAGTTAAGGTCACAGTTGTTGATTTTCATATTTTAAGGTTTGATAAATATCTTTGGGTGACTTCTGTTCAGTAGATTCGGCTGTAATTCACACGCCAAATACAGGCGGCGGGCAATCCTGTTTTTGCTGCGTCTGTCAGCAAAAACATCACACAAACGACTGGGTCAGTTTTAACAAAACTTGGGGTGGGCGGTCGTCAGACGTGTGTGTAGGGCTGATTAACTTTTGGAGTCAACCCCAATCCGAGATAGCTGCCAAAGCTTCAATTTAAARTCAATCTCGTTTCTCTGTTAGCAKAATATCTCATAAGCYACAGGACTYGTTTTGATGTAGCTTTCAGGAAACATTCACTGCAGGAACGTCTACAACTGATTCACTTTTAGAGTCAACACAATTCAAGATGGCCGCCAMATCTGGTTGAAATCACAAAACACAAATGTGGCTGTGCTTTAKTCTGTTTAACAAATAATGAGCTGCAATTTGGTGTRATAGTAGCTGAGAGTCACTCACAACACATACTCCGAGGGCTAGTTATTGCGTGACATCATTACTTAGATTTTTAACATTAATTTTAGGAGTTGACCTGAGTTTACTTTTAGAAAGTAATCGTTGGACGTACTGTATGTCTATAGYTGATTACATTTTGGACTCAATCCAATTCTATATGGCTACCACAGCTAATCAAACATAGCTACAACTCAGTCAGTTKTGCAGATATTAATGTAGATTATGATTTAAACAGTTTAACAATGTTTTTTTAAGGTTTGACCCAAACAGCGTTAAATGAGCCACTTCTCAGTATGATAGAATCTTAGTGTAGAATTCTGGCACAAAAGGCAGCAGGTGATGCATTCATTCAAGGAATTCTAGACCAGTGAGGCTGTGGCGCAGGAGGAAATGAAGGGTCAAAAACATTTTGCCAGAGGTGAACAGGTGTGTTTACACCGACGTGTCACCGTGGGTAAATTACACGCGGGTATGGAATCTGTGCCATCAGGACGAAGGCCTTCATGCGTTGAGACGGGAGCTGATGTTGCRAGTTCTCCTGGCTGTCGTGTCACGGTTCGGTGACGGYAACGCTCCGCCGGTGATGGYCTGTGACGTTTTACTCACAGTTAAYATGAGATGAGATTGGATTGGAGCGACCTGCAGTTCAGCCTGAATTAAAGCACAGTGCTTAGAGGGACCCAAACAGCACAACGAGGACTGCCATACCTTGACGGTATGCACATCGTCCACKGCCTTGCAAATCAAAGCTGTACGAGATGAACTCATGTTAAGGAAGGGACAAAGTTAGAGCCGTTAATATGGAGCTAAATTGGGGCTATACAGAGTTTGAAACAAAAAAAACTAATTTGAAAGTGAAAAATAATTTAGAAACAAAAGAAAAAAATTGTAACATTTTTTATTATATGATACAACTAGCCATATTTTATAATATGATTGAAAGGCCTGCCATACTTTTTTAAATATATGACACAACTGTGTACCATATTGTGTTAATTATATGATACAACAGCATATTCTAAATTTTATTCTATGATACAACAGCCTGCCATACCACCTGACCAAATTGGAGACATTAATTAAAGCAGTATTAAAATGGTTCATGAGATATGTTGTAACTGACAAAAACAGACAGGCAGTAAAAATGACTTAACAATGTATTTTTACTGTGTTTATAAATCTGTATTATAAGGTTTCTAGTCCATAAACTTCCTCTTTGTGTTTTTACCAACCTTGGATATGTTTCTAGACTCTTATTTAAAACCAAGGACCAGTTGCTGAGGGGACTGTGGGAGTCCCATTGTTTGCTCTACGTGTTTTGTGGACTTTGATAAGTGTTTTGGAGAGCGAAACAAAGCTTGTTCCTGTGAGCTGGACTCCACTGGATCTCAAGGCACAGAGATAGCGGTGTCCGCTTTAAGAACCTGGGAATCTCATTGGTAAACAATGGTACAATGGACTGAAAGACAGGCCTGAGTAACGAGGACGTTGCTCTGGTCTGTTGAGGTGAAGGAAAAACCGAGCCTAAATGTGAAGCTCTTGTTTTACCTGTCTGCCTTTGGTCCGGCTCTCAGATTTGRTTGTGGGGTACTGATTAAACCAAAGAACCAGAACCAGACTGCAGAAGCTGCCTTCACCAGGCTCAGCCTTTAGAGATGAGACGAGGAGCTTCATGACAACCCACATGTCTAAGCAGGGGAGGAAGTTCGCTGAAATACATATTTTTTTCAGTAGCAGTGATTTCCAGACAATCTGTGAGGTGGGTTAGTGGTCTGTCGCAGCCGGTGTGGGGGTCATGATTAAAAATATTCAAGAGGTAATTTTAATTTTGTCCTTCATGCTCACTAYTGATGAAAAGGTTCTAAAACTCATCTGGAGAACTTCATTGACGACCACTGGACGGCTACCTGGTGAGGTGTTCTGTACATGTCCAACTGGAAGGAGACCCCAAGGAAGACCCAGGACACCCAGGACAGACTATATTTTTCAGATGGTCTGGGAACAAACTGGAGTCCTCCCAGAAGAGCTGGAAGAGGTGGCTGTGGAACGAGAGGTCAGGACCCCCCTGATCAATCTGCTGCCCCCGAGACCTGACTCTGGAACACAGATGGACGATAAGTGGATGGACAGATGGATGGATGGATGGATGGATGGATGGATGGATGGATGGATGGATGGATGGATGGATGGATGGACAGATGGATGGATGGAC
>NW_013952474.1:150513-155967 GCF_001266775.1 Austrofundulus limnaeus
GGATGGATGGACAGATGGATGGATGGACGGATGGATGGATGGACAGATGGACAGATGGATGGATGGATGGATGGATGATAAAAGGTCCGTCTATCCATCATTGTGATTGTGGACAGACAGACAGACGGACAGATGGATGGATGGATGGATGGATGGATGGATGGATGGATGGAYGGAYGGATGGATGGACAGATGGATGGATGGACGGATGGATGGATGGACAGATGGATGGATGGATGGATGGATGATAAAAGGTCCATCTATCCATCATTGTGACTGTGGACAGACAGACAGACGGACAGATGGATGCATACGTGGACAGACCAGCTGAATTATGATGGTCTGATGTTCTGTAGTTTCCCATGTTTAAAAACTCGTCTCTGATTCAGCTGCTGTTTATTTTTAAAGTCATTACTTCCTGTTTTACTTTATTACTTCAAAGTTCCAGTTTTTAATTTTGAAATGCAGCACATCATGTTGCTGTCTGGACTGAAGAAGAACCTGGCGTTCAAAAAAAAACCATCTTTCAGACGTAGTCATTTTTGTTTTAAACRGTGTCTGATCCAGAAGATGACCGTTTCACTGTCAGTTTTTCAGATTAAAATCTAACGAGGACTGGCTCAGTAGTCCTCACTTCTGCGCTCCGGTTGTGAGCGATGAAGGCGCCGCAGGGCGAGATAATCTCTGCGGCTGCACAGCATTAATGTGGACAGTGTGTTGTTCATAAGTCACCGCTCACTGTAGCGACCCACGCTAAAGGTCACGCAGCAGAGCTCTGCTTGCTTCCTGTTTCTGTTTTTATCCTGTTTGTTCCTCGTCGGCTGTAGATGAAAATGTAAAAAACAAGACAGGACACGTTCGTTTCTCACCACGTCGTGTTTCTTTTCTCGCTCTGAGCAAAGAGCAGCCGGCGCTGCATTCGGTGGTGGTGGGTGGGTAGGGGACGTTGACGGGTGAGCCGAGCACAAGCTGGAATTGGTTTAGAGCGGCGGGAAACGAGGGGGCTTCGACTAAGCCCCCCAACCTTGAGCTCTAAAGCCCCCGTCGTGGATCTGGAGCCTGAACTCCAATTCCAGGTGCTTAGCTCTGCTGCSAGGACATTTCTTTTTCACGGCCTCCTTTTCTGAGTGTCTGAAAGAGTTGAATCGTTCGACACGAGGGGCTCCAAATCCAGATAATTAGTAAAAGTGCACGGCTGGCCTCGCAGGAAAACACCGGGGAGAGGCCACGGGGGGCGTGTCAGACACATCTGCATGCAGCTGCCGCACCGCTCGCTCCGCATCAATATTCATCTGAGAGGACGATCAACATTCCAAACCTGTGGCCCCTCAGCCTYATGAAACAAGACGTCAAATACGTCCCCCCGGTCACTGGGGGCGTCCACCACCACCACCTCATTGTGAGCTGGCCCCGCCCCCAGACAAACCCACGTGAGCCTGAAGTGCCCCACGTTGGTCTGAGTCAAAGGTTTGCTCATTTTGTTGAGTTTAAACTTCTTCGGCTCTGACTTTGACCTGGATTCACGGCCCAAAGAAACTTTGGTTAAAAAAAGCAGCTCTGATCCTCCAGGAGGAACTGGAGAGACGTTCTGATGAGGCTCGCCCTTTAACAGATTTCATTTAACTTTATGTTTAAGGATGTTCGGCTCAGAGACCGCTGCTGCTGCTGGGCCTTTTCAAAATATTTCACTTTATTTACAAAAGATTTTCCCCAAAATATTGACAGATTTAATTAATCAAGAAAGCTCTACTGTCATCATCTTATGAAACTTTTAATTTTAGCTACTGATCTAAAATGTCTGTTTAGCTGTAGCTACTTTTACCCATTCCTACTTTTGACTTTGAGTCAGTGTTTTGCACTTTCAGCTTCTAGTCAACCATTAAAACTTTATTTTACCTTTTTTACTTTGTTGGCATTTTGCTTTTAGCTTTTCTTGTCAGCCTTTTGGTGCTTTTAACATTTAGCTAGCTTTTTATACATTTAGCTAGCCTTTTGCTACTTTTAACAACTGTTCTCCTGCTTTAAGCTACTATTCTGCTACTTTTACCTTTCAAATACTATTAGCACTCAGCTTTAGCTATTAGTTTTTTTATTTTTTGCAACTATTAGCTACTTTTCTGTCACTTTAGCTAACTTTCTGCTACTTTAGATTTGTGACAGTCTCCAGGAGACAGAGATGTTTGTGAAACCTGAATTTTGAACCAGAAGGAATAAATATGGAATAATCTGAAGAGTGATGTTAAAAATGTCAGATGTGTTTTTAAGAGAATGATCAAAATTGGTGYTRAAGAAATATGAAATAGCATAATGTGTATTTGTATGAATTATTGCTYGAGGAGTTAACATTTTTGTTGTTTTGTTTTTGTTATTTGAAGATTATTATTGTTTGTATAATTTTTTAAAAAAGAGGCTGATATTATAAGATGTTTTTCTTCTTTCTGTAACCTTTCATTTTAYTTGTGATTGCATTTCTTATTAAGAATCTTTAGTTTTTTTAATGAATAAACTCTAAATAAAAAAAGCTTTAAACTAATGTTAAATAGCTTACTTTTAGCTATCACCTGATAGTTTTAGTATTTTGCTACCTTTTTTATTTATTGTTTTGCTACCTTCAGACAATCCTGTTACATTTTAGCTTTGGTTCTTTAGTTAAGTTTCTGCTGCTCACCTGGTTTTGTTTTTAAAGTTTTTAGCTCAATTTCTGCTGCATTACATTTTTTTGTGACTATTAGTTCCGAGCTGGCCTGTTAGTAAGTTGTTTTTTCTGGTTTGAGCTACAGTTTTCTAACAAGTTTCTTCTACTTTCAGGTTTTAGACAGTTAGCTGCTCTGTTGTTTCTCTAACAGTTCCAGCTGTTATAGCCTAAACTTTAGCTTGTAAATAAACTACATAAAATCCTAAAATGTATAAAATACACATTTTTGATGAAAATAAATTGTTTGTATGATTTAATAAATCACTTTTTTGATGATTCAGTAAATTTCACAGACTTTCTCGCTACCGGTGAGGTTTTATTTTGAAATCCTTCTTCCGGTCTGGTCTTTATAAACATCTGGACGCAGCTGGATTCGGATGTGCGCGCGCGCCCCCCCGCCCCTCCCCGGTCCCAGACGCAGCCCGGGGGGCTTGGAGAGTCAGAGCGGAGCGGCTGGAGACTCTTCCAGCGGACTTTCTGAACTAGTCCCCGGTCCTGCCGGTCCTCCCGGTCACCATTCCCCCGCAGCGCCGCTCCGCGGGGTTTCTGGCGTCCTTCGGTCCCCGAACGGCGCGGAGGAAGTGGACCGTGGTGCTCGCGGTGACCGCTGTCGCGATGGTCCTTCTGGTTCTGACGGTGGCCGTCCCGCTGCTGCTCCTGCGACCCCCGGAGACCTCGGCTCATTAYTACGAGATGATGGGCACGTGCCGGATGGTCTGCGAGCCGTTCGGACCCAAACCGGGAGGGGCCACCGCCATGGAGGTGAGCCAGAACCAGAACCAGAACCAGAACGGGGTCGCACCGCTGCCGCCCGTCATGGCGCAGGGGACCCGCGGGGAGCCGGGCCGACCCGGGAAGCCCGGACCCAGGGGTCCCCCGGGTGAACCGGGCCCCCCGGGTCCGAGGGGACCCCCGGGGGAGCGCGGGGACAGCAAGGTGGCCTTCCCGGCTCTGACGGGAGCCCCGGCAGGAGACGCGGAGGCGGACGGAACCAACTCCACGGTCAGCGTGTCCCGGATCGCCTTCTACGTGGGTCTGAAAAACCCGCACGAGGGCTACGAGGTGCTGAAGTTCGACGACGTCATCACAAACCTGGGGAACCACTACGACCCGAACTCCGGGAAGTTCACCTGCCACGTGTCCGGGATCTACTTCTTCACCTACCATGTTCTGATGAGGGGGGGCGACGGAACCAGCATGTGGGCCGACCTCTGCAAGAACGGACAGGTAGTCCGGTCCGAGTCCTGGACCAGTTCTGGACCAGGAAGATGATTACTTTAATTCATTTAGTCACAAATATTTTCTTTTTAAATCAGTTTTATTTTTAATTCGTTTTGTTTTCAGTATTTTACACTGAAACTGACTTAATGCTTTAAAAATACAAAATGATGTTTAAATTTAAAAAAACTGAACACTCAGCATGAAGTCAGGATTTAAAGTTCAGTAAACTGAGGAGAAACTCCTGCAGGAAGTTAGATTACAATTAGGATTACAGCCTCTCTTCACAAATATTACATCCTGAGATTAAAACCTAAAGTCTAAAAAATAAATAAATAAAATAGAGTTCAAGAATTACAGTCAAAAGTCTCATTTTGTTCATTATATTTTGAGGGGAAAAACAGTATTTTCAGAATTAATATATTGGGAATTAGGTCAGAACTTTTGATTCAGAGAATAAATTTATAATTCAAAGTGGGAAAAAACTAATAATTCTGAAATTAAAGTCAGAATTCTCACTTTTTTCTCTTAAAGAGTAAAAGTCTTAAGAATAAAATCATAATTTATAGGCCAGAGATCAAATTTTAAAAACGTGACAAAATTTTGAGATTAAAGTCAAGTCAGACTTTAATCTCAGATTTTGAAATAAAAGTCAGAATACTGTGGCATTAATCCTCTTCTGTACCTTTTCTATAAAAAATAAATCACTTCATTAAATGCAATACAATCTTTAATTTAGTCCAAACTTTCAGACCAGTTAAATTAGTATAAACCAGACGAACTGCAGGTGGGTCAGGATCTGTTACTGTCAGATCTCAGAGGCTTCTTCTGCCGTGACAGACATCTGAGAGACAAATAAAGATTTAGACCTTAGGTCTGGTGTTTTACTCTCATCATAAAACAACAGAGATTAAGAGAAAACAGAACAGAGCTGGTGGGGGATCAGTCCTCAACGGGGGAACAAAACTCAACACAACACCRACAGCGTTAACGTAACGTGGGCCTAAATCCTAGTCTGACAGTTTCCTTATAAATGTATTCAGTGTAAAATGTAGCCAACAGACAACCTGTCAAACTTTACACACTGAGTTTAACAGCTTTGATTTATTTTTCTGACAGATCATCAGAAGCTGTGTGAGCCTCCATTTTAGATGTGCCTGACCCAGAAAAAATAAATAAACCTTGGATTATCAACTGGCTTCAAGTACAAAACCAAAACCATCCCTTTATTAACAGACAGATAACGTGAAGTAAAATGCATCATTTTCTTAACAACTACTTAAGTACAAACCTTAAGTACAAACCATCCTTTTGTAGTTGGCTAGCTTGAAATATGAACAATTTGTTAGCTGACTTAAAGTACAAACCATCCTTATATTGTTAGTTAGCTTAAAGTACAAACTGTCTTTTTATTGTTAGCTAACTTGAAATTCAAGCTGCTGCTATATTGTCAACTAGCTTCAATTATCCATCCATCCATTTTCTGTACACGCTTCTTCCTTTTCAGGGTTGCGTGGGTCACTGGTGCCCATATCCAGCAG
>NW_013952474.1:156259-157943 GCF_001266775.1 Austrofundulus limnaeus
CCGGGATTTGAACCGGTGACTTTCTTGCTGAGAGGCATCAGCTCTACCAACTGAGCCACCGTGCTGCCCTAGCTTCAATTATTTCTATGTAAATATATTAAAGGACACAATTTGGAGTAAATAA
This sequence comes from Austrofundulus limnaeus, assembly GCF_001266775.1. Taxonomy (NCBI): domain Eukaryota; kingdom Metazoa; phylum Chordata; class Actinopteri; order Cyprinodontiformes; family Rivulidae; genus Austrofundulus; species Austrofundulus limnaeus. The sequence goes on from NW_013952474.1 coordinate 156,384, forward strand.
ACTTTGAGAAAACATTGATCTAATATAAAAAAAAAGAGTCGACAAATTGATCTGGTTTTGTTTGATTGACTAAAACTTAACATTAATACTAATAAAATCCTATAAAGACATATATTTTTATAAATATGGACCTTTGACGCCACAAATGGACATAAAGTCTAACCTTAGTTATATAACTGAACTGTCAGCAGACAGAGCTTCTAAACTAATTTAAAGCATCACAAATATTTATCATTATCTCTGTTTGTCATCTCAGCTCATGCGTAAATCTTTACTGGATGATAGTTTCCTGTCAGAGCTGCAGCTGCTCTGAGGTCAGACGTTCGAATGAGTCATTATGTGCTGCAACAGGAGGTTCAGGTCAAACACACAGAAGTATCCGGACCGCGTTTGATTCAGTCCTGTCGTCTCATTAACTTCATTTCCTTTTTGAATCTCTGCTTGGAGGTTTAAAATTAGAGCCCAGTGATTTTACGCCCCACTGCCGATGCCTCTCAGGTATATGTGAACTTTTCTACTCCAGGTTTTTATTTTTTTTTCTTATTCTATGTTCTTATTTGTTTTGTTTTGTAGGTTCGGGCGAGTGCCATAGCTCAGGACGCAGACCAGAACTACGACTACGCCAGCAACAGCGCCGTGCTGCACCTGGACTCCGGAGACGAGATCTACGTGAAGCTGGACGGAGGCAAAGCTCACGGAGGCAACAACAACAAGTACAGCACCTTCTCTGGTTTTATCCTGTACCCCGACTGAAAGCCTCGGCTGCAGGTGCTCCGACTGAATCCTCTGTCCAGTAAAACGCTCAAACACACGTTTCTCTTCGTTTGCACACCTGTGTCATGTTTACAAATTTATCCGCAACTATATGCTGTTGTAATTTAACGACAAACCTTTTTGTACATAACTCATATTTTCAATTTTAGGTTTAACTGCAGGTTAATGTCATCTGTAGAAGTGTGACGGATGTCTCGGTGTGAGAAAATTCATGTTTCAAGTGATTTACAGTGCGCTGTAAAAATAAATAAATAAATAAAATGATAAAAAAGGCCTGGGAGACAAATGTTAGCTTCCTAAGATCACTGGAGGAAAATAACAGCACAAACTTTTATGAGGCACTGTGTGTGATAACAGCAATATGTCAAAACAAGCTCAAATATTCAGGTGTAAATTAAGTCTGATTCAGCTTTTGAGTGTACAGATTTATCTATTTATTTATTTATTTATTTATTTATTTATTTATTTTAGTTTAGTATTTACAGAATTAAACACTTTCATTTCCAGGCTTTAATTTCAATAAAGTCACAAATATTTGTGTCAGGTTAGTGAGGTGACAGAAGGAAGGAGAGCTCAAATTTAAGGCAATGTTTAATAATTTTAGCTAATTATGGCTAAATGTAGACAAACGCTATGGGAATGAATCCAGAAGGTGCTGTGGTTATCATCTGTTTTTTTAAGCTTCACGTCACGTTCTCTGAGAAATTATAAAAAAAAAAAAACTAAATTTGATTGAAATATTGTAGGAAAACTAAATATGTATGCTAACAACAGGGCATATAAGCT
>NW_013952474.1:161868-164267 GCF_001266775.1 Austrofundulus limnaeus
CTTGGAAGAGAGACGAAACGTTTCATTAAAGAAGAACCCGTCCAGAGGACCTATACAATTTTTTTTCCTTTTGTTTTTTACCTGGATTACTGAGATGCATCAGGACATTGTTCAAAGATGCTAACTGAAATCCTTTTAATTTCCTAGAGAGGTGATGTTTGAAGCAGGTGTTTGTTGTTGTTTGTTTCTAAGATAATGCAAATTCGACCAAGTCAAAATGTACTTCTTTTTTTAAATGTTGAACTTAAACAAGAATCCCTTTGTCCATGACCATGTGTTCTGTTTATACAGGGAAACTAATTTTGGTCACTTTAAACCAGGAAGTATTACAAAGGTGTAAAAACTGCTTTAGTTAAGCATGTAAGTTTGAACCCACAGTATATTGAGTTTTGAAAAGAACAAGATTGTATATATTTGAAAGAATAAATATTAAATTATTTGGTATGGGAGGACAGACAATGCTCTAAGTGGACTGATATAGCATGCTCAACAGTGCTGCTTTGTGTATTGACCAGTGTTTTACAAAATAACCAGTCACACTGAATCTGTTGTTATATTAATTTTATTCACATATATACCAATAAAAAAGGTTTGAAACAGTTGTTTTATTCTCATTTTTTTCCACTTCATATCTATAAAAATGATGTAAAAAAGCTGCTTTCAGTGTTCAAGATGTTCTCTGAATTGTATAAAATCAGTGAAAGCCAATGCTGACTGGTTTTTACTGATGTTTGGATATTCTCCAGCAAACCCAAACAGAACTGTAAGCTCTCATTAAGATGATGGCTGTTTTGTGTGTGTTTTGGATTTCCAGGTTTTTTTCCCTGGGCTCGTGCAAACCAGCTGTTTACACACAGCTCCTGTCACTTTAAATGGAGTTTGTGGGAAACAAATATTAGTACGTCTGCTTAGATCAACCTCTATTACGATGTTGGCTTGTTTTTCTGCGGCCGACAGCCAAACTCTGCTCTTGATGAAGGGGATTGTGTTAGGGARCACGAGTCCAGACACTGCTTTGTCATTGACCATCTTATAATCATGTTGTTTAGGTTATGTGCATACGTGTATGAAACAAAAACAGCTTGATGTAGTTTGTTTTTGACAGATAAAAAACAAAACACTAAATCATGCTGTTTAATAATTCACTTTAAAAGTGTTCAATACAACCTATAAATCAAAACAAACATCTTCTGATGCACATCAACAAGTCCAGACCTCACTCTTCCTGGAGACAGTCTCCAGCTTCTCCTTGGTGACCCCAAGGTGTTTCCAGACCAGAGAAGATAGTTCCAGAGTGTTCTGGTCTCACATGGAGTCTCCTACAATGGGACACGCTGAAAACCTCCATATTTATTAGTTGTTATTAGCTTTTATTAGCAAATTTATAGAGGGCAAATATTTACAAAACAACACAATGTCGAACAGAGTTGTAAAGTAACAAAGTACAAATACTTTGGTAGAAATTTTGGTTATCTATACTTTACTTGACTAAATATTGGCCAGGGTAAATAGGGTCAGAATTTGGCGTCAACAACATGAAAGCATGGATCCATCCTGCCTTGTATCAATGGTTCAGGCTGGTGGTGGTGGTGCAAAGGTGTGGGGGATATTTTCTTGGCACAGTTTGGGCCCATTAGTACCAACAGAGCATTGTGTCAACACCACAGCCTACCTGAGTATTGTTGCTGACCACGTCCATCCCTTTATGACCACAGTGTACCATCTTCTGATGGCTACTTCCAGCAGGATAACGCTCCATGTCATAAAGCTGKAATCATCTCAGACTGGTTTCTTGAACACAACAATGAGTTCACTGTACTGGAATGGCCTCCACAGTCACCAGAGCTCAATCCACTTGCCTATACGCTATGGCTATTAGTGATGTACTTCTGTTAAAATTCAGGCCACGAGCATCACTTACGGGTCCTGCCAATTGCGGGTTGTTGTTAGCGTTAGCTCCTAGAACTAGACCATAAAAAATTCATAATAGTTAAAGTATCTGTGAGCTACTGGTATAAAACATGAGTTCTGTTGTGTGCCATTGTGTCCACTAACCTGTAAGTACAAGAGTGTAGTTAATTTTTCTCCATATTCCTCTTGATGAGGAGTTAAGGCAACAACAATGGATCGTGGCTATACAGTGGGTAAAATAAGTATTGAACATGTCACCATTTTTCTCAGTAAATGTATTACTAGAGGTGCTAATGACATGTAATTTTCACCAGATGTCGGTAACAACCCAAGTGATCCATACATACAAAGAAATCAAACCATAAATGTCCAGAAATGAAGTTATTTGTAATAATGTGGAATACTTATTTTACCCGCTGTGTATCCAAGATGTTCGAGGCCATCTGAAAGTCACAACCCTTCAGAATAAACTGTTTGACCACAGATAG
>NW_013952474.1:166456-170326 GCF_001266775.1 Austrofundulus limnaeus
TTTTACAGTCTTTATTTTACAGTTAAAATAAATGTTTATCAAATAAAGTTTAATGTTACAACTAATCATGGATCCCTTTAATGGTGTGTTCCTTGGGCCAATACCCACATGTGGTAAAAATGTCATGACAATCCGTCCACAAGTTTTTGCGTAATTGTGTCCACAGACAGACAAACAGACCGACAGAACGACAGACAGACATACGYGACTGAAAAAATGACCTCCTCCCCTTGGCGGAGGTAATAATCACAACTTTCCCGATAGTAGACATCCTGGGATGTGTAGTCCCAGCAAATTTTTGACTTCTACTTCCTGTTTCCTACAGGCATGCGTCTGACGTAATGACACTTTGTGTAGCCTGGTTGATTCGCTCGAATTTAAAAAAAATTCCTGGATCTGCATCATGATCCAGAACATGACCAACATTTAATGGTGTATTCCTTTGGCCAATTCTCACATGTGGTAAAAATTTCATGACAATCCGTSCACATGTTTTTGAGTAATTTTGTCCACAGACAAGACAGACAGACAAAATGATAGACAGACATATGCGACAGAAATCATTACCTCCTCCCTTGGCGGAGGTAATAAATCTGAATCCCCATGTCACAGTGTTGGCATTTTAACACTATTACACATAGCGGCCACCCCGTTAGCAAAAAAAGGAAAAAAGGCTTCAACTTCCACTTGGTACTTGCTTGATCGACCACTGAATGAATGTTTGTTCTTTTGAAAAGTTATCCAAACATTTATTTCTAACATATAAAATAATGAGAAATTATATTTGACTTCAGTTGGACCATATTCCCTCAATACCAAGTAAAAAAAACTTTCAACACACTTTACAACCTGCTCTGGTATCTATTTTTGACTTGCTTTATAAAAATAATGTAAAAAAATTCCTTTACAGATTTGCATTGATGACATTTTGTACAGTTTGTTTACTTTCTGATTCAACTGCTTGATGTTTGAACTGTGTTTGGTGGATGTCAAAATAGTTTCCATGAGCTTTTAGCCAAGAATATTAGGTTTATTTTGATGCCAAAGTTAAAAGTTAAAAGAAACAGTAAACCATCCAGCCTTGTGAGGACCCCCTATCGCCCCCTGGCGGCCCCCACTTTGGGAACTCCTACACTGACAACAAGCTAGCTATTAGCTCTTGTGAAACACTAAATTCTAGCTCAGCCATTTTTGCTTTTGTTGAGGCTGGATGGCTGCAGCAGCCATCTTAATTCAGTTTAGTGAAAAGACTAATCTGTTAAAAAAATAGCAGAACCATGAACAACACAGTCTGAAACAGATACTGAGCTGAAATTTGCTGTGATGTGTGAAAATGTGGACACAACAACTTGTATTTGAACAGTGTTGTCTAACACAATCTTGTGCGGCTCAGATGAGCGTCACTAAGAACACCTTTCCTCAAAGCAAACCRCCACGGAGAAGAGAGAAGAGCTTAAAGTTAGCTCAGTAAATCATTGAAGGTTTTACTGAATTATCGCACCGCGGGACGGTTTTATTATCAACCTCTTTAGGATGATTTCCGTTCCCGGTGATTTAGAGACGTGAACGGACGCGGCGACACTGCCGGCGCGGCTCTCCGGAAACGTTTAAAAGATGGCCTGGCGGCGGCTCTCGTGGCCCGCGGCGGAGCCATTCAGGATGAAAAGTGGAGCGCCTGACACCAACTGAGACATCAGCAGCGGTACGTGTCAGGGAGTGTCTGACTGATGCTCGCGCTCGCTCACGTTTCCACCATCAGGATGGATGATCGGGACGCTGCCCCCCCTACCCCCCGCGGTCAGGGTGGCGGTGAGCGATGGCTGAGTGACAGGCAGAGTAGTGAAATTCTCTGATGGATGAGAGAAGTGGGCCAGGGCCTCACATACACATACACACACACACACACACACACACACACACGCACACACACACACACACACACACACACACACGCACACACGCACAGTGGTTCAGGGGGGTTGTGTTTGACAGGCATCATATTGGAGTAATGAAAGAAGCGTCTTCAGGCTCTGCAGCTGCAGCTGCCGWCTTCAACTAATGACTCCTCTAATTAATTACAACCATCGTGGAGTCTAACCCAACAAAACCACCACACACCCAARATAAAAACATCCAGCAAGTGTCGGTGAAACGTCACGGCTGCAGATCTCAGCTGCGGCAGTCGATCATCACTGGGGCRTTTTTAAAGCCTCTCCTCATTCTTTCACTCCAACGTCTTCCTTCCCGCCATGATTGATCCGTGTTCGCGCCTTGAGATGCAAATGCCAACACGGCATGAGTGAAATATAAAGAAGGGACATCTAAAGACCCCCCTCTGGAGAGGGGGCATGCTGGGAATTTTACCCTCCWCTTTGAATGACACTTTTAAAACCGTCTGCTTATCTTCCGTCTTTTGTTGCTGCGTGAGGCGGCGGAGGAGGGAAGGACGGCCCCCGATGGAACGCCAAATAAAGGAGGTTAAACCAAAGAGTCACTGCATTAAAGATGGAGCGCTGCGATGAGGCAAAGACCGTCTGCACACAGCAACAAGAAATCTCAAACAGGTCGACGAACATCAACCTCTCTGAAGCTGTCCTGCAGGCTGGCGACGCAGCAACATGAGTTTGAGCCAAGCGGGGTCTGATCCTGGTCCTCGAGAGCCACTATCCTGCTCGTCAGCGGGTCTTCAGGTTCCTGAGTAGCCTGGTAATCCTTCATTCATTCAAACCGGGTGTGTAGAAGCACTGAAACATCTAAACCATGCAGGATGGTGGCCCTCCAGGACACCTCTGGTCTTAGAAAAGAAAAAAGGTCTCGGATTTGATTTATAAACTGTAAAAGACAAAAATAAACGTTAAAGCCTGCCCGTGTCTGCTCGTTATCACCAAGGTAGCCCTACACCTGTGTCTGTCATTCCCTGACAGTCAAGCTAACAGGAGGCAGACAGAAACAGACTGAAAAGTAAGCCTCAAACAGTCACACTGCGAAAACTGAGTTAGATAAAATGCTTCAACTGTAAGCGGCAAAGACCCTTCTAAAGACGCTTGGATTGCATTCTAGGAAAAGTTTATAGAAAACCATTAAATTTTTAAGCAGTGAGAGAAACAATGGGTGAAAGTATAATTTGTTCAAGTACTAAAAAGTTGTGGTAGTAAGAAATGTTTTTTATAACTTTTAATYGTCTAAAAGTTAATAAAAGCAGTGTGCGACATCAACTGTCAATTGAACTTTTAGTGAAAGATGTTCAGGTGGTTCATCTGATAAGGATGAGATTTGGATGCCCCCTTAAGAAGGTGTGTGGACATGTCCAACTAGGAGGAGACCCCCTGGGGAAGACCCAGGACACCCTGGAGAGACTCTCAGATGGACTGGGAACACCTTGGAGTCCTTGCAGGAGAGCTGAAAGAAAAAAGAGACATGGATGGTTGGTTGGGTGGATGGATGGATGGATGGATGGATGAACGGATGAATGGATGGATGGATGGATGGATGGATGGATGGATGGATGGACAGATGGATGGATGGATGATGGATGGATGGATGGATGGACAGCTGGATGATGGATGGATGGATGGACGATGGATGGATGAACGGATGGATGGATGGATGGATGGATGATGGATGGATGGATGGATGGACAAACAGATGGATGGACAGATGGATGGACAGATGGATGGACAGATGGATGGATGGATGGACAGATGGATGATGGATGGATGGATAGATGGATGGATGGATGGACAGATGGATGAATGGATGGATGGATGGATGAACAGACGGATGGACAGATGGATGGATGATGGATGGATGGATGGATGGACAGATGGATGGATGGATGATGGATGGATGGATGGATGGACAGATGGATGG
>NW_013952474.1:171450-173464 GCF_001266775.1 Austrofundulus limnaeus
GTGTGTGTGTGTGTGTGTGTGTGTGTGTGTGTGTGTGTAATACATCAGTTTTATTTATAGGAACACATCGGTAAAACCTTCTGTCATCACTAGTCAAATGTTAGCATCATCCCTGTGAGCATAGCTTTAGCATTTAGCTTGAAACGTCGTAGCTGCAGGCGAGGCTGAACACTTTCTGCATCACCACGCAATTTTTTCTCCTTAAAAACATTAAATTATATTAATAATAATAAAGGCCCAGTTCTCCTTTAAAGAATGCATACCACCTGCTGCCTTTCACAACAGAGTTGTGACTTATCTTTTTTTTTTTTATTTGACATTAAAAACAAAACAGAGAAAAGGTTAAAGGAGTCATTGAAGCAGGTGAGTTTTATCGTGGCAAAGCCAAAAAGGAGCGTTTGTTTTATCTCGGACTGGAGGAGAAGGAGGAGCGACGAACGAGAGGAGGTCCTCAGAGAGGGGGCTGAAAGGTTAGACTGTCCCAAACTGCATGGCTGACCAACTGACACACACACGCACACACACGCACACACACACACACACACACACAGCTTTATGTGTCATCACAGCCTGACAACAAACCCACAGATGTAGAAAAAATGTTCCAAGTCAAACTGGTTTAAGATGGCCGCCACAGCCAACCAGCCTCAGCAAACACAAAAGCGTCTGAGTTAATATTTGTTACCTGAGAGTCATTTGCAAGATCTKGTTTAAATAAAAGCTTCAGATTTGGGCCCGTATTAATCAAACWTTTTAGAATGACTCAAGAATGCTGTTACTCTCAGTCTGAAGCAGGACTAAATCTTCAGAGAGCTGATTTACGACACTTAGTTGTGTCGCAAAGCCGTGTGTGACGTTGTTACAAAACCCCAGGCATTGGATGTTATGTTGAAGAATATTCTCAGAGAAATGTCAAGATAAACTGTAAAAATTCTAAGATAAGTTCACGTTCAACACAACAATGTTCACTCATGTCGTGTTGTTTGTGTTCCCTGTAATTTATGATTTATGCAGATTTTCCTCATTTTGCATGGTTAAACAGACATTTAGAGAAAATCTCATGGATATTTTCAAAATCCTAGTTTCTCAAAGCTTGAGGAATTKTCCATTTCTGCCATTTTCCACTCCACCCGAGACGTCAACCATTACCACCWCCATTGTATCGTGTGAGATTACTAAGGATTATTTTTATTGAAATTTATGGATGTCATGAAAGTTGAGTTAAARAAAGAAAATATTTTAAAAGAAAAGTTCAGGCCCACCTTGACCAGTGTGGACAAAAAAAAATCTCAAGACTTTTGACAGCATCATGTAGGCTGCATTCACTCACCACCTGACTATAAACATACACACCATATAGTGTTAGCAGATATGACCCCCACACATATGCAAAGCACCAATGCACCAGAACACTCATTTGGGTTACGGCTGTTTAAGATGTTCTGGGGTCCGATTTATAAAACTGGCGTACGCACAATATGAGCCCAAAAACTTGCGTACGCCAGTTTTCACACCAAGGTTGTGATTTATAAAATCCAAACTTGCCACAGATAACAGAGGAGGGGGAGGACGGGGAGACGAGTGGTGAAATTATTTCTAATTTTATCTGACTTATTTAATTTTATTTATTGTTTTTATCGTCCTGCAGGCTCTGCAGGGAAGCTGAGTTTTAGATAAAAATCATTAGATTACTCTAAACATCTGTAAACCTGCAAAATCAGGGAAAATCTGTCAATTACAGACATTCTGTTCATGTGAGCAGCTGTCAGTCAGCACCTGTCATCCTCCAGACACACGACGGAGCGTGAGTCTGAGTCGGCCAATCACTTTTGTTGACATTGATCAGCTGACTGATTTAAATACATCTTAAAGTGTATCTTACCCCCCTGTGAAAAGAAAACTCTGCCCCAAGGCAAAATTTGAAAAATGCATCAAAGTGGGTGGGTGGGGGAGGTTAGAGAGCAGAGGTGTGGCCAGGACGAGAGAACGTGACAGCTAGCATTAGCATAATTGA
>NW_013952474.1:173805-175639 GCF_001266775.1 Austrofundulus limnaeus
GTGTGTGTGTGTGTGTGTGTGTGTGTGTGTGTGTGTGTGTGTGTGTGTGTGTGTGTGTGTGGGGGGGGGGGGGGAGCAGCGCAGCAGTCAGCTCTCCCCACCCGAGGCTGAAGGTCAACAGACGATCATGCTAAGCTTGCTAACTGCTCCACCCTCTGACTGCTGCAGGGGCGTGTCTTAGAGAGGCTTTTATACCAGAACACAGCCGCTGTGACAAAACCGTGGAGAAGACACGTCACCGTGGAGAGCCGTTAACCAAAATGAAAATTAGCCTGCAGTACCACTGCTCTACCCATATGAGCAGCAAAAAGACGTTTTTAGACCAAATATTACAGATTTGAACAAATACGCACAAAAACATCAAAATTAGCACAGAAACAGTACTTTATAACATTTTAGACACATTATAGACAGTTTATCAGCTAAAAAAGTTAATTTAGGGGTAAGTTACTCTTTAACATTCATGAGGTACTTTACATTGACTGTTTATGGTTGAATGTGGGCGTGTAGAGGGTAGAACATGAGGCGGGACTTTGAGCACAAACTCTGACGTGCAGCTGTGATTTATAAAGGAAAGGTGCGCAGAAACATGCGTACGCACAGTTTTATGAATCTGAATTTTTTTGGTGTACGCCCTTTCTGCCTTTTGGCCGTATGTTCACTTTTAGTATGGTTTCCACGCAATCCTTTATAAATGAGACCCCAGGTCATGATCAACATATGAGAAGTTACTTTGGAATGATCTTAACAAATGAAATATTTTGTGATATAAAACAAAGAAGTAGATCTGTTCTCTGTTTTGCTATTTTTTGCTCCTGTTTATTTTTTAAGTTTTCACAATGTTTCGATGTAAATATCTTATGCTGTTTACTTCTGTACATAAAAGTGAATCGCTCTTTGTATGGCCTGACTTCTTGAACCGATCTGTCATAGGAGACCCAACAGAGGATAAATGTCTTCGACAACTGATCTCCTGAGTTCTTCTGACACACAAAATCTTCCACCACGAAAAAGGTGGCAATTATTTAAAAATATATGTATTTTTGTAATATTTCTTTATTTTTTTATTAGACTTTTAAGTGTTTATTGTTTTTATTTTGTTTATTTGCTATGATTGTTTTGTTTATATTTTTGCTTTTATAGTGGGGTACGTTTGGCTGCTGATCATAGCTAAGGTTTTGCTCGTTTTAATAATTTTATCTTTGAGTTAACAATTAGCTAAATATACCTGTAGATTGTAACTAACATTTTGCTCTATTTAGGTTGTAGCTAGGATTTTGTCAATTTTAGCTATCTTTTACTAATAGCTTGAAACTAAGATTTTGATTATTGCATTAATATTTTTTATTTAGTTTCATTTATTTTATTTTASTATTTTTATTACTTTATTATGATTGCAGGGTTCCCACTCCTTGGTCAGTATCAAATTTAAGGACCTTTCAAGGACTTTCCAGTACCAATTTCCACAAATTCAAGAACCACACGTGATGGCAATTACCTACTGCTACTATATCATAATATAATATAAAACCACGTAAATTCAATGAAAAACTGAACATAGACATTGTTGAGTCAGAATCAATGAAAGAAAGTGGACTAAATGTACACCCTACATTCATATCTACAATACATGGACATGTAATTATGTCCTGGGAGGTTTGGCAGCTCAGTTTGGGAGGAGGGGATGTGAACATGTCCAGATACTCGGTGAGGACAGGAGGAGCTGTGGTGTTCTCACCTGGGCTCAAAGACCCGCCCTACTCTGCTCTGATTGGCTAAAACTATGACTCACGTTATTTGTTGAAAGCCACGTCAGCTTACCATAATCCTGAGT
>NW_013952474.1:176662-181319 GCF_001266775.1 Austrofundulus limnaeus
CCAAACTGGAACCAGCTTTGTTTAGGGGTAAAAACCAAACTGGAACCAGCTTTGTTTAGGGGTAAAAACCCAAACTGGAACCAGCTTTGTTTAGGGGTAAAAACCAAACTGGAAACCAGCTTTGTTTAGTACGTTACGCCTCTACAGGGGGTCGTCACAGAGCTGATATGATCCATGTGTGTTAAGTAGCATTTTTTCTCTGTTAAATTGTGATGTGATTTAAAGGCGTCCACTCTCTTATGATTTTGTCTCATTGTTGCCAACCACACTTCAAGATGATCACCACAGCTAATATTTTATAACGTCACAAAAAATGGCAACAACTCCGTCAACTTGTTTTTGTGTCAGAACATGGTTTAGCTAAAACTGCAAGTAAGTTTTCTTGTGTTCGAACTTTTTAAGCCATTTTCAAAATATAAATTAAGATGTTAAAATCTTGTTTTTGTAAATGATTAACTGTAATATTTAACCTCACAAAACATGTAAATGTGTCTTGTTTGGTTTAATAAATTTCTAATAATTTATAATTGAATCTCGTTAAAAAACACGACCAGCGTAGCGGCAACCTCACATCTGTAGAAATGTGTTATAATCAGTACTGAATGTAAACATTTCTACAGTTGTGAGGTTGCCTAGCTATGATGAAATATTAGGGCCAAGATTGTTTTTTAAATAATAAAATAGTAATATTACAAGAAAAATGTCATAACCTTACATGACATTTCCATTTTCTGATTCAGATTCAGACTTATGGCTTATTGTTAGTGTAAAATAATATGCTTCCATCCAAATGATGTGACGTCTACATCTGTCAATGCAGTCATTAATGCACATTGTTTCAAAGTCTTTCTACAGATATTTTTGATTCTAATGTGCAAAAAGATTAAGTATTTCTTTTAATCAATACAAAACTACTTTTTCATGAAGGAGTTCTCTTAACATTACGACTTTAATCTTGTAATATTACGACTTTACTGTGTTGTATCGAACAACTATGTTTGTATTCTGTCGTTTTAGGTTTGTTATGGTGCATGACCACAGCAAGCTGGGATGTTCAGAGAAGTCACACTTTATTATTTTAGGGAAAAAAGTAACTGTTTATAACCATTTCTGTGCAGGATAAGCTTGTTTAGCTTTGGAGACCATCTTCATTTAGGTTACTCCGTGGTGTCACGGTAAGTTTGTGAGAGCTTCGTTCAAATTCATACAGTAGGTTTGTGAGATATTTTGCCAACACAACACAAATAAACACAAACACATCCACACATCCCAAATACGAAGCTCTGCGCCTGAGGAGCACACACAGGTGTGGGGGATTTCAACAGGTTAACTCCGCAAAAGCCGCCACACCGATTTAATTTGCCAATTACCAGACGGAGCCCCGTTCATCAGCACCTTCAGCTTTTCCCCCCAAAAAACTTCTCAATGAGCGGTGATAAGAGCGGGGAGCAATCTGTCGCCACCTCTCATTAGGACTGGAAAACCTGGCCCCTGAAGCTTAATTATTCATCTGCATTAATATCCCTTCAATTATTAGTGATAAGATGTGCGTATGTGCGTGTGTGTGTGTGTGTGTGTGTGTGTGTGTGTGTGTGTGTGTGAGGGCCAAAGATCAGGCCTGCGTTACCTCAGCCTCCCTCCTGATTAATGGATGAGGAAGAGGAGCCGTTCATGTATTATTACTGCAGAGAGCTGGGACCTTGGAGACGGCTACAGACAGAGGGGGACAAAGAGAGAAACCCAGTGAATAATAATAATGGCTGTTTGGTATTCAAACACGTCCTCTATACATCCACAACATTATAATATACTGAGCACAACGCTGCCTGAAAAACATCATGAAATACAGTCAAACGTGACGCTTGTGGAACACATTATATTTACTTTTAAAAGCTTGCACTGCGACTGTTACAGAATCATTTATGGCTGATTTAAACTTTACAGCCTCGCTGACTGTAACTCAGTCCTGAAAGACACAGGAAGTCCTTTTTCTGTGTCGTTGTTGAGGAAATAAAGTCTTTTTTATTGGTTTTATAGAGGCAGAGAAATGAGAATAAATGCGTCACACAGTGAAAAAAATCCATTTATTATGTTTAGTGATTCTTGCTGTTGTTCTGATGTTCAGTTTCAGCTGATCAACAGTGACCTCTAGTGGAGAAACAAATRATTACAGGAAATATCTTTGAAAATTTCACCTTTATCTTTATATTTTTATAATAAGCATGTATTCATGTTTACGATTTTATTTGCATTTAATTTGACATTTTATTTCACTAACAGGTCACAAAAGGTCTTTTTTTGTGTCACAAAAACATCCTTAAACATCTTCATTTGTATACATGCTTTCTGTAAGAGTCACTAAAACTGTCCTGCGCAAAATCGACTTATTTTAAGCTTTTTTTTTTTGCTTTATATCATTCCCTCAACAAAATCATGTTGGTTTGACTCATTCATGCATGTTTGAGAAACCCCCCTTGAATCTCCTGTGGTAGCCATGGAGCTGCCTAAAACTGACAGTGAAGTAAATGCAGAAATGTATAGATGGGCCAATTAAATTAAAAAAGGAGAACGTTGCCTCATGTTTTGTAATTTAATTGACCTTCATATTTATTTTTCCAGCTTAGTTCCAATAAATTATATATTTTAGCACATAATTTACATGTTATTGTTTTTGAAAATATTGTTTTTCCTTTTACTTCTACATTTGTATCTCCTAAATGTTTGCATTTAATATTTTTCCTCCACAAGTCTTTTTATTTCCACGTGTTATTTTACATTTCTCTGTTCAGTTGGCATTCTGTGTTTTCGGCCCTTTCCCAATCAGTGGCTACACACTCGTCTGCACACTACACAGTGAAGCACACTCACAGCTGAACTGAGTCGTCTTGATGGCGCTGTATACACCCTCCTCTGTTGAGACGAGCTCTCCTCACACCACCGGAACAGGAAGCTGTCGTCACCATGGTAACAGTCCAACCTCTGGCAGCGACTGAACGCAGGAGAACAAACTGCTTTTTTTAATAAAACAAAGAAAATATTTAATTAGGCCCACATTTTAGAGTTTTCAGATATGACTGTATTTGTAACAAATACAANCAGATATGACTGTATTTGTAACGTATACACCCTCCTCTGTTGAGACGAGCTCTCCTCACACCACCGGAACAGGAAGCTGTTGTCACCATGGTAACAGTCCAACCTCTGGCAGCGACTGAACGGAGGAGAACAAACTGCTTTTTTAAATAAACCAAAGAAAATATTTAATTAGGCCCACATTTTAGAGTTTTCAGATATGACTGTATTTGTAACAAATACAATGTGATAACTTGTCAAAATATTTTCACTTTTAACATTTTTTTTAAAATAATTTATTTATTTTTCTTTATTTTTTTAAATGGTTCTTCTTTCTTAAATGTGGACCATGGTCAGGACTTGTCCCCAATGGCGGGCTACGTTCTGGAACCTCTGGCCCCGATTAGAATGAAAACAGCTGACCTGGTTGGTATTTAATAATGGTACAATTTATGTTTTTATTTTTTTAATTGGGGTGGAATAAATAGACCATATTGCTTTATATCAGGGGTGGGATGTTAGAAAATTTCCATGTTGTGCTGTATCGCTTAGGGTAATTTGCATACACATTTGTGCCTTAATGCGAACATATAGCTTATTATAAATTTCTTATTTCATTTCACATGATTTGGTCAAGTGAAAAGGGGGATTGAAGAAATTTATAGTTATTACAGATTAGTACTGATGTTAAAAGCACAACACTATATTTTTAGGTTTTCCTTTTTATAATGGTTAATCCATAATSTGTTGATTGATATAGATTAGTTACATGTCCGAAATATCTATAACAACACATATTTATCTGTTATGGAAACATCAGGGAAGAATTGTGTATGAATGCCCGTGATTCAGCCGTGGGTCAGTAGGGGGCGAACATGGGCATTGAAGACTCTATAAATGGATCAACCTCCTGGTTTTTCAACAGTGTGTGGTTTCCTGTCAGATCCGAATGTCATTAAATCCTCACTCCCACAATTCTGGTTTTGTATGGTTTTATCTCGTCCAACAATCAAATTATTTAACATTGGTGGTTTTCTACTGACTTCAGTCTTTGAACACGAATATTCTTACACCGTGTTCCATGTCGAGTCTGCACTGGATGTAGACTCGCTGTGGAGGGCTTAATAAGCCACTCACCCTCGTACCTAATTGGTTTCAGATGGGACTTAATATGGCCAACCCTCCGTGGGAACGCACAAACTGAGTGAGTAGGGAGTAGGGCGAGTGTGTAGCCACTGATTGGGAAAGGGCCTTCCTGTGAGTTCACCTGTTTCCTGATTGGCTGGCTGATGACCTGACTGAATGCAGCTGCAGCAGGTTCCTGTGATGAGCTCCCTGGGTTTAAAAGGCTGCAGTTGTGGTTAGATCTTTGCTGGAGCATCATGTGTCTCATGGTACTTTCTCCTGGCTGCCTGAGTCACGTGTGTTTTCCTGTGTGCAGATTACATGTGATTACGTCTGTGCCTGCCTGAGGACCTGTAAAAGAGAGCTCACTCAGCTGATCCTCGCTCCTCCTTACCTGTCACCCCTTAAAGGCCCGATATTATGTGTTTCTCAGGCATATACAGTATTTAAATACTATACC
>NW_013952474.1:182440-183899 GCF_001266775.1 Austrofundulus limnaeus
GTGCTGCCTCAGTTTAAATTTCAGCTGTAGGTGTTTTCCTCCTTGTCTTTGTTTGAAGCTAAACTGAGGCAGCACATGTGGATCTGTACTAATCATGGCCAAATGAAGCCTCGTGAATCAACGAGGCATTCCAGCCCATTGCTTTGCTCAAAGGTTCATTACTTGGTGCTTCTTTGCTCACTAGTGACATATGCTGCTAAACTGAAACGGACAGCATTGTCACCCAAATAAATCATATTTCCAAAAATAGTAGAACATAGCAGTCAGGGTGTGCAGTATTGTCAAGTTCTTGTCAAACCCATGTCTAGTAACAGGTCTATTGAACTCTTTTTAACCGTGTCATCTTTTTGTAGTTCTTAATCATTTGTACCCAAAGTAATCCTGCAATATTGACTTCAGTTGTGGTTATGCTTAATTATATGTCATAGATTAATCTGGCAATAAAAAAAATCTGGTGTTTTAATGTCTTGGGAGTGGAGTGCTTGTCAGGACAGACTGTTTTTTGCTTCTGAAAAACCTATTTTTTCAAATGATGTTTTTCTGGGACTTCTGGTTCTGATCCTTTGTGTTATACACAGAATTTCATGTCAACGCCTTCAAACATTTACCTGTAGCTATAGAGCCTCGAAAATGTGTAATTTTGGCAGAAAATCTGTATTACGCACACGCGCGGAGAGGGGTTGGGGGTGCAGGCGGTGGGGATGACGGCATCTGCAGCGCAAAGCAGGAAAATTGTAAAATAAACTCGAAACTGAGTTTCTTTCAAAAACTCCATAAAACTCGAAAAAATCTGTGAGATTGCTCCCTGTACGTTTTCTGCAAAATGAGGGAAAATCTGTGTAAATTACAGACAATCTGTACAAACTGACATGTATAAATTCTAATCTTCCAGTGGCTTTTCAGACAGTTTTTGCTGTGTGAGACTGATAAAAGGAAAGAAAATGTTTCTGGATTGTGGTTATTTTGTGGTTTAATTGTTTTTATTTCAGAATAGGACCCTTTTCACTGTTTCTGACACACTACCAAACCCCCTAGCTACTACAACCCACAGTGATGTGGTCGATGTAAGAGGCATTGTTTGACATCGGTCACATGACTTTCAGCAAGACATCCAAGCGGAGCTTCATCTGACACGCCCCCTTTTTACTCAGTACGTGCTGTGAAGCCATCACTAATCTGTACCTGGAAATGACATCATCATCATCTGATTTGTATTGAAACAGTGTAAAAAGTTAGTCATTAGAACTGCCTGTTACAGACTGATGGCTCTGTGATTCCTGTGTTCTTATTGCAACAAAACCTCAGATGACCTTTCTACATAGTGCCTTTATTTGAAACATGCATTTCTGTTTCTTGATAAATATTTCCACACTTCCTTTAAAGTGTATCTTACCCCCCTGTGAAAAGGTAACTCCGCCCCAAGGCGAAATTTGAAAAATGCATCAAAGTGGGTAGGGGA
>NW_013952474.1:185904-187815 GCF_001266775.1 Austrofundulus limnaeus
AGCTCCTCTCTTGTGGAACCAACTTCCAGTTTCTGTCTGTGAGGCTGACACTCTGTCTACTTTTAAGACTAGACTGAAGACTTTCCTTTTTCATAAATCATATAGTTAGACTTAGGCTTCCTGACTTATTCTTTATTTCTGCTGCTATAGACAGACTGCTGGAGCACAAACTGGGCACATTTCCTCACTCTGCTGTTGTCTTTAGTCTCTCTTCTCTACATTTTTATTATAATTATTTCTATCAATAACATGTTTTTTCTTTGTCTCTTCCAGAAGTAGGTGCACCTGGACCAGTCCTGGACCAGTTCTTCTGTGTTTGTCTGTGTCTCTTTCCTGTCCCCCAAACCAGCTGGTCGAGGCAGATGGCCGCCTGTCCTGAGCCTGGTTCTGCTGGAGGTTTCTTCCTGATTAGCAGGGAGTTTTTCCTCTCCACCGTTTGCTCAGGATGGGAGACTGTGATGAAGTGATTCAACACAATCTGCTGGTTTTTCTTTTTTTCTTTAGATTGTTCTTTTTATGTACAGTACCCTTAGACAACATATGTTGTGACTTGGCACTATATAAATAAACTGAACTTGAACTTGAAGAACCAGGTCCGTTGCTCCCATCTGCCCGCTGCTTCACAAAAACAGCCATTCCTCCAGTCAGGACCTGGGCTTCCAGCTGGCTCAAGGCTCTCTCTCTTCAGATAAAGTAAAAGAACTGGAGTCCACAGACTGGTACCTGTCCTCTGGGACTGGAAAGTCCTGTACTTTGTGTGGTTTTGGGCTCCAGCAGAAACATCGCACCTCCCTGCAGCATTTGTTTGTTTCAGTTTACTCACTTTAATGAGCACCTCTGTCAGTTAATCATCAGAGGACCCGCCTCAAAACTAACAGCACACATTCTGATTGGTCAGACCATGTGAACCTATCAGAGGTTACAATTAGTTTGGATAAATCAGCGACCACAAATATACATCCTTAACGACTGAATGAAAACCTGACAAGTTATAAAACTGTGATTTTTTTTTCAACTCATCATGTGACCTCAGAAAGACACGACCCCTAMTGCTGTMGGCCCCTGGGCTTCAGCCCAGGTAAGCCCAYTCATTAGGGCGGTTCATGTTCTGTGTGACTGACGGCAGTGACTCAACTCTGAACGCACCTCACATGTGTACAGGACTCACATTGCAGGAATAAACACACACAAACAAAAAAAAAAAACAGGTGGACAAAGACCTTTTCACMTTTAACTGTACAGCACAGCTCCTGGCTTTATTTTTCACATGTTGTGTGTGTGTGTGTGTGTACATGTTTTTGCTAACTGTTGGGGACAAATTTTGACCATTTCCCTGGTACAAACAGCCTGGTGAGGACCCACCCTTCCTAATGGGGACAAAAGTCCTGTCTCATTGCGGGAAATAGGTGGGTCAGGGGTTTGATTTAGGACTAAGGTGTGAACTCTGTTTCAGTCAGGTTTTGGGGTCAGGTACAGTTGGGTGTGGAAGTTTGGGCAGCCTTGTTGATTTTCCTGATTTACCTTTATAAATCATCGATTGTTTGAATCAGTTAAATATATCATATAGAGGACAAACACAGTGATATTTAAGAAGTGAAATGAAATTTATGTGATTTACAGAAGTTTACAGAAAATTAGGCAGGTGCATAGATTTGGGCTAAAAAAACCTTAACTCAATATTTAGTAGCTCCTCCTTTCACAGAAATAACAGCCTCTAAACACTTCCTACAGCTTCTAATGAGAGTCTGGATTGTGGCTGAAGGTATTTTAGACCATTCTTCTTTATAAAACATCTCTAGTTCATTCAGGTTTGATGGTTTCTGAGAATGGACAGTTCTCTTTAAGTGGCACCACAGATTTTCAATAATATTCAGGTTTGGGGACTGAGATGGCCATTCCAGAACGTTCTAC
>NW_013952474.1:190111-191778 GCF_001266775.1 Austrofundulus limnaeus
GGGGGTGGGGGGAGGACCAGGGAGGATGATTCAACCACTCAACCACTAGATGTCGCTGAAAACAACAAATCCTACACACAGTGCCTTTAATTTTTGGTGTAGAATTGAACKACATGCATGAGAAACACATAATACAGGCCCTTTAAATATAATTAAAGTTACTTGACCTAAAAATGTGACTCGTTTGTTTTCATAAAACGTCAAAGCTAAGATTCAGCTAAAAATTGAAAGCTAACAAACAGACTTTTTGGCTAAGTAATTAGTGACGTGGATTACCAATGAATAATTCTGTGTTGGATGACATCTAGCTGAGGACTTTAATTTGATATAATTTTCACTTTGTTGCCTTTTACTTGTTCGTATGTTAGCAAAATATCCAATGAACCACTCCATATTATTGCAACTCTCAGAAATTAATGATACAGTGGATCAACTTTTGAAGTCAACAAACACAAAAAAACTCATCTGTCAAAATGCTGTGGTAGTACCTGAAACTCATTGTCATCAGAGAGGTTTTTGCACTCCTTTAACCAACCATATTCAAACATAAATACATTTATTTTCACATTGTTAGAGATATCAAGTAGAAAAAATAATTGTCATTTGAGGTGTTTATTTACTTGATTTCACTTTATTAGAACTTTTTTTATTGGAAATAAAATAAATGAAAATAGGGAGGTGTTTAGTTTCAAATAAACTTGTTTAAATAAAGTCATAAATGTGCTCTGTGATTTTACTAAAATCTGAAACATAATGCACATTTACAACCGAAAGCAGTGCACAGAAAACGGCCACAAGATGGCATCAAAGTAAAACAAACCGAATACTTCTCAGTTGTTAATGTCGAATAGATTCAAAAAGCAGCTGAATGTTTGGTTTGAGAAGATTTTGTTGTTGAAAATCAAACCTCTGATTAACTATTTACTCATGTAAAATGTGAGATAATTGCAACTAAACAATTGATTACATCAAACTGTTGGAATAAGGCAGAAGAAAAACATAAAACAAATTTTCAGTTAAAAAGGGAAAAAAACTGAATAATTTGTATGTAGGACCAGAGTATTTATAGTGTTTATTTAAACTTTATTTAATCCCATTTAAGTCCCATATTTCTTCTGGAAGGGGGGACTGAAGACAAACTAACATTTATAACATATATTTAAATCATCTTTCAGTAAAAGCATTTTTCTTCATGTTTTTGTGTTAAAAAGCTGCAGTTCTCTGACTGTCCATTAGGTGGMAGCAGAGTGGAGCAGCAGCAGAACTTCAGGGCCTCTGAAGAAGATTTTCTCGGGACTCTTCAACATCTCTGCTCATTTCTACATAAACCAAAGAAACTTCAAATGCAATAAAAATGTTTAAAGCGTAAACATTTTCACATAAAAAGGAGAAGAAGAACAATAACAAAAAAATAAACAAATGGGTGTTGTTGTCTTCACTGTTTTATATTAAAAAATACTTACTAGGACAAAAATAAAAGATTAGCGGAGGTGTTCGTGATGAGATCAGCACTATAAAATCAAATAATATTCATAAGTCATTCATACATGTAGGGTAAGCTGCTATGTACAATATAAAAATATAAAAACATGGTGTTCTTGTGGAGTCTCCAGCGTCATACAGCATGACTGTGTGTGTGTGTGTGTGTGTGTGTGTGTGTGTGTGTG
>NW_013952474.1:192878-193934 GCF_001266775.1 Austrofundulus limnaeus
ATAGTAAGCTACCTTTAGCTGATATGTGGCTAAAATAATCCTTATTTTTGTTGTTTTCTGGCTTCAAGCTCTGCCTCCTTATTGATCTCGCGCTCTGATTGGACGCCTTTAATTGTGACAGGGACGATCTCCGCGTGTGATTGGCCCGCGGCGCACGCGCGCACGTGCTTTCCAGCTGGATGAAAGCGCACGAGGAGAGGCGGGTGAATGAGGGGGTTTTAGGGGAGTTCGCGGAGGCTGCAGCGGAGAGTGTCGGTTGTTTTCTGTGGAGCTCGGAAAGGCGACGCCGCTCGCCTGTTCGGAGACATGTCGCCGCAGTGAGAGGCGTCGATGAACGCGGGCTTTTATCCGAACCAACGGGCTCGGTTTGCATGCTGTCCGACTGAACCGGACCAGGAAGAGGGGAGGGAGAGCACCGGCAACAAGTGGACACTTCTCCTCCCCATCAGCAGCGATGGAAGAGCACAAGGAGCCGACGGAAGACGAGAGCGGCGCGTCGCTGTCGCCGAACCTCCCGTCCCCGGCCCTGATCCTGCCCCACCACCAGGCCGCCCAGCAGGCCCACAGAACCACGAACTTTTTCATCGACAACATCCTGCGGCCGGACTTCGGCTGCAGGCGGGAGCCGAGCTGCCGCAGCCAGAGCCTGCCCGCCGGCGGCCTGTGCCTGGACTCCAGCAGCGACAGCGCCGCGTCGTCGCCCTCCTCGTCTTCCGCCGCGTCGTCGCCGAAGTCGCAGCAGAGCTCGGCGAAGCAGGGCGAAGCCGCGAGCCGGTACTCGGACAGCCCGTCGTCCATCGTGGTTCTGAACGGCGGCACCGGAACCCCTCCGCCGATCACCAAGGAGTCGCAGCCGCTGCTGTGGCCCGCCTGGGTCTACTGTACCCGGTACTCGGACCGGCCCTCATCTGGTAAGGCGCTAGTGGACCGGACCGAGCCGGCCGCCGGATGGATGTGTTCAGGCTGCTGTCGAAAAACAGGATAAAAATATTATAAAACATTTTTAAATAATTATTTTCATTGTTTTATTAATCGTATTTTTATTAAATCTATAAC
>NW_013952474.1:195545-198409 GCF_001266775.1 Austrofundulus limnaeus
AAAAACGTACGTTTTTAAGCTAAACTATAAATAAAATGATCAAATAATTTTATTGAAAGTTAGCATTTAGCATGAAAGTGTTTACTGTGTAGGATATAAACAGTTATATGTTTTTACTCTAAAGCGTCATCATACTGGTCCAAATAAAGTCACTGTTTGGACATTAAAACTCAGGCTTCAGTGTGTTCATTTTAAGTTACATAAAATGTGTTTTTTGCCTCAAATGTTGGAAGAAGTTTTTGTAAAAATGTACGTAAACCCTGTCCTCCCTGACTGTTTGTATATTGGGGCTTTTTCTTGACCTACATTTGAGCTTTTCAGAGCAAAAGAAAAAACCAGAGACGCTCTGGTAAAAACTGGAAGCGTTTAACTCTTTGTGCCCTTGGTTTCCCGGCCTTATAGAATAAATATGTTTTCTTTCCATTGTTGTTTCCACGCCAGGCCCAAGGACACGCAAACTGAAGAAGAAGAAGAGCAGCAAGGAGGACAAGCGGCCCCGGACGGCGTTCACGGCCGAGCAGCTGCAGAGACTCAAAACCGAGTTCCAGGCCAACCGGTACATAACAGAGCAGCGGAGGCAGTCCCTGGCCCAGGAACTGAACCTGAACGAGTCCCAGATTAAGATCTGGTTCCAGAACAAGCGGGCCAAGATCAAAAAAGCCAGCGGCTACAAGAACGGGCTGGCCCTGCAGCTCATGGCGCAAGGACTTTACAACCACTCCACGACCACGGTGCAGGAAGACAAGGAGGAGAGCGAGTGAGGGGCCCGGACTCTGACCCTCAGGGGGCCCCACGGACTCTATACTGATGGATACCAGTTGGGCGGGGAGGCGGGGAAGAACTGCTATTTAAAAAAACACAGATTGCTGTTTATGGTAACAGTATATGGACATAATTATATAATTAAAATTTATATAGCCACACAGTTATCATGTTGTACCACAGCATAACTTGATTTCAGGATCATTTCTCAAACATTTTTTAATCTTATTTTATTTTTCCCCCCCTGGTTTTTAGGATGTCTGGTTTTTTATAGATCCATCGTGACTTCCTGTCGTTTTCATTAAACAAGAGCAGTCCACAGACTCAAAACAAGCCAAAGATTTTAATATGTTCACATGTAGTCTAAAATAAAAATAATAATAATAAAAAAAGAGAAAAAKAAAAGAGTAGATTATTCTTTTTGTACTCGTGTCTGCAAATAAAAAATGAAAAATGCAGGTCATGGAAATAAATCGTAAAATTAATTTCCTTTCATTGAAAAAAAGAAATAAAATAGGCCAATTTCAATATATTCACTCAGTGCGACAACGCCACATTAATGAACATTTAAAAAAAATTTGGGGGCTGTATTTATATTTTTAAATGTCACACAGTTGTTCGCTTGGATTATATTTCAGTCATTAAACTATTCCGGTTGTTTACAAGGTGGTGTTTTTGCTCCTGGTTGTAAAGTCACTATATTTACAACATGAGCCACAGGGGTCTTATCGTGGTCAGTGGGAAGCACGGTGTTGGTCTAGGAGTTGTTTGGGCCTGCGGGGCTTAAGGCCGAGGCCGGTCAGCAGAAGTCTTGTAGGYGATTGTGTAGAAACTGGCTCGTGTTTCTGTTCAAAGCCTGAAAAATGGGGTCTTTTTCAAATGATCCTCGTCTCCGGTACTGTCACAATAAAGCAAGGTCCAGATTTCAGTTTCTAAGAGATGTAAATTAGATAAGAGTGTGTGTTTCAACTTGAGCAGATTATTAAGGTGGTTGTGTAGAAGAAACTGTCCCGTGTTTTCAGCTTAAAATTTATTAATTTTTTTAAATGTACGCTGTCTCTGGTAGTGTAACGTTAAAGCAACATGGTTTCAAGCACATATTAGATAAAAGCGTTGTCAGTTTGTGCAGATAAAATTAGGATGATTAAATTGAAACTGGCTGGTTTTTCTATTTGAAACATGAATAATGGGATTTTTTAAATTGTTGTTATGTCCAGTTGTTTGACAACAAAGTACACATTCAAGTTTCAAATAGTTGCAAATTGAAGGTGTGTGTTTCAGCTCGAGCAGATGAATTTGGGTGATAGTGTGGCAAACCGTTCTGTTTTCTGTTCAAAACGTTGTGGAATATGACCTGTTTGAAATTACCGTCATCATTGGTAGTGTCATAATAAATTAATGTACATATTTAAGTTTCAGGCAGTTGTAAAGTAGGTAAAGGTTTATGTTTGCCCGGACGAATTTAGGTGATTGTGTAGAAACTGTCCCGTGATTTCTGTTAAAAACATTGTGGAATACGGGCTTTTTTGATTTACTCATGTCTACTGTCTCTAGCGGTAGTGTGTCAATAAATCAACGTACAGATTTAAATTTCAAACGTGAAATAGATGAAGATGTGTTTCAGTTCAAGCATTCATGTTTAGGTATTTTCAGTCCAAAATGTGGAAAAGCTTATTGAGAAAGAGTTCACGTTTTTTGTCATCGTTGTCTCTGGTAGTAAGACAATAAAACAACGTACACATGTGAGTTAAAATAGAGTGTATATCAGGGTAAAGGGGTGTGTTAGTTTGAGCACATATTTAGGTGATTGTGTAGAAACTGGCTGGTGTTTTCTGTTCAAAATGTTGTGGGAAAATGCAGATTTTATATTTCATTATTTTAATTACCGTTGTCTCACTTAGTGTGGCATTAAAGCATAAACATATTTAGGTTTATAAATGATGTAAACTGGAAAAAAGTTGAAAAAAATTGAAAATGTAATCTTTTAGAGACAACAAAGAACCATAAACTTTTACACACCAAATCCAAACATTCAGTTTTAACAATATATTTTTTTAAACCAATATACACCTCGGCACACCTTTTTTGACAGAAAATTCATC
>NW_013952474.1:198839-200203 GCF_001266775.1 Austrofundulus limnaeus
ATATATAAAGACTCTCAATCAAAGACTTTGTATTATAGTTAAATCTTAAATTAATAATTTGGGCAGTTTTTTAGTATTTTTACATGTAACCAAATCACATAAACTCTGTAAAGTTGTGTCAAAGAGCATCTACATTGAAAATCTGGCACCAGGTTGGTTGTTTTAGCTCCCTCCTGCACTTCATTTCAGCTTATTGCACACGTTCAGCTGATCTCAGATCAAGTTATTTAATTAAACGCTAACGAGCCTGCAAAGTTCAGCTGTGGAGGAGTTCACGGTCTTTTTGAGCTTTTTAATTATTTCAAGTGCTGCGTTCTGCTCTTTCTGTAGGAGTTAACAGGCGTACAGATGTGAGTGGTAATGATAATCAGTGACGAGCGAGACTATTTACCTAGGCTGCACAACATCAACATGGCAAATAACAGCAATAAATCACATTTATCCTACGGTGTAGCTCAGTATACAAAAGTAAGCTGTATTTTTTTTTTTTGCTTTTACTGATGTCAGCATTGCGTTTGGGAGGAAAATCCAAATTTCTTTCAAATCATATAGAAAAGAAACACAATTTAACTCTATAAATTTGTTGATTAAAAATATAAATTGTAATTATTAATTCATTTTTCACAGATCAAGGGCAAATTTGGCAAAAAAAAAAATACAAAACGTATCGTAATAAACGCCAGCTTATCCCTGCAGCTATGGTAAACCTCTGGGGTAGGGTAGGGTCGGTGGAGGAGTYTTCACCTGAGGCCCTCAGTAAAATTAGTCTCAGTTTAGCGCTGCTGCCTAATGTCTTATTTGAATGAATATTCATAGGGCCTGATTCTGCTTTGACGATGAATTTGAGTGTAAAAACAAGCGATTCGGTGTAAAAATGTGGTGCTCTTTTCTTTTTTTTCTCCATACGCTTTTTAGTCTGGAGGGCTGAAACCAAGAGGTGTTGGTTATGTTTAGAAAACAGGTCTAATGTGATTCTAAAGGCGGTTTCTGCAGCCATCTGGCTTGCATGTGTGAGCAGAGGTGACGAGACGAGCCCGGATCGTCACGGTCAGCCGACCCYGCAGCTCTAATATTGTCATGATAGTTTCCTTCCCCGCTGCGAATGCGGAAGAGGCTTCTTATGACAGTGTATTTAAAATTCATACAATTATGAAACAGCGGGAGGATTTCTCTCAGCCCACTTCTCTCCCTCCCACCTTGTCATTGAGGAAGCCCAGGGTTTATCTGTAAAACAAAGAAAAGCCAGGGATCGTTTGCATAGTTAGCATAGTCTGCCTCGCAGGCACAATATGGATTTAATTTATATGCAAATGAAAGCAATAAAAAGGGGAGAATACACACTGGAAATCTCTGCTGTTTAAAAA
>NW_013952474.1:201083-210404 GCF_001266775.1 Austrofundulus limnaeus
GTTTTGTGTCGCATTAGCTTAAATTGCTGGGTCACGGTTTCCTAAAGAACAAACAATAAACAGGAAAATAACATTTTATTATAAATCTAAATAATTTTAGAGTGTATGTGGGGGGATACACGTACACTTTATACATCAATAATAATTAGAATTAAAACAACAACAACAAGTCATGTTTTAATGCCATATAGTTTAAAGGTATTCACTGCAAACTATAAGAAATTTATCCTGAACTTTATCATTTGAAGGTGTCACCTCCATTAGTTTGTCAGATATAGAGTCTGAACTGATGTCAACAAATCACGTTTTATTAGAATACCTTACTCAACAAATCACAGAGTACATACAAACTGGTACATTGTTGACCTATTTTCAGTCACTTTGGCTGTTTCCGTAGGTAAACATGCACACAGATGGAAGCCATTCACAAATTTACTCGTACATTTTTAACAAGAAAAAAACGTTGATATGAAAGACAACTTGTGTGGTCTAACTATGTTAGTTTTTTGTTTTGTTTTAACTGGTTTTCAATATACTGAAATTATCATCTTTAAATATTAAAACCATTAACAAAATATTTTATCAAGATTTTAAATTGTTAAAAAGAATTCAACAAAAAACATAAAAACAACTATCAATTTCAGTTAAATAGGGCACCTTCCTCAACTAATGCTAAATGGTTAGCACTGCATTTAGCAAGTCTTTTGCTGTTTTTTTTATTTGAAAATTTCAAAATGAGTTAAAGTTTAACAACCAAACAACAAATCATTTAAATATATATTAGGCAAGGTATATGATACACCCACTAACTGTACAAGTACATTTAGCTAAAGCTACCTAACTTAGCCCAGCTACCCAGTTCAGATAGCCTTTAGCTGGTTGTTTAAAAGGTTTTTATTTTATTCAACATTTTTTCCAGTTAAAATTACAGCAAAAGTTTAGAAAATGTAATATATATGTTATTACCAAAACTAGTTCATGTTTACAAAATCTACAGAATCTTAAAGAACTTTATTTAATTGAATATATACTGTATGTGCTGTACAAATTTGTTAAGCTTAAGCTAAATGCTACCTTAATTAGCCTAAACAAGCTACCAAGAATGGGTACCATTTATCTCCATAAAACCTTTGAAAAGTAGTATTTTTTTTAAATCTTGTTAGATTCAATTATCTCTAAAACACAAAACATTTACATATTTGTTAAAAAAATGTTTACAACACTTCAGAATGAAGTTTGAAAATAACTCCATGACAGTAATTCTGAATCAGCGAATGCAAACTAGTTAGCATTTTTTCATTTTGATTAGCAATGAAGTTTAACAAACTACTAAAGGGAAATCTAAAACATATTACACACAAGCTGAGTATTAACTGCACRTGCTGTCTAATTTGTTTAAGTTTAAGCTAAAAGCTACTTACACTAGCCCAAATTAGCTACCTTTAGGTAGCATTTAGATAATGATAAAAAGTCTTATTACTTTGTTTCCGTTTTTTTTTTTTTGCATTTTTCCAGTTAAAATATTGGCTAAAGGTTATAAAACTTAAAATTTATTTCTTAATAAAACACGTTTTAAATATTATATACTTTACAATGAAGTTTCAAAATAACCATCTACTGTCTGACTCAGCTAATGCTTACCCATTACATTTAGTAGGTGTTTTGCTAATTATTTTATTTTAAATTGCCAAAGTTAATGTTTTACAAACTACCAAATGACAAATTTAAATGTCTATTAAACACATGAAATATTTACCGTATGTGCTGTACAAGTGCATTTTGTTTACGCTTGAGCTAAACGCTTAAGTAGCTAGTTTAGGTAGTATGCTCTAGCTCCAGAAAAGCTTCCTAAAATAGCACAACACATCTTTTTATATTTCTCTTTTTACCAAAATTGTGAAATATTCATAAAATTACTATGATTAAACTAAACAAAGCCAAAAAAATAAAATAAAAATAAAAAATAAAAGCACACTGCACAGGAAGGTATTTCTAAGAGTAATAAAATTACAGCTCCAAGTTTGAATTTAGATATTCTAATTGTTTTGTCAAACAGAAATGAACAGTTGGGTTTAAACATGAGTGTGTATTAGAACAGGCTTGAATTCTGAGCTCTAATAAAAACAACACAAGTAAGATTATAGGCTGATGCTGATTTAGTTGCGAATGCTTTTTAGCCTCAGAAGGATTCAGGAGCAGTTTCTCATCATGGAAGGGAAATTTACTCTTGGCTCATTGTGGCCTGTCAACGGGACCGCACTATCTCAGACCGACACACACAAATGGACAAAGGTGGCATTGAGAGGGAACCTCCCACAGTGCAGCTGAGTGTCCTGTGGGGGCTCGCCGCTCCAACAGCCGTGATCTCACCGCGCTAAATCCAGATTACATGGGGGATATACGCAGCGCCACTTGTTTACACCGCCCGTCAGGGCTGGGAGAGGAGGGGTGGTAGAGCCGCGACGCTGCAAACTGAGTCAAAAGTTTAACAAGAAGCTAAAATATTTCTGCGTTAGGCAACRTTTGTTGTTAAAAACTGCTCATGCTACAAAGATAACAGTAAGGACAGGAATACCTGGGATTCCCTGTGATTTTTTTTAATCTTCCTTTTTAAAAACAATTAATTAATTAAATTTGTGTGTGTGTTGTGGAGGTGGTGGGGGGAGGGGGTTGCGTCACACACCTTTGCCTCTTCATCTTCTTCATGCCTCTAACGTGACAACACCTCACCGTCTTGCTCCGACAAGCACTCGAGACTCTTTATTTGTGTCCTTCGTCGTTAAAACATCAACGCTGCAGGAAAAAGTAGCATTTCTTTAGCGTTGTATCAGCTCTGTAGTATTTACCTACAAGGTCAGACTTGTGTGTTGTCCATCTGGTTGGGCTACTCCTCTCACACTTCAAAAGCAAGACGAGGCCCGTGGATCTCTGCCTTTTCCTCTCCTTTCCCCTMATTCCATCTTTCTTCGCGGCGGCCCAGAGGTGGCGAGAGGTGATGCGGGGAAGCGATTAGTCATATTCGATTTACATACGGCTGTCACAGGACTCCTCCGGGGCCCAAGAGCTGATGTCATCCCGTGCGTGGGGCCCTGTGTGGCGAACCCGGTGCATGGGAAGACTTTTCTCTGTCATGAGTGTGAGGGGGGTGTAAAGAACCGTCCCCTCTTGGGAGCAGCATTGGTGTTTCAGCCGTATGATGAATGTGAGGCAGGACTTTTTTTTAAATGTGTGTGTAGGTTGTGAAGATGGTGGATGGGCTTCTTTAGCGCCGTGCTGGTCCAGTGTCGAAGAAAGGCAGGTAGATTTTTTAAAGTTGAGCAACCAGTTTGTTTGTTTTGGAAAAAGAAAAAGGCTTTTCGATTTTTGTTACCTGCTAATGAAAGGTATCGCACACAGCTAAGAGAGCTAAGACAGAAACAACTCCAACACTGAGCTAAGGTTTGGTGAGGTAGTATAAGAATGTAATACTTGGTCGTCTCTGAGGGGTAACACTGTTGGAAGTTAGCAAAACACCTTGTGAATCCTTGAATGTAATCTACAACCTCATTCAAGATGGCTGACGCAGCTAATTATCCTTCGCTAAAATAAAAACGTGATAACTCAGTCAGTTTTAAAGATAAAGGTTACGTTTCAGCACAATATCTACATCCAGAGTTTCATAAGGGTCTGTTCGGAGGTTCATGAGATATTTTGCTAACAGGCAGACAAGGCCGACTAAAAATCTTTAATTGCAAATACATTTGTGTGATTTGTTAGTGTTTGAAATATGAGTCAACTTATATTTTAATTCAATTGCTGTGTCCAAAACGGTGGGCCGGGTCCTCCGAAGGCCAAATTCGACAGCCGCATACGTCGAAGCGCCGCGACGAAGGCTGTCCAAAACCAAAGACTCCTCCGATGCGGCCGACAAATGCGTCCTTCCTTTGACCTGAATCGAAGGACAGGTCTGATGGATCCTTCCCGGCCCAGCATATCCCATAATGCATTGCCGCCTGACCTGAGATTTTTTTATGCTAGTAATGGAGGACTAAGCAAGAGAAAAGAATATGTTTTAAATAAAAATATGGTGGCATAAAAATCCAAAAATTCTAGCGGTTGTGTTTTTAATACTTTTATYGTTTGTATAGACGTGTTTTCAGATTCTATCCTTGTCAGAAAAAAAATAACGCAAAATAAACACGGCGAGACAATTAGTTCTTCAAATATTACGTTAAGTTAATTTTATTGTTTTATGATATTAATAACACTAACATATTTATATATTTCTAATTTCGATCTAATTTTGCTTCTGTTTAGCATCGTCAAGGATGCTAGGCGACATTACGTACGCCGGGGTAAGGAGGGGAGGCTAGACCGTCCAAATTCACAGACATTTTTTTTCCGGTCTTCCCGGTCTACCAAGGACACAGTCCATCTCGACCAGGTAGGCTGGGTCCCTCGGAGGACCCGGCCCACCGTTTTGGACACAGCCAATATCTGAAACTGGCCACGTTTTAGCCTTTTTTTTATTTTCAATGTCAGTTGGCTGTGGTGGCCATCTTAAGTCCGTTGAATTTGTGAAGCAGTTCATGAGATATTTTGCTAACAAGCAAACAATTGCAAGAAAATTAAAATTTAGCATCTGCTGTTGAAAGATGGTACAACAAAGTGCTGATGAATGTTTTTAGTTTTCTTTCTGTGACTGACTAACATTGAAAAATAGTTTTTTTTTTCAATACTTGTTCTACTTAAAATACATTTTCAAAGGGACTTAAAGGGAAAACATTTAAATGCAAAAGAGCAAAAACAAATACACACAGTTAAAGGAAGAAATGTTGCTGTTTTGTTGTGCTAGTTAACTAGGCTGTTAAATTAGCTTTTTGTCCCAAATGCTAATTACCTAACGGCTAATAGTAATACAAACAATTGGCTAGTTACCATTTTCACTAATGTTTAAAACTGTTAATGGACCAATTAGATTCTGCTAAATTAGGTTTTGCCAACTTTTAGTTTGCTAACAGTTAGCTAACAAACAAACATCAAGAGGTTTGTGTCAGTCCCACCAGTCTTGAATTTGAAGGAGACGAAGACGTCTGAGACAAACTGAGTGACAGTTGTTTTAGCAGCTAGCGATTAGCTGCTAGTGTTAGTTTTGCTTATATTTATGTGTTTAGTATTAGCTTCCACTAAATTTTACTTGTTTAGCCATTTGATGTTACCTTCCGTTATTTTATTTTTGATGTATTTAGCAGTTCAGYGTTAGCAAAGCTCTATTATTTAGTTAGTGGATTAAGAGTTAGCGAAGCTAACTGTTTAGTTAGCTGTGCCCACCACTGCCTAGCAGGTGAAAACATATGAGCAAAAGTGAACTTGTACCATATTTGTATGTCTAAAGTGTAACACAAAAATTATAAGATAGTTTTTTGCAATTTTTAAGTATTTTTAATTTATGTAAAGGTTTTAATTTTGTTGACAATGAGGAACACTAATCTTCATAAAGTTAAAGGACAATTTCAGGGTTCAAAGGGATCCATACAGCAACTTCTAACATATATTTGTATTATTTCTCGCACAAACTGAAATAAAGCTTAAACAACAAATTGTTCGTAAACAACAATCTGTATCCRCAACATAATGGCGGCCGTTACAAAACACCTCCAGGGGTCAGAAGCCATTTGCCCAGAAAACGACAGGGAGGTTGTGAGGTTTACAGCAAACAGCTTCTGGCAGGGATCCAGCGGAGGAAATCCAAGTTATTTATGAAGCTTCCCTTGACGAAAGACAGTTCAGCTTCCCCGGCGTACTCGGAGAATACGGCTCAGACGACGACGAACGCCGKTTGATAGCAAAGTATTGTGTCGTTCACCACGGTTTAGTAGCCCAGAGTTTCCCTTAAATATAAGAATTTAAGGCTTCAGCGACATGCCTGTACACATTAGCTCCACAAACACACACATATACACACATATACACACATATACACACAGAGGCGAGTCGCAGTGGTTCTAGAACCGACTCATCTCTGAATCTGGGCAGCAGAAAGCAGGACCGTGGATAACTGTTTTAACGCTCAGCCAGCACAATGTGTGGTCTAAACGTACTCTGGGGCACTGTGTGTGTGTGTGTGTGTGTGTGTGTGTGTGTGTGTGTGTGTGTGTGTGTGTGTGTGNGTGTGTGTGTGTGTGTGTGTGTGTGTGTGTGTCATATTCATCATTCTGTTTTGTTGTCACATACATGTGGGTGTGATTATTATTCACTGCGACACGTTTCCTCAGAATAAAAAGGCTCAACACCACATGTTGTTGTGTAAATATCAGACAATGAGTTCGCTCAGATGGATCTTTATTAAGTAATCTGACTTTTTTTAATCACAAACAGTTAAAGTCAGATCTTGTCCTTTCAGCTGCGGATGGCCGGCCAGTTAACATCAATTAAAACTTCTAAACCCACTAATAAACATTAACTAGTTATTATTAAGTTGTTGTGTCCTGTTTGTTGTGATAAATACAATATAGGTAATGTAATATAGTTTATAAGATGCTACATTCTAGTAATATGTTTATTAATTTGCTAACCTTTATTAACCTATTCATAAAATGCTTTATGAATAGGTTATTCATACAATTTGGATTTCAATTAAATTGTAACATTCACTTGCCAAACACTGAGCCGTCTATAATGTCTAAACAACCTTTATAAATGCTTTATAAAGTGTTTAGGGATAACTTGTTTATAAAGCATTAATAAAGCTTTTATTAAATTGTGCTTTTTAGTTTCTCCCTTTTATTTACCTGCTTTTTGGTCTTTAAAATAATATTAACAGAGGATTATTGCCAAGAAAAACATTTATTTTTTCAATTTATGTATAAAGATTGACAATAAACAAAAAGAAGAAACTAGTTTAATGCTAAATAAATCAAAGCATTTATGAAGATCAATATGTTTTATCTCATACATCGCGTTAAGACTTACAGATACAGAGAAAAAATAAAAATAAAAACAATAAGTGATGATTTTCTTTTGAAAATGAAGATTTAGTTTAAAGGATGCACAGATTACAGTTTTCTGGGCTAATTTCCGATTTCTGTTTTTTGTAAAGGTCTGACTTGATTGCTGTTTCTTTTAATCCTCCTGCGGCCTCAGGYCTCATTTTGACACCAGGGCAGCAGGAGGGGTAAAGTACTATAACTAAAAACAAACATTTTTCTAACTCCTGGACAGGGGCGGGGTGGGTTTGAAATTCAGCCCGGGAGCTTGGTTTGGAGAGGCCTTTTATCTAATTGTACGACGGACGCAAGCGAAACCATAATTTTAACGCAGATACACTATCTGCAGTATTATAACAGTTTTTTCAACAATCAACTACAACAAGCAGCTTATCTGAAATATCAAAGCAAATACTGGCAAAAGGTAAAAAGACCCATCACCCTAACACATCCATCCATCCATCCATCCATCCATCCATCCATCCATCCATCCATCCATCCATCCATCCATCCATCCATCCATCCCAGTATCCTGTGCTGCTTTATCTGCATGAAAATAAACTTAGTAAAAATAAAGATTATAAATAGCTCATTAATACCAGAAAAGTCAGATGTCTGATTCATGAAGCTATAGCATAACTTGTAGAAGTGTTTATTGCCTTATTGTTGCAATGAGACTGGAGCCTCTTAAAACCACAGCCTTTTAGTCCAAAACTAGTCTTTGTCACACCAACAAACATTTAGTTTCCTTTTCTCCTGAAAGATTTGTTGAAGTATTTTCATCCAGAGTGAGTCTGCTGTAGGTTTGTGAATAAAGGTGTAGATTTTACTTATTTTTATACCTTGTACACGTTTGGGAACATTCACAAAAGTATTTAAATCAGTTTAGATCATCAGGTTAGAGAATGTGAATACGAACTGGATAAAACTCATTTATAGATCAGTCAGAAGAAAGAAAATTACATGGTGAAGGGAAATAGTGAAATTTTCAGCCTGTTTCAGATGTCGAAAAGACTAGATTTAGACTAAAATCCTCAGATCTCAGGAGGTTAATATAATTTAATACAAAGACTCATAAACACAGTCCTGCACATGTACCTGGTTTTTGCTCCACTTTCCTGCTTCCTCTCATCATCTTCCTCATTCTCCTCCTCTTCCATCTCCTCCTCCTCACCCTGCTCATCTGTCCCTCCCTCTTCACTTCACAACGGCAACAACACATTTTATAGCACTTTTGTAAATAATTCAATGCAAATAGGCCTCCAACATAAGGAACGTTATACACACACAGAGTRATCAGACTCACTGTAATGTCATTTTCTTGAGCAAAACTAGTTATATTATTGTAGAAACACAACAAGAAAACAGACTATTTCCTGAATTATTTTTTGAGGAAATGTGCCTTTTTGTGGTCAGTATGGATTGATTTTAATTTTAGTTGAAAAAGCAGATTAAAGATTTCTGCACATATGGTGAAACATTTCTGCTAGGCTTGGTTTAATGTTCTGTGAGCCGTGAACACATTGAGAAACACATCTGGATAATAGGACATGTAAACAGTGTTTGCTAACCTGTAGGCTATTCCTGCTGCTCGGTCCTGTGTCATCACTGYTTCTCTGACTCCGGTCCCTCCATCATGGAAAAGTTATGTTAATTTGGCCCATTTTACTGCATTTTGCACTAACCTTTTCTTTTTTCCTCTTTACTGCTCCATCCATCTATTTCTCCTTTCTTTTCGACATGTTTGTTAATTTTACCTGCTCTACTTTCACCTTCTGTTTCAAGTTGGGCCAGGCTGCTCCTGCTCGCATTTGAACGTTTAACTATTTCACCGGCTGAGCCCGCGTGGGCGGTGCGGCCACGTCGTCCACGCAGCCACTGAGCCGCAGCAGCGTTTTTCGAGGTTAATAAAAACAAAACAAACGTACCGGCCGATTCGGCCTGGAACTGACCGGCCGTTCAGGAATCCTCCCGAAAGTCCCTATTGCCACCACRCCCCTGCTCCTAGATAATCCAAAAGTAGTGTAGTAATTAAAAATGCATTTTGTACAAAATCAGCAGCAGAATGCACATTTTTAAATATTTCTTACTGGGAATCTGCAAATATTGTTGAAAATGATTTTCATAGTTATTTGGCAAAGTTATTTAGGAGATAAGAAATTACAAGTGGTTATAGAGTTACTTTATACATTAGATTTAAGCTCCTTAGAGTCCATATTTAAAATGGTGTCCATAACTGAAGAAAAGCCCGAGCAGTAAGGTGAGCAGCTTATTGGAACATTTCATGCCTCATGGATGGAGAACCTCAACTTTAGTCTTTTAGATTCAATGTTATGGGCCTCATGCAAGAACCGTT
>NW_013952474.1:211280-213659 GCF_001266775.1 Austrofundulus limnaeus
AATCTGACGTGACATGTTCGTACGAAACCTTTGTACGAACAAAAGTAAGAGAAATTTAGGATAAGAATACGAACATGTTTTTGCATGAGGCCCAATGTTAGCTCCGGAGCTAATAGAGAAATAACATATTAAGGCCAACATGTGACAGTGGTCAGAGATCTTGATAAGTCCCAAGCTTTTGCTTGGTGTGCATTTTTATTAGGTTTTGGTGCCACTCAAGATTTTTAGTGGTCCCCTTATTAAAACAAGTCCATTAACTTTGACTCTCTCAGAAAACATCTCACTGCTAGCCTTAATGGCTGCTCTGCATTGATTTAAACTGGAAAATACAAAGAACTGTTCACTACTGCTCAGCTGTGGTGCATTCACTGACCCCCCTGATCAGTCAAATCATGTCATCGTGTTCATTGGTCAAACTTAAAAACTGCCTGATTAATCAGTGAATCCATACGTTTGATATTTTTGGTCAATTGATCCATATCTCGTTGTAAATCATCTTTATTTTGACAGAGACAAATCAGATCAAATGCGTTTTTTCACCCCCAGGGTCCAAAGTAAATTTTTGGTAGTATTTTTTAAATTTATGCTTTCTTTCTCTGCTTCGCTGTTTTGGCCCAACAGGTGTGAGGCAGAGCACCTGGATCCTGGCTGTGACTAATCAAAAAAAGGGCGAAAGTTCAAACATGCAGTGCGTCAGAGCTCAGATCTCATAAAATGCAAAGAATGACATAGATAATAACATAAAAACTCTCATTCAAACTCCAACCCAATTTGTTTTCTCCTTCACCTCGACCTGCCTCCATCAAGAATCATCGAGAACAGATGGTTTGAAGAAAAAACAAACATCAGAAGAGAAAATGAGCAAAGAGGAGGAGGAGTTGGGGGAAAGGGAGCAGAAGGGAGTTGAAAGTCCTGCGTTTTCCTGTCAAACTGTGTAGCTGAACTGCAGATGTTTGCCAACCCAAGAAGAGCCATATCTAACAGCTGGTCAGGGATCAGATCGGTGTCAGACCACCTCCAACAGCAACACTAAACCAGAGACACTTTGGGAGAAAATGGTTTTAAGAAACCAATTGTGATACAAGTCTGGACGTGAGGAAAAATGTAAGAATTACAGAGTAAAACCCAATCAAATGTAAGTTTTTCAACTTTCACGCATCATCATCAGTGCTAGTTAACRTTAGTGGCTTATGTTACCTAAACTCTACAGCTGGCAAATCAAGTTTAGTCCCATTTTGCTATGAGAAAATCCCAATAACCTAAAAACCACATCACATTGGTTGTTATTTAAGTCTTATATTGGTCTTCCTTATTACATTATTCACTTTTCTTTAACAGACACAATACATTCTGGGATAYGAAGATGATGATGGGTTACAGTTCAGTTGAGGCTAAAACACAGAGTCAAGCCTGAAAAGCTATAATGTGTGTCAATAAAACTATAGTTTATAAAAATTTCTGTGTTCTGCACAATATATGGGTTGAAACAATCAAACGTAATGTTTAGTATATTAGCTCTGGAGATAATGTCAAATACCATAATATATGTTGACATTAGTCACTTACACTACAACTGGCAAACAAATTTTAGTTGCTTTTGTTACGAGATTTCAGCAAAATCCCAAAAACATAAAAATTTTGTTGTTGTTGGTTGTTAGTTTAGTCTTAGATTGGTCTTACGGTTGTTTCATTGTCTTTTAAACAATGACAATTATTATTTTTTATCTTTTGTAGTTCACCCTTAGTCTTGGTGGATTAAAATCAGGTTGGTTGAAGGAAATTTAGAGGTTTTATACTTGCATACAAGCTCATTCAGAGTCTTAAAGGTTATAAATCTATGGCTCGTGGCCGATACGATGCGTACTGAGATATGCCACAAACAATTTGATTTATCAAAAACAGATGAGCAGCAACAACTGATAAAATAATGCATATATCATTTCACAAAGTTAAGTTGTAGATATTTACTGGACTACAATTTAAAAAATGTATGGAGGGTTTAATGTAAAGTACTTGAAACTAAAACTGCATTTACACAAATAGTAAGAATAAAAAGGCAGAACGCAGGGCTGCATTAAAGCTGATATTTAGCATTTGAAAGGTTTTTTTTTTGAAAGTTTTATTTGAAGACAGATGTGAAAAACCACAGCTTTTCATTATACAGTGTTAAGTCAAGCCACATTGTGTCTTCTCTGGACTTTTTCTGACTTCTGACTGAGCTGAGAGACAGATCACAGGAAGAAGGCGTGCTGATAGCCGTTACTGGCTGGTATTTCAACTATTCTCTTTAAAATGATCAGTTTTGAATTTCAGAAGGAAACATGAAAACAAACTCTTAATATCGCCTTTACACACACACACACACACACACACACACAC
>NW_013952474.1:213675-227928 GCF_001266775.1 Austrofundulus limnaeus
CACACACACACACACACACACACACACACACACACACACACACACTGATCACAGCCTCTTTCTTATTTTATTTCTAATCAATCCATGGATCTCTGTGCAGACTCCTTAAAGACTCGATAGGGAAAGCAGAGTGATTGTTTTTCCATTAAGTAATATTACTGGTACGCATACAGCCACAGGTCGATGCAGAGCTCATTATAGCTGCGGGCTGCTAATAATTAACCACTAATGTGCGTAGAAGCAGACCCCCAACAGGCCCATGGGTAAAGAGGCGCGTGCCCCCCCCCCGAGGAAACCAACACAGAAGCTCAATTCTAGCGTTTATTTGGCTCACTTGTTTCACAAAGGAACCAAAAACTGCCGCAAGTCTCTAAATGGGATTAAATATGAAGCTTATTGTAAAAACAAAAACTTAAAATTTAGAGCTTAAGTACTAACAAGCTAATAAATAATAAATGATTTAATTTAATTCCTGTCTTAACACAAATACTGACTAAAGAATAGCCATAATGACCAATATAATGTTCAGAACAAATAAAAGAGATAAATTAAAGGATCTCTGACTAATCAAAAAGAAAAAATAAGTAGGTCCTCTAGATGGGTTCTTCTTTAGTGAAAGSTTTTGTCTCTCCTCCAAGAGACTTCTTCAGTCTCATGAGTTTCAGTTGAAACTCAGCCTTATAAGCCCTGCCTCCATCTGGACAAACAGGTTAGTCACATGCAAAATAGGGCCATCGACTAACAATAGGGTTGATTAGCTCTATTGTTCATAGAGGGTCATGTGCCCCATCACCTGACCCGTGTCGTGTTATGTTAATGTAGTGAATGCAAGCAGGGGTTCAACATCCCCTTGTTTTTGTTCCTCTCTCCCTCTTTGTGTTGGTATCATTGGGGCCCTGATTCACACCTTTTTGCTCACAGGGGGCCGAGTCACACTTGCACCTGTTTGTCCAGGCATCTATATGTTGACGCATGGGGTCCGTCCTTGCCGCCTGCGGCTTTTCCGAGTTTGCGTGACGTATGAGGTAAACATGAGGAATCAGGATTAATGGTTAACTTTAGGGTCTGAGGTTAACATGAGGGATCACCATTAATGGTTAACTTTAGGGTCTGTGGTTAACATGAGGGATCACCATTAATACTTTAGGGTCTGTGGTTAACATGAGGGATCACCATTAATGGTTAACTTTAGAGTCTGTGGTCAGGGTTAGGCACTATAAGGCTAGTAGAAGTTCAATTTAGGGTCTAGGATGGTTAGTTTTGCGTAATTCTACTCTTGTAAAAACACATAGTCCTCCTCCGCCCCATCTCGTACAGAACGGATGCATACATACGTCAACAGAATGATGCTTGGTCAAGCATCAATACCTTGATGCGGGGGGCATGAGAATGGGCTCGAGGGAACACAAAGGTATTGGGAGGTAACGCAAAAGTATTGCAAAGGAACACAAAGGTATTGCGTGGAATGCAAAAGAAAAAAATCCCCCCATGTCCCCTTGCGGGCTCCGTAATAAAATGACCCCCAACACAGGATTGGTTTTTTAGTTGGTGACTATATTT
Source organism: Austrofundulus limnaeus (assembly GCF_001266775.1). Lineage (NCBI taxonomy): Eukaryota > Metazoa > Chordata > Actinopteri > Cyprinodontiformes > Rivulidae > Austrofundulus > Austrofundulus limnaeus. Next base: position 215,236 of record NW_013952474.1, read on the forward strand.
GGCAAGGTTCAGCCTCACTACTGGTACCCTGACGCAATGTTTGGACACTACAGAGGTTGCACAGGTAGACCAACTTCTCCATCAATATGTACCACAAAATGTCAGAAGGTTCCCTGTTTCTTCTAGCACATTTTCCAGAGTATCAGAGAAGTTCTAGGAGAGAGGCGGATACTGTAGGAAAGTTGAACTGGGCCATAGAAGGTCCTTCACCCATCACCAGGAATGGTATGTGCTCATGTGCAATGAAGAATGGGAAGAGCAGTACCAGACACCAAAACATTACCTCCAGCAGGCCACTGGATCAGAAACAGATTTCATGAGGGTGGCCTGAGGTCCAAACGTTATGTAGTGAGCCCTGCAGACACTGGACTGCACTGTGGAGCTTGAAAGATATTTGCCATTGACCACCAGAACCAAATAAGGACATTTCAAAAATACAAATGTCCTTAATGAATATTGATGGAAACCACTGCTTTACATAAATTAGCATATTATGTAACTTTTACTAAAAACACAAACAGTATTCAGGAAAATACAACATCAAATCAGCAGTACATACTGTTTATAAGTAAGGTAACTAACTCCACCAATTGGCTCTTGTACCTTTACCAATCTGTAAAATAAGTACCCCCCCCCCAAAAAAAAAAAAAAATAAAAAATAAAAAAAATCTAAGTTTCAGAGTAGGAGGAAAGTAAACTTGAACAACACTAAATTTGTCTGTATTTACACAAACTAAGTAGAAGAGAAACCAAAACTGAAATGAGAAGCAGTTGGCGAAGAACAACAAAACGTTGAATCCCTCTTGGGAAGTCTGGGAAGCCAGATGTTCATAAGCCTTGCTCTCACATGAGTGCAAGTTTCAGTACCAGTGTGCCTCAGTGTGTGTGAATGTGTGTTAAAGGGAGAAAAGTGAGGCGTTTCCTGATGTCCTAGCCAGATGTTGCTGATCCCTGCCACTCCACAGAGGCAGGGAGTTTACAGCGCATTAGAAAAGACAACTGGGACGAGCACATCAGGCCCACTAGACAAATTTGGTATGCCATTACAGGGAAACAAGTTCCTTTTATTTTGTAGGTGGGTGGTATCTGAACCAGTTAAAGAAATAAAACTTTTTTTGGCACATCTTCAACGAATGATGACGGTGTACAAATAAAACTTTACAATATTTTGTCCGACTTTTACCTTTTGAAATTTAAGAAGCTGAGTTGTGAAAAACTGCCATACTATCAAGAAACAACAAAAAATTGGGTTAACTATAGTTGGAAATAGTTTCTTTTTAAACAAACAAGAATCTCTGGAGAGGTTTCACTGCAGTTGATTGGTTGCATAGAAGCACAGGAGGATACTTGATTGAATGAGCAGATGATTTTATGGTTGGTAAAGGCCCTGTCACAATATCATGTTTTAGACAACTTGTGCCAACTTATGAAAATTTTAAAGACATCTACGTTGAAGATGGAATTAAAACAAATCAACTGGAAGCCTCTTTTAGGTGTGTACATACTGTAATGCTAACAAATTGATCAAATATAAATTTTTTATTTGTAACTTAGACAAAATAAATTCATAAGCTGGCATAAGTTATCTAAAAGATTATAATGTGAGAGGGCCTTTAGTTAGCTGAATGGCTTTAGGTAGATTTATGGTTGGATGGTCAGTTGGTTGGTTTGTCGGTCCTGGTGTTGTCAGTTGGATGGATAGATAATTGGCTTTTTGCTTGGTTGGTTAATTGGTCACTCCATTAGTTAGATAGATTTATCTATGGATAGGTTGTTGGATGGTCAGTAGTTCACTGGTTAAATAGATGGGTGGTCAGTTCATCTGTTCATCAGTGGAAAGATGTATGTACAGTATGATGATACAGATGGTTGGTTATATTGACAGATGTTGGTTGGTTGATCATCAGTTGAATAAATGGATGGTTGGTCGGTCAGTCAGTTGGTTTGGCAGATGGATGGATGGATGGATGGATGGATGGATGGATGGATGATATGTCTGTTCGTCAGTGTTAGATAGATGAATGGATGGATGGATGGATGGATGGATGGATGGCTGGATGGATGGACAGTTGAAGCAATGGGTAGTTAGCAGTTTGGTCGGCGAGTCCTGTTTGTCAGTTGGATGAAAAGATGAATGGATAGTTGACTGGTTGAATGGTCATTCGGTTAGCCTGTTGGTTAGATACATGGATGGATAAATGAATAGTTAGTTGGTTAGTCAGTTGTTTTATCCAATGGATGTATGGATGATTGGTAATTTCATTGGTTAGACAAATAAATAAATGAATAAACTTATGGTCAGTCAGTCGGTTTTGTTGGTTAAACTAATGGATGGATGGATAGTTAAATGGTTTCTGTCCTGTGTGTTTTAGTTGTTTCCCTGCTTTGCCACACCTGATGTAAAGGAATGAGTGATTGACAAGCATCTGCAGAACTTAAAGACTTGCTGAAGAGCAGGATAGTGGGTCATTAGGGCCGAAATTGAAAATAACTGGATTAGATGGACAAATAAAAAGATAGTCTGATGGTTAATCAGTTAGACTGATGGATGGTCTGTTGGTTAGATACACAAATGAAAAACAAAAGTGATCAACAAATACATTAGTTTTGTTTTTAAAAAAAGTATKATCAAAAATATTTATACATATTCCCCTCTTGTTGTGAATAAGATAAGAAGATTAATGTCAATTTAATCTCTGTTGCAATAACAAAAATGGCTCAATATCTTATGACAATGATACAAACTGTGACACAGAACTGATGTAAATTGTGTTTTGTTACCTTCAGACAGCCTGACTCATCGCTTCCACTTTAGTTTAGGTCTCATAATATAAAAGAAAATTCAAGTCTAAGACAACAAATTTGGATTTTGTGAGACTTTGAGGAAAAAAAACTGCAAAATAATGATAAATTGAAGAAGAATCACTACCAGACAATTGCAAATCTAAAATTTTACCAGACAAATTGAAACCTTATATAAATAGATATAAATGGCACCAATCAGAATTCAAAACAGATTTTTTCTTTGAAATTTCCCAACATGTGACTGGACTGAGATCCTCAGATCATCTCAAAGGCGGTAAAATTTTCTCCGACACATGTTGCAGTTCATGGCAGTTTCTTCATTGTTCTTCTTGTTGGGTAAAACCTGTGTGGTACGACATACATCAGTCTGCTTGTCTGTAGGAAACGTGCACCTGTGCTGTCCTCCCGCTGAACGGGCTAGTGTCCACACTGAGATCCAGCTTATGCAATCATGTCAGTGGGTTTCAGAGTGTCAGTTCTGAATGTACAGTATTTTTTTTTTCCTTCCTGCACTTCCACACATACATCTGCCTCCATCCTGATACGTGCACACGTGAGTTTCTTCATGTGTGTGTTCAAGCGCTGGACGGGGATCCATCTGTGTCGGGTTAACCCGCTGGGAGCCTCACCCAGCAGGTAGTCCTGGATGGTCTAAATCATGTGGACGGCCAGAAGCGTGAAATCTTTCCAGGCCCGGACAGATGTCTCTCTGCTGAGGGCTCAGCTTAGACTCCAGCGACCCTGCGGACCTTTCAAGACCCTTGGAGCTGACTCAGACTCCCAAAACGAGAAGCAGACCATGAACAGCCCAGACTAAATAATCTCACATCAAAAATAATAATATTGTAGTTAAATATTTAGTTGTCAATTTACCATGAATCAGCTTGTTTGTGATTTCATTTCATTGTCAATTTTCACACCGAAGTAGCTATGAAACAAACATTTTACAATTATTTATTCTTCACAAAATTTAACATGAGGGTTCCCCTACATTTTTAATTTAAAAATGTACAACATATTCAAGTGAAGTTAAACTGTGTATAGAACAGATGTAGGTTTTATTTTTATTTTTTTTACGGCAGATCCTGGCCAGAGGYGGGAGCAATTTTATCAACCACCAGAAGAGTTGGGCACTTCTAACCAAAGACTTAACTAAAGCATAGCTTTGCTAACGCTAAACATATAAAAAAGGAAGCTAACACTATAAAGTTAAACATGTAAAAATTAGAAGATAACACTAACAGCTAATCGCTAACCACTAAACATCTGTCACTCAGTCTGTGTCATACGTGTTTGTCATCCTTCCAGCTAAAGACTAGTGGGACTGACAATTTGTTGATGTTAGCGTTAGTTAGCTGTTAGCGGACTTAAAGTTGACAAAATCTAATTTAGTCAAAGCTTAAAATTGGTCTGCTAATGCAGTGATGTCACTGATGCTTTGCACCACGGGGTCTAATTTAGCTTCTTTTTTTTTACATTGCTTATAATAGCATTGCTTTRTGGAAGTCTCAGTTTCCTGTATGCTCTTTGTGGGGTGAAGTGATCTTCAAACAGAATTAACTGATGTAAAATGAGTAAAAATGATAATAAGCTCAACAAAAAACAGTTCTGCTATTAGCAGTTAGTGGATTAGTGGATCTGTGACCAGTGACCCAATTTTCATTTGACTCTTTTCTACCAACTACATGTGGCCACACACTAAAATGGAACCTGGTACCTCACTTATTTCTCAAGCTATCCAGCTCTCAAGTCTTATAAAAAACCCAATGGACACAGTTCTGCTCATGGAACTAATATTTTGATGAGAAGTTCAGCATTTGCAATAACTTTATAAACTACTAACAGATTTAACTTGTGCTAAATTAATAGCAGTTATTTTACTTCCCACTAAAAATCTTATACATCATTGCATCCTTGATATGCCCAATGATAGTCTTTGACATGGAACAGAGACATTCTCAACAAAGCTGGTCTATGAGCGTAGCCATATCACAGTGTCTGCTGGTGTCATCCCTAAACCCAGGACTTACATGGTCACGTTTACTCTCCTCTTACGTAAATACAGAGCACATACTCGACTCATGGTTTCAATTTACAGGAAAAAATACTTTAACATAAATTTAAATCAAAACAGAACAAGAGTTTGTCAAGAAAAACTAAAGTCCACACTCAAAACTATTGTTAAAAAGCTGTTTTCCCAGCATCCTTTGCAGCTGGGACGTCATTCAGTCATAGAGATGATTTCCTGAGTTTGTTTCCAAATTTATAAAGGTGAAACAAAGACGCACATCTTTGCTTTATTACAAATATTTGTTTTTAGTGTTAATAATGTTTAAATATAAGAACAAAATCAGCAGAAACAGATTCCACAGGCTGTAATTTTTTCAACCCCMCCCCCCCCAATTTGCTTTCCCTGTTTGTCAGTTGTAGCTCCGACACCTGGCTTTATCATAAGACACGGCGTCTGGCGTTACCCAGCATGCAATGCACCGTAATATAGTTTCCCATTTTCTATTTTCTCATATTTTACCTCTAAAAATGAAATAAACACTTTTATCTGTGATCCGTGAGCATTGTGAGTTGTGTTGACTCACATTGGTCACATTACACGTTTGGTTTAATATCTGTGTCCACGTTTAGTCATTGACTATAAAACTGAAACAATTACCTAGAGGTCTGAGCCAGAGGAATAGATAAGAGGGGAAACTGAGTTTAGAGGTGTTCAAAGACAAAAACTGAGTGCACTTGCACATTAATCTTGTTGAAACATGATGGACTGGATGTTTATACATTGAATATTAGTGGATCAATTTGTGGCAGTTGTGATTTCCTCCTCCTGTTCTGGTTGCCCAGCAGCAGATTACCAGCAGTTGCACCTGATGACACCTGGAGCTTTATAAGGAGCTCATTGTGACTCAGACCTTCGCTGGAACATCAGCTACCATTAGGTATTTGATCTCTGCTAAGAGCCCATTCATGTTTTCTAAAGTAAGCTCATTCAAGTACTTTGWGTTTTGCTAAGTTGTCCTGGAACTCCTGTTAAGACGTCATCGCTAAAGTCTGCTGAAGGAAGAATTCTGGAAATACTCACCTGCCTCACCTCGCCTCACCTGTTGCTTTGGTAAATGCACCCCTGCCTCACTTCGCCTCTCTGACTCTGGAAAGAAACACTAACCTGTTTTGGATCCTGGGTTCAACTCCAGCTTCATTAAAGTGCTCAGACAAGCCCGCCACGTCCTCCTGGAAAAGTAAGTCCTTTCACCTGAAAACAACTGCAATTCTTCTTAAAGCTCAATCTGACCAATGTGTCCTCTCCCTCAGGTTCTGGAGCTGCACACTGTAAATAAACTCRCTTACCAGATTTTTTTTCCACCTCCTGAGTATTTGTTCCTCTGGTTCTGCCTAATTGTGACAATTACCGATCCATGATATAATTTAGCTTTTTTTAWTGTTAGCAAAATCAAGAAATTTAGTTTAGATGTTAGTGAAGCTTATACGGTTAGCTGTGTCCACCGCTGATAAAGCCCCATAAATCTAATTTTATGATTCATATGTAGTGTAAAAAAACAACTAATGTTTGCTAAAATTTCAACTTCATTGATGTTTATCTCTTTTTTTTCTACAGACTGATAAATTCATAGTCAAATTTTTTAATAGGGGTTATTTTGGTTTACAATAATCAGGTGACAGTAAACCCCCAAAATTAACTAATAGGYTGTTTTTGTATTTGGTAGATGTGTAACTACACAGTAATGTTTGCCAAGCTAATATTTGCCAAAATCCTTATTTTTTTTCTTTTACAGTTATTCTTTAGGGAATTTCATTTGCTGCATGCAAAACCACAACTATAAGAAATAAAAATGATGTGAGGCCAAKTTCTGATTAAAATACATTGTTAGGATGGTCTAATCCACTCTAGGTCCTCCTTTACCAGCTGACTGGTCTGGTGTCACGAGTTTGGCCCGTGTGGCTCAGCCATGGACCTAATGGGTTCCAGCTGGGATTGTGTGTCGGTATTTAAACCTCAAGTGGAAAAGTGGCTGTAAAATCAAACCACCTGGTGAGTCTGAGCTACTGGGGAGACTGAAACGGTGCCAAATACCGAAGACCCCGGTAAGCTGACGAAGGACACTTTTGGCAAATGGTTTACTTATTTCATGTTAGTGTTAATCCTCTGTTTTTGGTTTTCTATCATTTAGCACCAACTTTCACAGAAGCATCTGTGTGTATGAAAGTGCACCACATCTAATGGCTGTAATTTTACTGACYTGATAATTGTCACAACAATTACAGGCAAGAGCGAGTAATTCTTTTACGAGGAGCATGACAGGAGAGATGGCGTACACCGATCAGATTTCACATTTGTCTCGCCAGCAAACAGATTTCAGCGCCAACCCGTAGCGGTTGTCAGATTAAGACTGTCGTGGCCATGTTTTCAGCAAGTAAAGGTGCTCAGAAGACACCCTGACGCTTGCATTTATTCGTCCGGTTAGCCGTTAGCCTTCAGACTGGAAAATAAAACACGTTTTCATTCACTTCTCGTACACTAACACGCCCAGCCCCTCTGCGTTATCAGCGTGCCACACTGCATCCATCAAAAACTCGTCTCCGTTGGCCAACAGCCCTGGCTGGAGAACGATGCAGTTGATGAGCTGGCGAAAGATATTTATGAGGATCCTTATAACGGGTGGGAAAGATCCCAGGCAGATGACTCAAACTGGGGGCAGCTCAGGCCGTTTTTCCCCTTCCCTCTCTTTTTTTCCCCTCCCCAACAATAGCACTTAACATGTTACCTTCAGCTGTCATTTTTAGGGAGTAAGTTTTGCTGCTACATGGAATAATCTAAAGTGAGACAGCTCATCAGTAATGAGCCGACAGAGTAACCACAATTGTAAATACATACATTCTCCAGATGAGAATTTCTGATTTAGCAGGCAAATCTCTTGTCTTAGGCTAAAGATGTTAATATTCAAGACAGGTAACATCGTGCCTTGATGACAGAAAACTTCCAAATTGTTTTTTTATTGGCTTAAATTTTTTTAATTTAAAATGCACTTTTTTAATACTGAGAAATGGAAGGAAGGAAAGCCTACATTAAATGAAATCTGCTCTAACATAAGCTACAGTTTCACTTTAAATAGGAATACCAGAGTGTGTGCCTATAGTCGTACTGTTTTTTTCTAGAGAAATTAGATTGTTTTGAGGATGAGGGGAAGTGGTAGCTTKGTGGTCAGTGCATCAGTGTCAATTTTGAAGGTGCAGGTTTGAGCCTAAGTTGCATCAGGCAGGGTATCCTTCCTAAAGGAACAGACAAATCTTTAATAGGAGTTCACCCGCAGGAGAGAGCAACTGAAAGAACAGATTGTTTTCAAGACAGAAAGGTACCAAATTGACATAAAGCCGCTTATTACAGCAACACAATTTGAGACGGAAGACATGTACTTTCACCAAAAATGAAGCTCAGCTCCCCCTCACTGACTGACCAAGGCTATCCAATCTGCAGGAGAAGATCCATTGACCAGGATGATGTACTGTTTTYTTCTGAAGGAGTGCAGACGGGGAGTAGAGCTGCTGCTCCTGCGCATACAGAAGAACCAGTTGAGGTAGATATTCTGGTAAAAAAGGACCCCTAGACGCCTCTTTAGGGAGGTTTTCCAGACATGTCCAAATGGGAGGAGACCTCGGGGGCTACAGTTTGTCCCAATAATGGCTGCCTGAATCTACTAGKGAGCAGGTATGATTTCTGTTCCATGATTTTTTATTTATTTATTTATTTTTGCTCCAACCAGGAGTTTTTTTTCCTCCAACCAGGAGAGTTAGGTAAAATCCTAAAGTGTGCAATAAATGGGCAGGAAAGATTTTTGCATKATGATGATATATTTTTGTGTGCAYCGCACTCTCATTATTACCGGTGCGTGAGCCCATAAAATAACAACAATAGGAAAAGGCAGCGCAGACCAGCTAACGCTAACACTACGAACTAGGGTTGGGCAATATTGGCAAAAAATTAATYACGATTAATTGTGGTRTTTAGCCGATRAYGATTAATTTGACGATTAATCCCCTGGAGTCCCTGGACACCCTTRTSTCCTGGTCACATGACCAATTTAATGGGAAAGATTTGCTCTTCATAAAAATCTGTTCCAAATTGTGTCAAAATTACAGACTTCAGGCTGTACATYGAATTTAAATTGTGTTGATGGATAAATAAATTACAGAACATTTTTTTAAAAATGTTCATCATATWTGAAGCAGAGAGGAGCACCGWGCGGTCAGTCCGCCTGGTGGCATTAATCGTATTWATCRTSAAGTGCCAAAAAATAATCGATTAATATTTTTCTGACGATTAATTGCACACGATACGATTATGCCCAACCCTACTATGAACTTATATAATCGCCCGAAACACTGCCATAAACTGGAGTACGAGGAAAGCCAGAAAACTTGRACTGAGGATTCTTGGCTTGTTCTCGGTGGGTTGGACTCCACCAGGTCTGTCCTTTGTCTCTGATGCTGTTTGTGGACAGGGTCTTAAGGTACAATAGTCGATAGGAGGGTTTGGGAACCGCAGGGTCTTGGTTCTGCTTTCTGCGGATGATGTGATTCTCTTGGTGTCTTCCAGCCAAGAACTTCAGCGTGCGCTGGGRCGGTTCACAGTTGAGTGTGAAGTGGCTGGGATTAGACTTATTTCCCTCTAAATTTGAGGTTACAGTTCTCGCCCATAAAAGGGTGGTGGTGGACGTTGCTTTGGTCGGTTATGGAGAAGAAAGAGGTGAGTCAAAAAGCTCTGGATTTACTGGTCCGTCAACCCTCATCTGTGGTCATGACTGATAGAASAAGATCCTGGATACAAGTGGCTGAAATGAGAGCCAATACTCCTCTGCATCTAAAGGAGTCAGTTGAGGTGGTTGATCCAGTCATGATCCAGTCATGGTAAAAGCTCACACTTGAGACTTTGATGTCACCAGGTGATATGCCTGGGTACTCTGATTTTTCTTCCAACAAACTAAAAATCATGCATATGAGGTTATTTGGTCATTCTAAATAGTCACCAGGTTTGTGAGAGTGTGAATGGTTGATGTTGTCAATATGGTCCAGTGACTAATGGAAAACAGGTACAGGAAACGGATGGATGGAGTTTTAAAAAAGKTTTAAAATGTTTAAGTCAAGAATTTAGGATTAATTTTGAATTTATTGGGTTGACTTATTCAGAAAACAAACCAGATAAAACACTAATTATAGCACCTAAATAATTTGACATCCTTGTTCTGGTAAATGCTTGAGCAAAGTTACAACAWACAGTAAGAGAGGAAATCAGTTCAGTCAGCTTTCATGATGTACAAAAAATAAAAATAAAAAAATAAGTTGTCAGAGTAAGTTAAGAGTGAGGAAAGAAGAGAATGACAGCGAGAAGGAGCCAGCTTGATTTGGTCCTCCGTCATCCGCCGTCTGGATCCCCCCCGTACACAAAACATGCCAAAGAGAGAGAGAGGGAGAGAAAACAGGAATCCCTGAAATCCATCTGGCATCCTTATGCTGCTGTTTAGGCCCTGTGGTGACTTCAGAGATAGAAGATGAGCATGAAAGGGAATTACGGCAAAACCCTTTCACCGATTCCAAAAAAAAATCTGCTCCGTATTACTCTGAGAGAAAACACACACACACACACACACACACACACACACACACACACACACACACACACACACACACACACACACAAATCTACTTAAACAGGCTGAGTCTCCTACTCCCCGCTTCTCTCCAAGTTCATGACTTGAGTCCACCTCCGAAGGATTGAACATGGCACTTATGCTAATTCACCCAGGTTTTTCTGGCCAGTGCTTCATGCGTTCCCACTCATCCGAGACCTGGTTTGGAATGCACCGCTGTGGCAGTAAAAGAAAACAATGAAACGATGCTGCTCAGAACCCAAAGAGTTTCCAAAGTGTACCTGTGTAMAAGGGTTAGGAATTTAAATACACTTTGTTAGGGTTGGAAAAAAGAGCCTACTTTTTTCTTATGAACATAAAAAACTAAATAATAAATCGTAAAGCGCAGAATAAACTTATTATGTCACGGTTTTTGGTTGCTTTGGATCCAGGATGCAGACCAACATGGGATGAACAAAATAAAAGATCATTTTATTGTAAAACAAAACAAAAGAGCTGTCTTCGCAGCAAATCTTGCCAATAATTTGAGGAGTACATGGGCAGCATGTTAAAATACTCAGAGCTGAGGCTGTGAGGCTGATGGGGAGAGTGTCTGCAGCTGTGACTAATGAAACCACAAACAGGTGTGAATGAGGGAGCAGAAACTGGGAGGAAAACAAGAAGAGAACCAAACAAGAATTCCCATCAAGAAAGAGTTTGAGTTTGTTTGAACTGGTCACCTGCGAATGCAAACAGGTAAATGTAGAGGAAATGCAGTAACTATAGTCAAAAAATATTTACAATAAATCAGATAAAGATAAATACTTATTCCTTTACTCAAATACCACTGTTTAGTCAAGTTGTGTTTGCTGCTCGTGACTTTTACTCATGTCTCCAACATTTAATGACTAAGGATGAGCAGTGGGTTTCAAACTATTGTAAGTTTAGGTAAAACGTGTGAATTCTAATGCTGCGTTCACACCAAACACAACTTGGGGGTCAAAAACGCATCAAACACTTCAAGTTGGATGCTTGTGCACTTTGAGGTCAGACGCTTGTCAAATTGTTTTGAACGCATGTCAAGCACGTTGAGAGCCTTTTGTTGTCCTCCTCTGCCAGTCTCTGTTTAATGGTGGATGAAATAAAGGAAGTGGCTTTGCTTTATTTACTGAGACCATAAGCATGTCACACTCACCAAATCATTAATTCATAATTAATTCACCAGATAATTCAGAGACGTTYTGAGTTTGGTACCATTCCAGAAGCTGAGCGCTGACAAGGCTCGCTTTCAGAACTATTTTTGTTCTGAGCTCAGTTTGATGAGACGCTGACCGGCATCAGTGTTGATATCTCCTAAAGACATTTGATTTCAGCTAAAGAGTTCCTCTCCATCTGTCTCAGGTTAGTGGACATCATTCAGGACACTGTCCCGTCGGAAAAGGTGTCACTATGTCACACAGTGGAGTCTCTGATTGGTTGAAGCACCGTGTCAAGCTGCAAAAGTTCAGATTTTCTAACTCGAGTGTTCAACATGCGTAACGCACATCAAGTGCGTTGAACACTCAAAACACGAAGGTATGAGGGACCGAGCCACACATTTGTGATTTGTGACAGTAAATTGGTTTTATTCCCCAAAATATTTTAAACAATTATAACAGSACCCTTAAAAGAGGTCAAATAAAGATAACCAAACTCAAGACAAATTCATGACTTAACATAACAGTACCTCAAAGTAACTACTCAAACAAAATACACTGACCTGCCAACAACAAACAAAAAGKGACTTAATTACAGAATGATCAGACCAGACTAACACACTTGGGGAAAGGGAAGGAAGACACACTCACAAATTTAACTAACAACAAACTAACTAAACACATAATTAACTCAAAAATTAAATTAAACAAAAAGTAAAGTTAACAAAACAAACAAGCTCGTCGCACCGCAACACTTCCCAACATCCCTTGACGCGCGTCCGCCATAGAATTTGTACGAAAACCTGACGCCCCTGACACCCTAAACCAGTGTTTCCCAAAGTTGGGGTTGGGACCCAAAGTGGGGTCCTGAAACATCAAGGTGGGGTCCTGAAAAGATTTTTTGAATTAGTTACATTTTTGGCTTAGTTGTTACAAAGGAGTGATCTTAGTGTATTAAAAATGGATAGATGTAGTATAAAAATATTGTTACTATGCCCATGTTTTGTTGACCTGATACAAATGTTTATCATCCAAAAATA
>NW_013952474.1:228728-231247 GCF_001266775.1 Austrofundulus limnaeus
ATATATATATATCCTGCATTTTGAAGTTGAGGACATTTGTTTTTAAACTGTAAACTTTTTCAGGAGGATTTTAATTCTTATTAATTTTAAGAAAAATATTTTCCTATAAAACCTCCTAGTTGCTTTAAAACTTGTTTTTATGTTTATGGGGTTCTACTAATCCTAAATAGGTCAGACATTTGAATCTTAATTCAGCTTTGTTGATGTTACGGACACATTGATAGAGACTTGCTGAATCTCTCTGTTTACAGCTATGGTTATAACTGATCACAAAGTGTAAAAAATAGACTGCCTGTATTTGCTTACCAGTGACATACTGTACCACCTTAAAGGGATCTCACACTAATGTCACATTTATCTTCATTTGTTGTTATTTCTTTATTTTACTAAAAGTTGTTTTTGACATGTGAATTGTATAAGTTTAGTACATTTTTCACTYATGCACATTGCCATTTTGTTACTGATGTACTGCAATCTGGGGATTAAGATGGTGATGGGTTATAGCTGAGACTAAGGCCAAAAAGCTAAAATGTGTGACAAAGTTATATTTTGTATTAGTTTCTATGTTCTGCTCATTATTCAATTCAAATTCAAATTCAAATTCAAAAATACTTTATTGATCCCAGAGGGAAATTAGGTAATATGAGTATAATATCACAATATATGAATTGAAACGACCAAAGCTAACACTACGTTTATATATTAACTTGGGAGTAAAAGCTATATTTGTTAGCTCGGGAGCTAACACTATCTTTTAAAGCTCAGGAGCTAACATCATTTATCAGTATATATGTATGAGCTGGTGAGCCAACATGAGGTTAAATCTGAGGTCCGTTGTCCTTCATCCTCATTTTCAGTTTCAGGCTGAGTTTATTCTCCATTCTCCTCACTTTGAATGCACTCTAGTTTCATTGAAAAACTGCTGAAAATCCACCAGTGGCCAAAATTCACGGTCCGGCTAGATAGAGCTCACACTTAAGAACCCTGTAAGCATCATCACCTAGAATAGTTTGTGGTGTAAATAACATGGCGACGTCTGTGTGACAATTTTATTTTTTAAATTCATAAATACTTAAACACTTTACAGTATKTTTACAGTCTTGTTTTTATAGCATAAGTAAATGTTCATCAAATAATGCAACGAGTCAGAGATCCCTTTAAGATGCCGACCTGAGAGGAGCTGAAGTAATTTCCCTCCTGGGTGTCAAAATAAAGTTAGACAAGTCGTTGAACCAATATTAGCTGAAAGTTCATCTTTAAGCTACTTCCTGCYGTTACACTTCATCCTCCACGCTGGAGGGTTTTGCGGACTTGACGGAAATGTGCCCTGCTGTGGTCTCTCTCTTTTTTTATTACCTAAACACACATTTGCTCTGATTAATTTGCTCCAAGTGGGCCAACTTCAGCTCCCCGCCTGATGTGATGGCCATTTATTTGTTCAGCTTTAATTGTTGAAGCTCCTGTCAGCAGAACAYGAGGTAGAGTGTGACACACTGGCACCGGATCAGAACAATTCAATACCACTCTGTGATWCAAATTAACGTGAGACCAAATTAAAAGAAGACGGAAAAAAACAAAATCCACCACCATGCACGCCTGTCAGCTCTGAGAGATAAAAGTGACGTTCACCTCTCAGCCTTTACAGCAATTTAGGTGTAATGTATATTTTAAACACAAGCTTTATCTCTTTTAGACGGCGAAATGACGTTGTCAGCGGTTGATCCGAAGCTGCAACACAATCTTTCTCTTTCAACCTCTTTCCCTCTCACACACGGTGAATCATAAACACACTGTCAAGGCCTGTCCACATGTCTTACATTCACGCGGGGATTGACAGACACAATTGCACACACATGCGGTCGTCTGCTCTCAGCTCCGTTCGAAGCCACTCGAAGGTCAAGGATTTTCTCGAGAAATTCTGACAAGGGGAACGTCTTCATCCGCCGTCATGAAAACAAATCTTGAAAATTACGGGAATTAAAAGCGAAGGAGACTCCACGAACATCTGGCGAGTTTTTCACAGCGGGTGAAACTTCTCCTCCCTCTTCGACAAGGCATGAGAAAATAAGCTGGAGGGACGAGTTTGTGTCAGTGCAGCTCAGGAAAATAAGATATCACGTCTTGGTGTCGGTTTGATGTCAGCCTCTCGGAGTCGTACCCGAATGCCTCGTCCCGTTGAGATGGCAGCGAAGGAAGGGGTGGGAGGGTTCAGCCAGAGTTCAAGTCCACAGCCACTAACCAGCTCCTCTCATCAGCACTGCCTCTCTGTTTACCTCTTATTCCAGTTTGCCTTCTCTGGGTTCCTGTGTAGCGCAGCGCTTTGCCGCTAGGTCTCATGTTGTTGTTAGAGGCCAGAGCTTCTGTGTCCCCACAGATCTATACTGCAAMAACTGTCCATCTAACAAGTTTTAAAATCTTATATCAGCCAAAAAGTCTTTTTGATCTTGTTTTGAGACTGATTTACTAAACAAGAACTGATTGTGTAAGAATAATAATCTTGTTTTCAGAATGTATGAGAT
>NW_013952474.1:232067-233703 GCF_001266775.1 Austrofundulus limnaeus
TTATAGTTTTGTGATATTAATAATGCTAATGTATTGATATTTTTCTAGTTTTGATTTAAGTTTGCTTGTTTAGCGTCGTCACAGTTGCTAGGTGACATGACGTATACCGTGGTAAGGAGGGGAGGCTAGACTGTCCAAATTCACAGACTCTTTTTTTCCCGGTCTTCCCGGTCTACCAAGGACCCGGCCCGCCGAGACCGGGGAGTCTGGGTCCTGCGGAGGACCCGGCCTGTCGTTTTGGACACAGCCCTAGTTTGTTCATCAGAGGTGCATCTAATTCAAGCCAACTTTATTTGTAAACAAATCGTAGAGGAACACACAGCAGACAGAAAGAAAAATCTAAAAATAAGGGTCTTAAGAAGAGATTTAAAAACAGTGAAGAGGAAGCTGATACAGAAAAAACACGATCGCCCCAGAGTTTGAGCCTCGATCTGGGGACCATTAGGGGTGGCTCAGATAAAACAAGGTTTAAAAATGAACACTTAATGTGATGAGGATCCACTAACTCCCCTGATAGGTTGTGTTACACTGCTTCCAGCCAGTTGGTGACAAAGGTGTGGCCTAGTGTCTTAAAGTTTGTTTGTTTTTTTCCTAGGAAGGACAGGTTTTATTTTGGCAAGCTGCCTCAAATGATCAAAATGTTTATTAATAGCCCTGATCTAATTGGAGCTCAAGATCCCATTTGACCCCCAAATTCCTCTCAGCTGGTTTGCTGAACTGGGCTAAGGAACCTAAATCCACAGCTAAATTAGATGAAGAGACAAAGACGTGATGCCGACTGAGTAACTGAGTGTCAACTTAGCAGCTAGCAATTAGCGCTAGCTTCTGCTAATTTTGACTTGTTTAGCTGCTTAGCGTTAGCAAAGCTATATTTTTAGTTTGTGGGTTATGCTGATATGATATGTATCTCAAGAAATGCCAACAATCCAATTCATTCAAAGGATTTATAAAAATAAAACCTGATATGAAGTGATGTGAACCAGGAAGCTAACATGTTGCTGCTGTGGTGTGCTACAGCTAGCTTGTTTGAGATGCTAAAGCTGATGCATTAATAAACATTTGGTCAAAAGTTGCAACTTCGTAATATTGAATTCGGTCCATAAACAAACGACTACCAAGTTTATGAATCAATAATTTCCATATGCTTCACCTCACTCTAAGTTCTTCTGATAATCAAAGTAGCACTCTGTGAATAAATGCACGCCAATATCTCACATGATGTTATCCCTCAACATGTGTTGGAATAATTCTTGGCTAACACCAAGCCCAATGTTATTTTAATATCTACAAAAGACTGAGTGTTCACCATTTTGTATTTGGTAACAGGGTAACGATACACTGGTCCAGGTTGATATATCAATTAAAAGATTATTGGTTCAATTGCATCACAGCAAAACTGTCATATGCCCAATGTGGGTCAATAGATTGATATTTTGTGATAAAGCTGGTGACATCATATCATACTGATAACAGACTTATGAACTGAATCAAAATCATATCATGACAGACTTTGTGATATATTGAGAAACACTGTATTGTCCTCCAAACAAATCAATATTGTGGTAGAAATAATACTTTATGTTTAAGCAAGTAATTCATGACATCCTTTAAGGACCTAGGATTTCATGACATGCTG
>NW_013952474.1:235077-244219 GCF_001266775.1 Austrofundulus limnaeus
CTCATTCATACAGGAAGTGATGAAGTGATGAAGTGATGAAGGGATGAAGTGATGAAGTAATGAACCGACAGTCAGAAATCCTGAAGAAGGATTTCATTCAGCTGCTGAATGCAGTTAAAAATCTCAACATGGATGTGTTCCTCAGTGGGCCCGTTCCTACAGCCAGAGGAGGAGCTGAGAGGTTCAGCAGACTGTTGGCTCTTAATGTTTTTTTAGAAAAGTCCTGTGTTGACCACTCTGTGAGTTTTGTGGATAACTTTGACCTCTTCTGGGAAAGAAAACATAACATAACAAATATAATATTGTATCGTGATAAAGCTGGTGATATACACCAAAATTTGCTAAGGCTGCTTTGATGTGGCAGCCACCTCGAGTGAAGTCACTTCCAAATCAGAGTAATTTTGCTAACCTGAACTGTAAAAAACCATTTCTCACGACAGCACAAAGGACAGTAAACCAAATCATGGCATTTACATCTCAAACTCATGCTGCAAAACAATCAGTTTAATCACAAATACAACAAAGACAACATTGAGAAAACCATTTATCTTAAAAAAAAGAGCAGAGTAAAGTTATTCTCATTTCCTGCCTTGTGCCCAGATCCGTCTGCCATGTTACGTGTCAGATCAGATAAGCAGAAAGCCTGCCCTGACATCTGCATTTGGGATAAGCTGACGTCCCGCTTCTCATGCATTGGGGTACAAAACAGCCAAGCGTGAGCTGGGATTTGTGTTGAGGGTGGGGGAGCTTTGCATGATATGAAACATTTATTGTGCACAGAGCCGTGCATTCAAATAGGAAACAGCAGGGCGGGAGAAAGGAGACGTTCCTGCCCCGTAAGGAGAAAAACGCATGAAAACATCAGGAATTTGTTTGACACCGCATTGACACGAGTTCATAAAAATCCATGACAAGGACAATTAAATCCAGGTTCCCTCTTAATTGAAACGCTCTCCCACAGCTCCCTGATTAATTTATCCTCCGAACGTGATCTAAATTGACCCATCCAGCCGCGAGGTATGCGAGTGGCCTCGCTGCTGCAGCAGACTGATATGTCATTAGAGCCCCGCTGTGATTGTGGCCCCAATTCTACACACGATCAGGTGACTCCCACCACACCAAGAATGTGAAATTATCCCTTATCATCCGCGGCGGTAAACAAGCAGTGTGGCAGATTTCCACGTTCTTTGAGTCCAGATCCGAGCTCCTTGTCGTTCTCTTACTAGGTCACATAACAAGCAGCTCATATTTCTTACTTTCACACACCTCCGAGCAACCTTTTGTCTTGAGGCTTTGGCATTTAAACACTACGGGCTCCTCATCAGAGTACTTACTGTCTTTTGACTGTTTCACTTAACCTTTGTGGAGCTGAAGTGTTTTCACAGCTTGTTTTCTTCTTCCCCACGCAATCACACGCAGCCGACAACAGTTCGTCTCTCTGGTTGTACGGCTGTAGCTTAAAGAGGCGGCTGTCGTCTCCGTGGTTATATCGACGGAGCTCCGGGGTCTGGCTTCTATAAAGACGTAGGATAAAATTACAGCTAAATCAGTCTTGCGGGTTTTTTTTCCTCCAGGAAAACTTATGAAGTCCTGAAACTGCTCCGGTTATGAGCGGGCCCAGCGGGGCTGCACTCAAAGGCCGCCCGACCGAGCACAAAGTGAAACATAATACAAGCGCCACTGATCCTCCAAGTAATAAGGCACTGACAGAGTGGAATGATAGCATGATAACTCATATAAGCTTTTAAAATCCAACACAGGTACATGACCCGCGCTTTGTAAAGAAGTCATTTTCCGTGATATATTCCTAACTAATTCATCTGGCACATGCTTCATCTCCTTCCCGTTTGATGAAAACTGGAATTATTTGCACCAATACACACATGGTTTTGGATCTGTTGGTCTATTTTTGATCCAATATAAGTCACAGCTTTTAAAAAGAGGATTGAAGCGCTGATAATGAAAGGATGAAGCAGCAGCGACGCTGTTGGTTTATGTGAAATCGATTTTCGGAGCAGCGGGGATTCCAATGAAATCAGTCAACAGCAGAGTTTCATTAATCTTCCGTGGTTCCCAAAGAAAGTAAAACTGGACCACAGTGAGGTGCAGATGTCTACATATTTGGTCTATCAGCCGAGATCCTGCAGTAACTCCACATCAAAGCAGAGAGAACGCCGAGCCAAAAGTAACACTTTCACTTGTCTTTGATCGCTGGGTGAAGTGTGACGAGGATCGGTTCACCTACTGAAGACCGAAGTGGGATTTTATTAAAACAAAAATCAAACTGACTTCTGCAAATGACAAAYGTTTCCTTAAGGAGAAACAGTTGCTTAAACAGGTATGACTTTACATAAATCAGCGTAGATATATTTACTCCCACCGGCACAGAAAAGTACTGTATCAACTAAATTGAAACACTGATTGGGACTCATCAGACCAAAATATAAAATGCTGACTATGACACAAAGAACAACATCACAGTCAAAAACAGAGGTGGAAACATTATAACTTGGTGTTGGTAAGGGTACAAGATGACCGGACAGAACCATGTATGAGATTAAGATTAGGGCAGGGCATCAAACTCATTTTCACAGAGGGCCACGGGAGCGTTATGGTGGCCCTCGAAGGGCCAGTTGTAATCAACTTTGACATGTTTAACTTWGACTAAACAGAGTTTTAACATGTCCTCTTTTAAACACTGATAAGAACTAACTATGAAAATCTGAAATAAATACAGAAATATTATTAAAAGTAAAACTAATAAAGTTTTACTCACTGATGAGTTTCTAGTGAGTAGCTAGTGTGCATTATGACAGATTTAGTTTATGGCGGATGCTGATTTTAAAGCAGCTTATTTTCAGACAGCAACAGCTCAGGGGCAGGACAATTATTATCTTTCACCTTTTTAATTTATTTTGTTACATTTAAGCATAAATGTAAAGTTTAACATTGATACAAGAAAGATTTTTCATGTTAAGTAATTTTTTTTTATTTTGGGGTGGGGGGGGGTGTAGCCCCCCGGCAGGCCACACAGGAGTGAACCGCAGGACTTGAGTTTGGCACATGTGGATTAAGGTCATGAAATGCTTACAAGTCCTGTTTGGCTTATTTCACCACCAGAAAAATGTTGGGGTTACCTATATGGCCACGTCCTTTCTGTTTACAATATTTATTGACAAAAATACCACCAACAGTCTGATATATGTACCTCTCAGTAAATTGTTAGTCCAAATTCCTCACACACAATCCTGACTACATGTGTCTATTTTGTAAATAAAGGTCAGTTTCACTGACAATGACATTGCCCATGGTGTAAATCCACAAACAGTTCTTTGAAGTATAAGTGGTTGTAATAAAAAAGATCCTTTATGGAGTCTGAGGACATTTTATGGCTGTGTTCACGCTGCGGGCAAATGCAACCTATATTGGATTCTTCATGAATCTTAGAACATGACAAACCCAATCTTTTCAAATCCAACACAGGCCTTTAGGGGCCCATCCTTGTCCCATGAGGTGTCCAGCTGTCCAGTTTACATGTTTACGTTAATATTAATTTAAAGCTCAGACAAGAAATTATCCAGAGAAAGAAAAATCATGTCAATATGTATGCAACCCCTCGGCAAATTTTGACCAATATTTTGTCTTGGAAAAAAAATGAAAAAATTTCCAACCCAACATCATCATGCTCTCAGCAGCAGATTTTTTGTTTTAATCAACTGCTTTTATTTGATGCAGAGGTACAGAGTCGTGAGAGAACTGCTGACTGTCCAAAAAGCTCTTAAGTTGCCAAAAAATAAGCTACATACTTTTTCTAAGTTGGATGGACACTAAAAAAAAGTCACTAAATCTAATAAAGTCAGTAAAGTTGGAAACAGTGAGGTCAATTGAAGAAAAAACAAAAGCAGAAACTAAAATAGACTGGGCATGTTTTTAATTCTTTTTCTCAGCATCAGTTTTTAAAGTCAGTAAAACATTTTGATCCCGATGCCAGCAAACRTTTGGTCTGCTTCAGAGGCGAAATGATTCCTCATAATCTAGAAAAAGTTATAAAGTGCCAATCGAGATGTTTATGTCATACACAAAGTATTAATGCTATTATTTTCTAAAGCAAAACATGACTTATAAAGAGAGAACTAAGACAAAAATGTTCTTTTAATTATTCATAAAAATGACAGTTCTGCTACAAAATTACGTACACTCTTAAAAATTATGAATAAAGTTGTGGGAAAGAAATGTCCATAATCCTTTAATTCTGGAATTTTACATAACAGAATTTAATAAAAATTAGCTCAGATTGCCTTAAGACTGAAACATACTTGACAAGAAGCAAGACATTTGTTCTTGCTCACATGGTTGTGAGACGTTCTTTTTGGCATGGACATTTTACACTCAAAGAGAAACTGTGAGAACTCCTTCCCACTTTCCTTTGCAGCAAACAGAACAAATAGCGATGGCACATTTGGCATAGCGGACGTTTTTTTTCAAAGGATGATGGACAAGGTAGAGGTGGTAATTCTGTCGTTAATAGACAAAAAAAATTAATAAGCAAATTTGTTTCAAAGAGACCACCATCATTTTTGGTCAGGCGGTGGGAGAACCATATGTCCAGCTGTGCCCATTTATGTTCATATTCTGAGATGCTTGTGTCTCCATGCTGTCTCCTTCCACCATTTTTGGCTAGACGGTGCAGGAAAATGTCCCTATCCTRAGCCGCCTGTGTCTCCACACTGTTTCAGGTTGCTACACCATCTCAGTCGCAAACACATCCCAAGACACCAAGACCGCTCAAAACCAAAATCGACACCTTCCACAGCCACAGCAGGAAACCAGAGCCAAACACCCACTGCAGATGCGCTGGACAGAGGTACTCCCCAACACACAGGTACACATGAAAAGAAAAATACTGGCAAATACAGTGATACTGTTGTAACTGTTAAAAATACTGTGATGTAAAAGTTTGGTCATACCACTCATATATAGGTAACAACAGATTTCAACACATCTTGCTGAGTTTAAATCAGCCTTTACCCTTCAGTTGAGGAATTGGGACATACTTATAGTATGTATTTATTTTACATTTTTCTGTAATTTATGTAGCGGTTGACTGAGTGACCTGCAGGTTTAGTGGACAGAAAGTCTGGCTTCCCCACTGTACTGCTGATCCCTTCGCAACATTAAATTCTGTTTCATGTCATCTCAAGCTGTAGCCGAAACAAACCAAAAAATTCTTTAAAAACCCACCTCAGAGGTCCTCGGCATTATATTTCCAGGACAAACTGTATATATCCTCCTCCCCAGGATGGTCATTGGATCAACTCAGTAACTTACTGTCCATTGTCTTTATGAACCAATAACTGTGTGCTGGACTACAGCTGGCAACAATCAGCTGAGACTGGAACTTAATGAAGCTTTGACATAAGAGCTCATACTCTGCYTCACTGCAGACAGACAATCCTACCTGGATCAGACAGCCGAGCAGCCTTATCTACTCGGGAGAACAAGACGTAATTTGTTACCATTTGAAGAGAACAGTTATTGTTCAAGAGGTCAGATTTTAAAGCTGCTATATTTTGTGATTAATAATGGCGATAAATCAGTGGCAAATTACCAAACCAAATAAGCTCACTGTAGACAGGCTGTAGTTATCTGCCTGGATTACAGTCCTATTAGCCATAAATTCTTCAGTTTGTTTTCTGCAGGTTGGGATGTTGCAAGTTATCCGGAGCACTGTTGTTGCCAAAAACGATAAAAACCTTTCTTTATGTGGTAATCAGAGGGATTTCCCCATAAAAACCAAAAATAGAAGAAAAAAAAGAAATAAAGAAACCAGAGCATCCATCCATGCACAAAAAGCAACACTAAGCCTAAACGTGAGCTGCCAAGACTTTCAGGAGGTTCAATGTTATTGGCCATGAAAATAAGTCATCTAAAAATAGACTCTGAGAAGCTTTTGTTGAGAAACGTCCACTTCCATTTATCAAGATCCATATTTTAATACTTTTCCATGACTTATTTGCTGGAGTTAGACTAATATTTCTAACTTCAATTCATCCCTGTCTTCAAGCTACCCAYACAGTAGCAATTCTAAGGCTTCCAGAAAAAAAACATGTATTTAACCTTTTTTGAGGTTTCATGAGTTGTGAGCTGAAAGAGTTTCTACTGGAAGAGAGCAGATTAATGGTCTGTTAAATTTATTGAGTATCAGACCTTAAAGGAGATGATTTTTACCAAGAAGCAGATRATTTTGAGCAGATGACCTCTTGATTTTCCTTTGAGAGAAACCAGTTTAATTGTTTCTTTTTCATCTTTTACATTACTACTTAGCAGAATAACAGTCATACTGTACGCTCAGTACTGAATAGGGTCTCTAGGAGCTCCACTGTTAATATTCCCCAAATACTTTGGCTCGTCATTAAATTATTAAGCAAAATTATACCTTGTACTTTWTTCCAATAGTTGTTTCTCTTGGTTTTTGCCAATGAAGCTCTAATTGGTTCATTTCACTACAGATGTAAGTTAGATGGGACATGAAGGGACAGATTGGATATGTAGGGTTAGATGGGACATATAGGGACAGATTGGAWATGTAGGGTTAGATGGGACATATAGGGASAGATTGGAYWTGTASGGTTAGATGGGACATRTAGGGAYAGATTGGACTTGTASGGTTAGATGGGACATGTAGGGACAGATTGGACATGTAAAGAGAGATTGGATATGTAGGCTTATATGGGWCATGGAGGGACAGATTAAACTTGTAAGGTTAGATGGGACAATAAGTAAGGATTTCTGAGATTCATATGAAACTATGAGACACTTGACAGATGAGACAAGTTTTTAGATATTTCTCAGTTATTTCCCAGACATTTTCATCCCTGTTGCAGCCCTGATGAAGAAGTTTGACTAGATCAGTGGTYCTCAATTCCACTCCTCATGGCCTATATCCTGCATGTTCAGCAGTTCTTTAAGTTCTGCATAAGCTTGTCAATCACTCATTCATTTAAATCAGGTGTGCCAAAGCAGGGAAACAAGTAAAACATGCAGGATAGGGGGCCACGAGGACCGGAACTGAGAAACACTGGACTAGATCAGGTTTATAAAACCACAACCAGTGCCTTCATTAAGAACATTAAAAGTCAGAGGAACAATTTTTAAAACACTGTAGAGATACAGGAAGGTTCAAACAAATACAAAAAAAAAAAAAAAAATCAACCCAAGCAGTTGTTCCAATGTAACGTGATGAATCTCCAGTAAGAAAAACTCAGGTGCAATCACTCAGCAGCCCTGATGGGTTCGGCTTCGGGGAAAAAACTCCAGAGCAGAGGGAGATTAATTAGTTAAACTGGGGCAGACATCAGTCTTCTTCTTCTGCAGAGGGGACGGAGCAGGGAGGGGGTTCCTCTCAGCTTGTTCGGTTTCTCCCRATTCTGCTGGATTTTGGAGTTGGAGCAAACGGATGGTTTGGAGGCGGTAGAGAAAAGGATGGAGGAAGCGAGGGGAAGGGAGGGAGGACCTGAAGCTCATCCCTCACTCTTATCTGGACAGTGAGGGCTGTTGGGTCAAGTTTACAACCTTCCTGGTGCCACACTAATGACAGAACCCCCTGCCTCCTCCAGGCTGTGAGGTCATATCTCCCACCTAAACCTGCTTTCTCATCCATCAGCAGAACCCCGCAGCTCAGACAGCCAAGGGTTCTAATGCCGCTTTTATTGTGCTGATCCATGATGATCCAATGTGCAYTCTTCATTTATCTCTAAACTCGGAGAAAACACGGTAAAAAAAAAAAAGAGAGCTTCACCTCGCTTAAAAAGAGTTTGCTGWATCTGCATGATTTGCTGTTTTCATACATCTTTTGTCCTCCATCAGGGAGCTCCACTCGTGTAATTAGAGGTTCGGAGGGCTTGCTTAAGGGCACTTCAGACATAATAGCTACGGAAAGGTAAAACCAGGGGCTGCTGGTTTTTATCTGCATCTGGAAGAAGCGATAAGCAGGAAACACTGTTAATGACCGGAGACTCTTTTCTTTAAAAACYTGTGATCCAGACAACACAAATGTTTTTACTTGGATAAAGCGCAGGATGTGATGGTGCAGATTGTCTGTCTGTGACTGCTTTAATTAAGTTTGGTGCCTAATTATGTGTCTAAACAAGATTTTGATCAGAATCTGTCTAATGCAATATGTCAGCACAGATCATACAAAAAAGGTTGTTTTTCAAATACTGTATTCCTGGTTTTCCCATTTAAGCGTACAGAAAATCTTCTAAATCTGTTGACAAAATATTTAAAGTCACAACAGTTTCAATCAGTAACAGGATGTAATCTGAAGTAAAGCGGAGTGCCAATGGAAAATATGGACTGTCTTCACTAGGTTAGGAATGATGTTCTGTCTCAAGTTGAGGAATTTACATATACCAAGGTTTAGTTCATGAGCTTCTCTAGTGTTCTGGACTCTGTGCCAGTTAGCTGTTGCTCAGATGGAGCTGAGCTGTAAGAGAAGCTCTGTTTACTGGTCGGCCTATGTTCCTACCCTCACCTGTGGTCAGGAACTYTGGGCAGGAACTGAAAGAACCAAATCTTGAATACAGGCGGTACACATAACCACCAGCTAAGGTGGTTCATCTGGTAAGAAGGACCCCTGGACACCGCCCCAGGGAGGTGTTCTAGACTTGTCCAACTGGAAGAAGACCCCGARGAAGACCCAGGACACTCTGGAGAGACAATAGCTATGTTTACATGCACAAAATTCTTTGAACGGATTGAAATGCATTCAAAATAAATAATCCAAATGTACTGTTTAGATGGGCACAAAATTAAATAATCCAGTCATGAAGAGCATTTACATGCACCAGGCTTTTATTCAGAATAGAAGTACGGACATATGCAACGATGTAAACAGTCCCTAAAGAAACACAGAAGAAAAAGTTCTACTTCTATGATGGATGTAATCAAATATTCAAATGTGTCCTCTCAGTGCTCAGAATTGACCCGTGCCAGGTTTTAATAACAGAGAACTCGTTACTCCACTCCCTGATTGAGATACAAGTGAAGAAATGTATGCCACTGGTCTGGATGGATGGATGGATGGATGGATGGATGGATGGATGGATGGATGGATGGATGGATGGATGGATGGATGGATGGA
>NW_013952474.1:244229-246421 GCF_001266775.1 Austrofundulus limnaeus
GATGGATGGATGGATGGATGGATGGATGGATGGATGGATGGATGGATGGATGGATGGGTGGATGGATGGACGGATGGATGATGTAAATTAATTAGCTTCTGTACGATGTTGAAAAAAGCACAAAATAGTTTCATAAATAAAATGAATCAACTGAAAATCATGTAATGTTGAAAATTTTATTTTAGCAAAATGACCTATGACCTACAGGATAAATATTAATGAAACTCCCAGAAAGTAATGATTAGATCTTTTCCTAATTAACTTTTGGAATCAACACATAAATTGCCCTTTAACTCAATGAAAATAATTAATACTAAATACTTTAAATAAGCACAGAAAATCATTCTTTTAGATTTTTATTCATTATAAAGCGGCCAATTTTTTTAGAGACATCCCAGCTTAAAATATGAATATCAAATTTAAGCAACTTCTTTTAAAATTTAGCTCCTTTAGCTTTATAAAACTCTACAAATAACAGTGTTAATTCTTGGTTTTACAGTCTCTGATTTGTTACATTTTAAAACAGCGTCAAGCTTTTAATCATCAAAAAGTCCAACTTAGATTGATTATATGATTTAGAAATATTTAGAAATAGTAGATTTGYTTTTTTATTCAGCACAGAATGATACAACTGTGAAGAGAAAGCTGTACTGATGCTASATCCTGGAAAACAACAGCAGTCCTGACAAAAATCACTGATGACAAACTCTCCTCTTTAGTGAATAACAGAGCTTAAAGACACTTTTGGTTTGGCTTTCCAATATGAAAACTACGGTTTTCCAAGCAGTGTTCCTCTCGCAGCAGAGGAGTTGAGAGTGACATCTGTTAAGCCTTAGAGCTGGAAGGCCAAAAATAAAGTTACTGGGTTGGGCCCCCTTTTTTTTGCTGCATTTACAGAAATCAGCTGGAGGACAAATGGTGAGATTCCTTCTCACTTGGATGCCACTAAAAAAACTATGCCCAAAATGGTACAGATGCATCTTATTGTAGGAACACAGATGGATGCAGGAAATCAAGGTTCATTACATGGTTGGATTAAACAGAAACATGTCCCGGACAGAACATCAAGAGTTCTGATTTTTATCTTTGGCTGGAAAGAGCTGATGGACCCTCAGAAGGGGGAAAAAACTGCTCCWCGATCAGCTCTTTGCTCCTAATGGCCTCCTTAAACTGAACGACATTTCAGTCCGTTTTATGTCATTTTAAAAACTACAAAGCCCGCAGCAGGCAGTGTTTCTGTGCTGCCAAAGACAGATTCGCTCATCTTGTAGTTTTCCTGCAGAAAGCTTCTTGACTAATGTGGTGCTGGACGGAACCAGTGACGCAAAATGCATTGCCGCCTGCTCGTCGGAGTCTCTCAGCTGAACAGCAGCAGATTAACTTACAGTTTGTAGAAATCAAAGAATGGGTTTCTCTGTGGATATGACAATTAAACATCCTGGTCTGGATAAGAACAATAGATAAGTTCCTGAAACTACSCTCAAGAGTAAAAGTTTTGCATCAAAGTGGAATCAGAATCTGATTTAATTAGAAAATACACTGCGGGCCAGGATCAAGCAAACACAGACGGGACAGAAGCTTTTAGACAACGGACAGAATCCTACTTGACATGCCAACATCTAATAGGATTTCTTCTTAAAGTTTCTCTAAACTGCTTCTTGGAGTATCAGAGAAAATGCCAAATCTGTGAATCGCATGAGTTTACAGCACATGTCCAACTCAAATGTGTCCTGCCACGACATTTTATGTGGCCTACAAGAGCTTCAATACACGTTAAATGCCTGAAGGGGTTAACATGTATGAACTTTAATTCCCGGGCCGGGCTGGTCGGAGCCGAGCTGCAGGTGGACATGTTCGCTGCCCCTCGCTTTAAAAACAGTCAGCTGATAGGTCGCGGTTTTGTTGCGCTCGTGACGTGAACACACAGGGGGAAATGCTGTAAAGTGTTTTTAGAAATATAATAAATATAAAATAAGACGTAATCCTCGGTGGAAAATAGTCCAGGAAACGTGTGCGTTCCCGGGAGGTGTTCACCTGCAGCTGAGTGAAGTTGACCCCCCACCCACAAAGAAAGGAAAAAAGGCAGTAATTATTGATAAGGTAGTAACCATCCTTTGGCTTCACCTGTCGCATTTTCTTTTAAAGAAAGAAAAAGTAGCTTGCAAAGCTGTCGCATCGGTGCTACGTGATTA
>NW_013952474.1:247261-249864 GCF_001266775.1 Austrofundulus limnaeus
GGATGGATGGATGGATGGATGGATGGATGGATGGATGGATGGATGGACGGACAGACAGACAGACGTACGGATGGACGGGTTGACGGACAGAGAAACTGATGGACAAATGGATGGATGGAAATGGTGGATGATGGACGAATGAACAAATTGACAGATGGAAGTGAACATTGTATTTTGGGGTTAAATCTTTGTAGATGTACAACATCTTAAATGTTTTGTAATATTTTACGGCTGTTGGATGAAATTATTAAATGTGATTAAGGATGAATATATTTAATTAAAGGATTGTTGTGGCAGAACCTTGACAACATTTTAACCYTTTGGTGCCACCATCACTTAATTAAACAAAAAACAACTGAGTTAAAACCATATAAAAGCATCTCTCTGCATTGGAAATGTTTCCTGCTCTCCTGCAGGATTCTTTGATGCATGTTTCTCATATCACAATTAAGTCTACAACTGCAGGAAAGAAAAAAGAAAAAAATTAATCGGAATTTTAAATAAAAGGTAATGATGCTATTATCATGCTCTCTTACTGCGCCGAGTGCCGCTCCTCACCTTTCTATTTGAATAATGATTTATAATCATATTAGCGCTCTCCGGAGCCCTGCTCCGGAAAAGTAAAAACCTATTATCCAGTTGTCAGTTTCCAGGAGACGCGGAGGGAGATGAAGCGCCAGTGCTGACACATGCACATAGTGTAAACACACACTCCCACGCGCACACACACACTGCTCAAAATGTGCGTATTTGCACGTGTCGCTGTGTTTGTTTTTTTTCCCTGCCGCAGTCAACGGTGCAAACACACACATAATCATCCGCAGAGAGACATGCACTGAAGACTTTTACAGGCTCAGCAGGTGGAAAAACTTCCCTGTTCGGTTCAGGCCTGATGGGAGAGCCAAGTGGGCGGGGCTTCTTGCCTGAAAAAAAAAATCACCTGTCAATCAAAACTGAAGGGAACAAAGCCAAATCTGAGCTCGAATTCTGAACAAATTCATTAAGAAACAACGAGTTAAGTGAAGAAGAAAAATACTTGTCCATTTTTTGTAATTATTCTGCATTAATCTGTGACTTTATTAGATTAGACTAAAACATAGATATTACATTTATTTAACATAGAGCGATCACATGAAACCATAATTAATTCCTCTATAACAGAGGACTGATGCAGCTACCACCCTTTCTTCTAAAAAGACCATGAGTAATTTGGTTTTAACTAAAAATTTGTGGGGGGAAAAAACTCCTTCTTCAGGTTCTATTTATTAAGAAATATAAAAACCCTTCAGAGAAATATAAAACATAGATTCTGAGACACAAAAGATGTACAACAGATAGAAAATATTCATCTGAGAAAATAAGATATCACGCATCGCTGATCAATACTGTCACGCTCAGCCTAATCCTCTGAAATAGGTTTAGACAGAACGTGGACGTTCGGCTGTATCGGCTGGGATCTGAGGAAAAATAATGTGTTTACAGTCAGTATTAAAAGCTAAATGTGTTTTCAGCACCAGGAAGGCACTTTGATGTTTCACCCTGATCTGTCTGGATAAAAAATAAAAAAATAAATACCTGATTGAAACAGCAGTTTGATTTGAGTGTCTTCACTGTGTTTGATTCTCTAGACTCCTTTCTGCACAACATCTGTTATTTTCACACACACACACAAAAATGCTGAAACATGAAATTATTTGACCATAGAAGGTCTGTCCTTCAGAGACATTTGAGGTTTTAATGGACAGAGATCATATATGGTTCCTCCTCACATTACACAGACTCAAGTCTTAGGTTTGGGTTTAGGGTCTGGTGTTTTTTTTTAATATAGGAACAACTTTTCAGGTGTAGGATCAGATTATTTGTGTCTAGGATCAGGATTTTTTTCATTTAGTAACTAAATGAAAAAAATCACATTATGTTGCACATTATCTGGATTTAGGACCACAGTTTGACAATTTAGTGTCAGTTTCCTTGGGGTTTAAGACCAAGTTTCTTGGGTTTATGATCAGGTGTTTTTTTAGTTTAGGAGCAGCTGTTCAGGTTTCGGATCAGGTTATTTGGGTTCAGAAATAAGTTTTTTATTTGTCAGGAAGTTTTATTTTTGGTTCAAGATTAGTTTTTTGGTTTTGGATCAGGTAATTTAGGGTTTAGGATCATAGGTTCYTTGGGTTTAGGGTCAAGTGATTTTAGTTTAGGAACAGCTTTTCAAGTTTAGAAACAGGTATTTGGGTCTTTGGATTAGTTTTTTGGGGATACAGGATTAGKTTTTTTTTGTTACAGACCAGGTTTTGTGGGTTTGCTCTAAGGTGTTTTTAATTTAGGAACAGCTCATTAGCTATCTATCTAATATCTAATGTTTAGAATCAGGTTTCTGAGATTTAGGTGTAGGATTTGGGGTTCAGGATTAGATTTTTGCTTGAGGATTAGGGTATCTGGATTTAGGACCACACATTAACTTTAGATTCTTCTGGTTTAAGTCCAGATTATTGGTGTTTAGGAGCAGGTTTGGGGGATTTTGGGTCCAATTTTTGAGTTTATGGTCAGATTTTGAAAGCTTATAAAGTTAGAAGCTAAATAAATAAGTGAACAAAATTCAATAAAGC
>NW_013952474.1:250198-255171 GCF_001266775.1 Austrofundulus limnaeus
ACACACACACACACACACACACACACACACACACACACACACACACACACACACACACACACACACACATAATCTTCTTACAGACATTTAATCTGCTGTGATTTACATTTGTAGGCCTTGCTGAGCAGTGCCAGGGTGTCATGTTTGCTGAACGTGATATTCCATGTCAAACACCCGATTATGACCACGAGGTGCCATCCCCGGTTAGAAAACACATCAAAGCCGATCAGAGCGCATCTGTAAGGTTTCTATAAAACCCTGCAGCTTGAYGTTTGTGCTGCTTCAGAGTGCCTGTCAGCTGCGAACACGCCGCGTCTCTGACCTCTCAGCATCCAGGGTTAATTTCTCTACAGGACCCTGGCGGCCGTGGACACAAAGAGCAGGCCAGCCGGCGGTAATTACACCATGCAAATGCCATTTAGGCCTTTTTAATACGGCCCCGATGTCGTATCACTCCAATTGGTCGGGCCGTTTATCACCCGGCACACATCTGTAGAGCCCAGAGGAAAGGGAGGGGCCGGGAATCATCTGCTCATTCATTCATGTGGATATTTCCTCCTTTTTCATTTTCTCCTCTATGTTTGTCGGGGCCAACCCCCCCCCCCCCCCCAACCCCTCCTTTTTGCTAATTTAAATTTTGTGGAGTCAAAGGAATTTTTCCTCTTCGCCTTTTATTCATCCACTTATCATCCTAAGACATATCATCTGTCCAAAATCCTGTTCATTTACATATTTTCTCTACAAGCTCTCTGGCATGAATCATGCCACCAACACGATAAAAAAATAAAGACATAAACTAAAAAAAAAACCACCAAAACTGCAAATTTTATTTATGCAAACATCTTATCAAAGGAAGCAGTCCACTAAAGATCCAGGCCGTTACGTGATGTGACAGAAAAGTGTTAGCTAAAATCAAACCATTTAGTTTTTAGTTACAGCTAAAAAGATGTCACGCAAAAAGTGTAAAGATTTAATTTGAGCTAATCTAGCATTTTGTTACACTCTAACATTTTTGTCAATGTTGTATTACTGTAGTTATGAGAGTAAATGTTGAAGTACCACCACTATRA
The DNA here is from genome assembly GCF_001266775.1 of Austrofundulus limnaeus. Lineage (NCBI taxonomy): Eukaryota > Metazoa > Chordata > Actinopteri > Cyprinodontiformes > Rivulidae > Austrofundulus > Austrofundulus limnaeus. Next base: position 251,269 of record NW_013952474.1, read on the forward strand.
GTTTCAAAATATTCTCTTGTAAAACTAAAATATTGTGTTGCGAGGGGATAAACTATAGTTGTTTTTTCGAACACAAGACAGAATTTTTTTTCTTGATAACTGCAAAGATGAAAAGAAGATGTTAATGTTTGCTTGCTAATAAGTCCATTTTGTTAATTTAACAATCAACTTCTGGTCTTGGAGTGCAGGGTATCATTTTCCACAACATGTGGAGGCTCAGGTGTATGGCAGACCATTTTTACATTTAATCTGCTTTGTCACACTTACAATCCAGATATCTGAAATTGGTTTATGATTAGGCATATTATTTATTTAAGTGAGAGTTATATAAGATTAAGTRATTCAAATAACCATGTTCTGTAATTCTTATTTATAAAAAGATGCACACTCTTTTGAAAAAACCTTAGCAATATTTCTGCTGTCGACCATTCTTCTGCATTCATCTAGCCCCCCAAAGAGTCAACTCCTGACACTCAACTCAGAAACGGTATCAAACAATGACAATGGATGCCCCATACCCTCGTGCCTCTTTGTTTTATTGAGSTTGGGAGTACCTAGGGGGTTGGTGAAGCTGCCATTGAGACAGGTAGTGTTATCCAGCTGGTTTATAACAGGTGCGCAGACTGAGCTCCCATCAGACCGATCTGTGGACTTGGCTGCCGACCAGAAAGCCTCTTTGTCTCTTTTCCAGTGTCTGTCTCCATGTCTTCAGCTCCTTTCCTGAACTGACCACCAAATTCTCCTTCCTTCTCTTTCCAAAGATCTTTTTTACCATCTTGGCCCCTTTTTGYTCCTCTTCTTGATCAGCACTCGCCCAAAATCAGCCATGAAACTACACAGCCATGAACGACCACACAAACAGATTTCAATGAAGATGTTGATTAGAGGCTAAGCTTGAAGAAAAACATGCAGAGAGTTGCTTTAAGATGAACGTTCACTCTTGTTTTGGTTTCTACATTGCAAAAAACTATCATTACACGTCACGGTTCTACAAAAAGCACAATTTAARGTTTCACAAAATAAAAAAAGGAATGACTAGGAGTTACTGAAAATTATAGAGTTAGACGAATATTATTAATGAAAGCAGAATTTTTGTGGGCAATGATGGTGTGACTGTACTGGAATATTTAGAAACTAAATCACCTCTGAACAACATAACAAGTTTTGAATTAACACGATAACACAACAGTGAAGTTTGGTCAATCCTGGTCCTTGAGGGCTGCTATCCTGTATGGTTTACTTGTTCCCTTGACTAAACACACCTGATCCAAAGATTGAATTACCTCTTCATGTTCTGCAGAAGCCTGTTAATCTCTCACTGATTCAAGTCAGGTTTGTTGGAGCAGAGAAACCACCAAAACATGCAGGATGGTGGCCCTCCCAGATTAGTCACCTCTGGTTTAAAATATCGAAAAAATTTGACAACTATTGTTAACGTCTTAAAGCAGTTTTATTCATGAGAAAGTTTTATTGGGCTTCTCTGAAACCTCTAATAAATCCTAATTTAATTGGTCTACAGTCTATTTTTATTCAACCATTGTTAATTAAATACTGCATTTCCTAAATTTTTATCCTAAAATCATGTGGACAAATGACAAAGTTGTAGCATTTTTGGTCAAATCTTTTCTTTATTATTATTTTTTATTTATTGTTATTTAACCAGGCAAGTCCTGTTGAGATCTCAGATCTCTTTTTCAAGGGAGGTCTGGAACTGAAGGCAACCTATGTTTTGGGGGGTGGTGGAAACCAGAGTTCCCGAAGAAAACCCACGCAAACACGAGGAGAACATGCAAACTCCACACAGAAAGACCCCAGGTCCAAACTGGGGATCAAACCCAGGACCATCTTCCTGTGAGGCATTGATGCTAACCACTGAGCTGTCGTGCCGCCATTCTTATAAAATGTGAAATTACTGGTAGATTCAATATAGTAAGATTTGTCTTGTCTTTGGAGTTTGAGATGAGGCTTACTCTCAGCTACTACCACAACAAACTTTATCTTGAACTGACTGAGTTATAGCTATTGATTAGCAATTAAAGCAATACTGATTGTTTTTAGGACATGTATAGACTATTACTGTATGTTTGATTTTAGATTGTATTTCTGTTGTTCAGGGACTACAGATGGAAACTAGCTWAAGCTAATCTGGTGAAAAGCATMTTTTATTATTGTTTTATTTAMACATTGTCCCTGTTAAACAAACTTAAATTWAAAAAAAATTATAAGGCAAATGCAGTTTCCTTTCAAGAGCTGTTTGCCTGATTTTCACAAACTGGTGAAGATGCCAGGACATTCATCGTCTCTAAAGGATCCTGCTGTCTCACACTGTAAAACGTGCCACCATTTGGCCAAAAGGGAATACTGAAAATGTTTTTTGTTGGGTTTATCCTCCTATACCATCAGTGGAATGTCTAAACAAGTCACATCAGGAAGGAACCCTACATAAGAATCTACACAACCATGTTTTTCAAAACAAGAAGAAAGAATAACCAGAGATCAGTCACCAAATGTTTGCCATCAACCCAAGCAAAGTCAGAGCATCCCTTCCACAAAAAGGTCAACCAGCAAAGCTCCTCTTCTGTCCGAGTCTTCCCTTGATGAACCCTCATTTTCTTTTGAAGCACTTCCTTGGGCCGCGGGATCACAGATGAGGTCACATCCTGTCTTTTTCAATTACACTTGAGGGACCAGCTGCAGATGTGTCTGGGCCGAGAGGTCGGGTGTCCCGTGAAAAGACACGGTGAAGGCACCCCACCCCATTTCTCAGAGTTTTTGAGTGGAGGTTAAACGTCGCCGTGTGTGTGTGGGGGAGTGATATTATTTCTTTTGGGAAGCATCAGTGAAGTGACCAAAATACACTCGAAGAGCCCTTGAAATGAACTCTGTAATGAACTGACCATATGTACAAAATCACTTAGATCAGACAATTAAAAGTTGTTCTGCTCTTCAAGTGTCCCCATGTACCCCAGATTTTGTACAGAACTGAAGTAATCAAAGCGCTTTACAGTCCAGTCAACGCAATAAGAAAGCTAAAGTAAAAAAAATACAAKAAAATACAGAAACGCACGACAAAACAAAAACTTATCAGCTCTAATTGAACCACAAACTCTGCCTCAGTCAAACGCCAAAGAAAAGAAATAGATCTGTAAACAAAGAGGTAATCTATTCCACAGTTTTGGAGCATGAAAAAGCCCAGTCACCTCTGGATCTTATCATCTAAGAGAAACTTACTGGTAAATTAGCTTGCTCTTACTGGAGTGTAGATGTTAACAAGAAAGCATAAATGTGATGGAGCCAGATCTTTAAAAACTTTTAAAAAGACCAATAGAAAAAAAATCTTAAAATCAATTCACAAGTGGACAGGAAACCCATGGAGAGGAGCCAGGACTGAGGTAGTGTTATATTTATCATCATGCCACAATTATTAAATGACTAACATAGAAAGTAATTATTGGGTGAACATAGCTAGAGATAACTTTAAGGAAACTCCAACTAGTTGTGATATTATAAATTATTTAATAAACRTTTTCTTTAACTTTAAAAAAATTAGACTAAAAATACTGTAGGCTGTTTATAAACTTAAGAAACATATCGTCAYACAAAGATTGTCATCTTATGTTTAACATGAAAGTATTCTGAGTAAATGACAACGCTATCTAGGTCCGAGCTCTACCCAGCGTGAACGTTAGTTTTGGACAATATCTGACATTCTGCCCTTTTAAATGAGACTGGAGAGCGTTGACAGAGAGGAGAAGGTAGAAATGACTCAAGCCTTCAACTGAAAATATGATAGAGGACAACAGAGCTGCTTCATGGAAGGAGAACCTCAGCTTTAGCCTGTAGTTTTCGTGTCACACACACACACACACACACACACACACACACACACACACACACACACAC
>NW_013952474.1:255756-259128 GCF_001266775.1 Austrofundulus limnaeus
GATCAAGACGTACAAGGACCCAAAACTTTTACCAAAAATCACTCTGGTGACACTTGTAAATTCTCYCTTTAAACATAAATTAGCTGTATGTTGTATATTATTTATGCTCCTGGTGACAGTTCATGCCTTTAGCGCCACTGTCGAGCTGTAACCAGACACCGTGGCTGAAGCTAAAACTAAAGTACACAAGTAACAGATCAGAGTTTATTAGCAGTAACCCTACAAAACAAAGAACAACAAAGCTCCATGAAACGAACAAGGAGGGAACAATCCCKGCCTTTATGGTTGCACTACCTGCCTGCTGTTTGGCAGCAACAACGGCGGAACCCCTAATAGAGCATTATGGGAGCCCAGGGACCAACGCTGACAGGTGATTTATGTCGGCTCTGACGACTCCGGCCTGCGAACCAAACCCTGATAAAGGAAGAGCTAGATTGGAACAAGCAGGATGATGAATAGACTACACGATCCAGAGACCCGTCTCATTAGAGAGGGGGAAAAGAGAGAGACGGAGCTCTGGCCATTTAGCTAATGTAGCGAGTCATTGTGTGTGTGAGTGTGTCGCTGTGTGTATCCATCTGCATACTCCCGGTGGTGTGTGCGTGCGTGTCGGCTCTGAGGGACCTGAGAGGTGGCTCTTACCGCAGCAGTAGCAGGTTGGAAATTAATGACACACTAAATATATGGCGAGGCAGCTTGACCCCGCATAATGCCGACATATAGGATTAACCTTGGTTGCCACTCGGGGCTTTTGTTAGCCCACATGCTGCTACAAGTAAACAGGGAGGGGAACTGGCTCCAAATAGGTATTTGTTAGCCTCCACACTGCTTGATAAAAGAAGCCGATTTATTTCCTCACTGCTTCGGGGGATAAAGAGGTGCATTTAGGATTAAAGGATTCAAAGTTTGCATTTAATAAATAGTCAAAGCCTGGATGGTCACAGGAAGGAGAGAGCAAAGCGTGGTGGATTAGAGGAGATGAATTTCAAAGAGGAGGAGTTGTCGGAGCTTAAGGACATGAGAGGAGGATGAGACGGGGTTTTGAACTGATTGTGGGTGCCTCTAATTCAGATTTTAAACTGTATTTCKTTTACAATGCAGCAGGGTAAAGGTGCTATCATGTCAAATCAACATTATTACTTATAAATCTGGTGTTTAGCAATTGTTCTTGAGTAAAAATCATGTTTTTTTTACTCGTACCAGAACATGGTCATTCATGCTAAAGATGTACGATAAAACACTCTAATGATTCAAAAATTAAAACTGCTGGAACACAGCACAATTAGCTACATTTCACTGGTGACACAGAGGTTGGTTTTATTTTCTAATAGGCTATATGATAATCTTGAGCAAAAAAATTTATGGTATTCAATATCACACCATCCCCAATGATTGCATTTAAAAACAATAGATTATAATGATTGATTGATTGATTACAATTATCTCACATAAAACAATCCACCGATATATTTGATGTTTCCTCAAATGGCATCTAAAGTTATTTAAGCTAGTACTGTTGGGGAATACTTAGAAACACAAAATTCAGAGAAATCACACAAATCTTCCACACAAATAGGTAAAAGATGCCAAATTTTTCCCCTCCAGAACTTTAATCCTCCTATTTAATGAGAAATCCAACACACCGTTACCAAGATGAAACATTGAGACATGACCAGGAGAGGATCGACATCTACATTCAAACCAGGGCTGCAACGATTAGTCAGCGACAATTATAAAAATAAGTCAACGTGGCATTTTAATGTTGATGCATCGTATTATTTCCCCCAAGTAAATGTTCATTTGTAACCAATGTAATTCATAAACTGCTGGTGCAGAGTTGCCTCTATTGTCTGCAGTTGCATTGTTTACAAAGAACAAGAGGCCTGCAAACAACAAGAAGACGACGCAGCGAGCCCATCACAGCACGCTAATTACAGTGGAACTGTAATATGATCGCTTCAAAGAGGAAAAAAAACAAGACATTCCAAAGTTGGCTACATTTACCTGAAAATCAAAGAAAGTAAAATGCTGACTCGGTCATTCCATGGCAGGACAGAGGCAGTAACAACATGTTCACCTATAACATGATGGTTCTGTGAAGTTTTAGAAAGTCTGCCTGTTTACCAGGTTGATGCCTCATATATTTTCTTTTCAGTGACTGATCACTTCGTGCTGTAGCCAACTGCTAGGTTTTGTTAGTTTATCACCAGAAAACACTGTGTATGTAGTAGGAGCTGTCAGTTACGCTAATGTTAGCTAAAGCATTAGAAGCCATCATATTAAATCACTTTGTTGTAGTAATAATACATTTTATTTCATATTCTTACATTTTTTAATKGTTTAAAAGTCTTATTTGAAATTTTGGCCTGCCATATCCAGCAATATTTCAAACAGGATGGATTATTTTTTATCTTTCTGCACCTGAATGYCCCTTTAACCAAAGTTATTTTGTTTATTTTGCAGCAGGGTAGGGTAACAGCCCCTCATGCTGGGAGAAAAGCTGCTGTTTTGAGTTATTTGTAAGTTAGCTGTTTGTTTAATTTTTATATAAGCTAATTTTTATTATGTTTACAAGTATTCATGTTAAAATACATCTGAGTAAACTATCAAGTTTGAGGTTCAAATGCATGTGTTACGTGAGTTATTATTTTAATTTGCTATGGGAATTTATAGATAACATGGTGACATTCACAGGTATGATGAGCAGGTGAGATGAGATGTGAACAGGAGCTCAAACAGGAAGTGTKCCCACAGGAAGTATRGATGAACGATGTGACAGAAATGATCATTGGGTTCACTAAATAAAAAAATAWTCACACATTAGTCGACTATCAAAATAGTCATTAGTTGCAGCCCTAATTYAAACATATTTCTAAACAAAATAAGGAAGACAAAATTGTGCAAACTTAGTTATTCAGACAAGAAAAGACTAGAAAAAATATAATTGGCTCTTAAAATTTGTTGGGTCCAAACCTCTGAAAGTGTTTGTGTTGAGCCCAAACAGCCCACAGTAGTAGACAGGTTTAAAGGTGTTGCTATCACACCATAACATTAACGCTATTTTGAAGGGTAWAAAAGGAAAAAGTTGGATCCTCAGCACCGGTCCATCGGGACAGAAGTCAAACCATTCACATTTAAAAACCTTCCAGACTGAAGCCTCCTGCTCTTTTTATTGCCCTGATGGATTTCCCATTTAGCTTGACCCTATATTCATTAAAAGAGGATTTAAACCCGTTAAAAAGGGAGAAGAGAGAGGCCCCTTGGGGACGGTGTTTGCTCTGCCGGGGCCCCCCTGCCTGAAACACACACTTTCCCTCTTTGTCTCACACACACACACACACACACACACACACACACACACACACACACACA
>NW_013952474.1:259138-262032 GCF_001266775.1 Austrofundulus limnaeus
AGTGGCTGCCTCCTTTGGTCCATAACTCTCCCAGAGACAGGCCTTGTTAGCCATGGAGAGGCAGGGAGGAGGTTTTATTAGAGGCAGCAGCTGCACTCCTCTCTGGCTCTATAAAAGGTAATTACTGCTGGTGGTAACAAGCTAATTGATTGCTAATTAGATGAATCAGTTCTCTAAGTGCTGGCCCACTTATTGACAGATGGTGAAAGAGAGTGCATCGGTTTGGGCTTCGTTTTTTTTATTTTTATTTTTGTCTAGAACAAATCCTGAAGATCAAAGTGTTGAGGTGATGAAAACGCACCCGGGTCTTTGGGAGGTGGAGGTTGAACGCTGTTGAACGGCACTGGGGAGCAAAAACATGACTGATTTGGTGAGGGACTCGCAGTCGGAGGGGGGAGTGAACGAAGTGAATGAAGCTCACGGTTTGTTGGCATGCTCAGGGGACCACCGAGCCCCCGTATATACTCGCGTATGGAAATGAGGGGCCAGAGTGGGGAAAGGAGGAGCATCAGCTTGTCAGGAGACAGTGGAAGGCAAAGAAGAATTATTAAGCCAGCTATGTCAAATGGACCTTCATCAGACTCCAATAGTCCATGGTCCTGAAGCAGAAGGCACCAGGGAACATAAGGTGTTTGCACTGCAGGGGACCAGCTCAGCCTAGGTTCAAACCTGGGTTCAGTGTGTTTGCATTAGCCCTCCTGGTTCCACCCCGATTTCTGGAGCCCTGAGAGAAGTGGTTGTATTTGACCTGCCCTGTTGTTGCTCATTGATTGGTTCACTGACCGGGGCGCAGGGTCACGCCACACAGATGAGAGTAACTTCACATGAATCGTTTGCAACAACTAATGTTTTGTTCCAAACAACTACACTACAACTGCTAGCAAGCAACAACAACATGCTACCATTAGCTTACCATCTTCTGTTGTCTTGCTCTCTCGTCATTAGTGTCATACAGTTGGATGGTCCAGTACGATCTTTGGTATTTTTCCTTTGAGTTCGATGTAGTCTATTATGTTCGTTAAAATTTTTAAAAGTTGCCCTAAGTTGTTTAAAATATTTTAGTGTGACAGGGCCTTGAGGATTGAAGCCATCCGGTTGAGCTAAGTCTCCACTTCATCAGAACCTCCCATTCTGCGCAGCACAATGGTGACAGTGGAAAGAAATAACTCCCTTTTATCTGGAAGAAAACTCCAGCAGAACCAGAACAAGGATGGGGAACCAGTGTGTCTTTTTTATGACTGGTCCAAGTGTGTGGCCCTGGCTGTATTTTATTTGAGCTGCCTCGATGTGGGCTGGATCATAATATTAAAAACATGCAAATCTTGTTTTGTTTTATTTGTAATAATCAAAAGGAAAAAAAATTGTATAGGTCCTCTGGACGGGTTCTTCTTTAATGAAACGTTTCGTCTCTCTTCCAAGAGACTTCTTCAGTCTGAGAGTTTCAGGCAAAATTCAGGCTTTTAAGTCCTGCCTCCAGGTGACTGATACTCACATCACATGACTATGGTTCACAGGTGACTCATACTCACATCACATGGCTATGGTTCACAGGTGACTGATACTCACATCACATGGCTATCGTTCAYCTTAATTAATACCTATTGTTAACAGAGGGTGGAGTGATACTGCCAATGGCATCTTTTGTGTAGTTTATTTATGTTACTGTCATTTTAGTGTTTTCAATGAAGTGTTGTCAGATACATTTCAAAATTATTACCACAGGTGGTCAAGTACAAAATAACTAGGGATGCACAATATATCAGCATTAATATCGGTATCGACTGATATTGGTCATTTTTAGAATATCGTATCGGTTCAATATGTAAAACTGGGCYGATATTATCGTCTGATATTGATTTCCCACTTTTTAACTTTGTGTTTCTGTTTTGGGAGGTGAGATGTTTGGTTGAGCAGCATCTGTTTGATCATGATAGTGATATTGATGCTGCGCACCCAGGAATAACTAAAGTAGGAAGCTATGTCAGAGGTCTGGTTGTTTATTTATGGTATCAAGAAAAGACCCAAGTGTGTTTGTGTATATATTATAATATAATTTGTGTGTTTGTGTAATATCTGTAAATATCGGTTATCGGCCATTACAGCAATAATTATATCAGATATCGATATTGGCTGAAATTTTCATATCGGTGCATCTCTAAACATAACCTAAAACTATTTTAGCAAAATTGTATTTTTTATTTGCCAAACTGACAAATTGGTACTTTAAAAATAACCATTCCATTCAAAAGGTATTATATTTACAGGAATTCAGCTCATATAATAATTCCTAGTTGAACATATATTGAATTACAGCACAGTTACGTCATGGAATAGTTCTGAAGATAAACGAGCTCAGCACAACCAAATAACCTAAACATTTTTTACTGCTTTAATAGCGTATAGGTCTGAACTTTGCAAAGAAAAAGCACAGAAACTGACACTTACACAGAGAGAACTTTGAGTTTTTGTGGGAAATAAATCAAAAATTAAACAAAAGCACTATTTCAATATAATCTCGGGGAAAATATATTTTATTAGTGTTTATATTATAATTTTAAGAACTAAATAATAGGGGTGGGAATCTTTTACTATCTCACGATTCGATTCAGTTCTGATTTTTGAGGCCCCAATTCTATTCAAAATCAATTTTTCATTGATAATGTGAGCCCATTTGTCGTGTTCCCCAAGTGTTTCATCTTCAGTTTGCAAATCTCGCTCATGTCAAACTCAGACTCATTCAGTAAAAAAACAAAATGAGCCCAAATCTTTGCATTAAATGAAGACAGGRYCAGWTGAATCTCTCTTTCCTCCAGTTTGGTAGTTTCCTCTTTGTTTTGGTGCTTTCTGCACATTCATGTTCCAGAAGCAGCTGCGTGATGACGTCAGCACATCCC
>NW_013952474.1:262068-268595 GCF_001266775.1 Austrofundulus limnaeus
TTGTAAACGAGAATCACGATTCTGATGTAAAAGGATTTTTTTTTGTGCACCCCTACTAAATAAGTCAGTCGCACCCAGAGGCACTCAAACAGGATGTGAGTGTTAAATCAAATCTTAATTTTTTTAAATTAAAGCTAAATCTTCATGTCTTCTCTCTAAAATCTCCTTGTTCCAGTTCCTCCACCTCTTCAGGAGGGGAAGACGAAGCTGGCAGGCCTCTAGAGTTCCCTCTCTGATGGCATTTGAYGTGCCCGTTTTACGCCCACCTTCTGGTGTGTCACAGTGGGTGGCAGGGCCGGGACCAGTTGTTTTTGATTTACAGCTCTGGAGGTGAAAGGTTTATTGGTTCGGACTAGTTAGTGCAGGGCTAAAATAAGGATTTGAACTGCCGCCACCTGCCACGAGACACTCAGACTGGTACACACACCAATCCATCTACAATACTGTAAATTCATACACGTGCTGCTCATCTGTTTGTCCCTTAACTTCCTTTGTCACAATCTGGTCTCAAATATGTGTCCAGTAAAGTAACAAACAATGCAAACTTTATGTAGAAACTGGTCAATTTAAAAAATGGCATTAAAGCACATGAAAATATGCTTAAAAGTCACTCACTAAATGAATATTTAGGAAATTAATTCTGTAATAAAATGAGAAAGCTCTAACTTGACAGTACATACATTCGACAAAAACAAAAAATCAACTAAATAAAAACATGCAAAAACGAGAAAAATAGCTTAGATTAAAAAATAAACAAACATCAGCCTCCTTTAGCATAAACATAAAACAGCTTAGATTTTACATAGACTAAATTAAGAGATTTAAAGAGGAAAAACAGTTGCTTAGCTTAGCATAAATAGCAAAAACAAGAAAATATTCGCTTTCCTTAGCACTAATGCTTCAAGAAAACAAATAGCTTAAATTTTATTCAAAGTAAACAAAAACAACTGAAAGGATAAAATGTAGCTTAGCTTAGCATAAATACTGATTTTTTTGCCTAAATTAGCATCCATATAAGACGAAAAGAGTTTGTTTACTCTGAAAAAAATCTATGCAATTAAAATACTTAAAAGAAATAGCTTAGCTTAGCAAAAACATTTATAAAACTTTGGGAACAACACAAGCAGACAATTAGCTTAGATTTGATTTAAAGTCAAAAGAAGAATAATTAAAAGTAACAACTAGCTTGGCATAAACACTGATAAAATATTACCAGAAATTAGCATCAACAAAACAAGCAGACAATTTGATTCAATTTATTCATACTAAATGAAATAAATTTGAAAAAAAAATTGTATAAATATGCTTAGCATAACTTAKCACTATAACACAACAAGATAACAGTAAGTTTAGATTTTATTTAGAAAAAAAGTAAAAATGAGAAAACAGCTTAGCATCAACACTGATAACACAGCATCCACAAAACAAGATGATGGCTTAGATTTTATTAAGATTAAACAAAGTAAAAATAATTAGCTTAGATTTTTCCCAGAATAAAAAATATGAATTTTTAAAGCAAATTAATAAAAAACAAATTAAAGTTATGATGACGAAAAGAATGACTCATTCAAAACTAATTATATTCCAGTTTGTATTAAGCAGCTCTGAATTAAACAAAAGTATAAAACACTATAAATTGTACAGATTTATTTGTACTTTTCAAGAATCACACCGTGTTCTCAATGAACAGCTACAACTCTCCAAACACAGTTTACACTGAGGATGTGCTTGAAACCACTACAATACTGGAACAGTTTCTATAACATTTTCAACAGTTTAGACCTGAATCTGCCAACTTTAAACTTTATTCCTGTTCTAAAAAGTTTCTTTACTTTGAATTATTAGTCATTATTGCCAATAAATAAGTTTAAACAGTTTGGTTAGAATGTCCAATCTTATTATGTGTTGGTAATGTCAGCTGGCAACCGTATTTGTCAGTCTATTCAAGGCCTTAACTTTATGTATGTTTTGCTATAATTCAAGCTTTTTAAATCTCCATCCTCCAGAAAAGGCTGACCACCTCCCATCCCTCCACTGTCACTTCCTGTCCTCTTTTCCTTTCTCTTTCGGCCCTTTTTCTTTTCTTCCTACCTCAGTCTAGACGCGGTGAGCGAGGAGAGGCGAACCGTGAGCGCTCGCTCTTCCTTTTGTCCGGTGACCCCCTCCCCCCCTTCCCCTTCGACCTTTGACTCCCTCCGTCTGCACGCCATTGTACGGAAACAATGCGGTGTCACTGCCTCTTCCTAAACATGTTGGGGTATTAAATTTACCCCCAATATGAGCCACAGGGGTGGATGTGGGACGGAAGGGCGGGGTGCAGAGCAAGAGCTGTCATACCAGCACACTCAGATATACATACACACACTCTGACCTACAGGGGGGCTGTCCCGAATCCATTTGTGTCAATCAGGAGAAGTTCAAAAGCCAGGAAATATTTCTTCACACACACAATGAGCTAAACTTGGCTGCACACACTGCCTCAAAGATATGTCAGTCAAAACACATGGCAACCAGGGCCCTTTCAGGGTCTGCAAGTGGATTTGTGTGTCAGTGTGTGTGTGAGTGTCTGGGGGTCAAGTTCCTGTGAAAACACAAATCCCACCCAGAGATCCCCAACAAGGACCCCCCTCCTCCTTTCCCTTACCCACACCACACTAACTTATCCACAGATGGAGCCAGATCACTCTTCCCTTTAGCTCTTCATCTGATCTGACTCAGCACCGTTTTGAGAGGCAATCCTCCAACTTATCCGCCTCTCACTTCCTGTTCCAGGGGTGCTTCTTCTTTTACGTCTTCTTTGAAAGCAAAGTGTAAAACCTATTTTTACAACGTGGGGCGATGTTGACATATGAACCATGCCAGCGTGAATTTCACAAAACATGACACAAACTAACTTTACATTCTGTAAAACTACAGTTCTCAATGTCAGAGCTGGTACCCAACGATAGCCATAAAGCACCAACTACTAATGCTGGTCTTAAAACTCTAACAGTTACCACTTATTTATAAAATTGTACCAATTTATAAATAAATGGTTAATAGTTTAATAATTGGTGAGCCCGTTTGTCTTTATGGCCTACTTTAGCTTTAGGTGACACTGTACAGCTCAGCCAGTGATGGTGTGGGTCAAAAGGTTCTGAATCGTTGTAAACGAGAATCCTGATTCTGATGGAAATCAATACATACACACGTTATATATACATATAGAGGTCTATAACGTACTTGGAAAAAAATAAAAGTAAAATGACATGAACAGAAAATGATTTTGGTAAAAATAAATTTCAGTGATGAGAAAACTACACAAGTAAAAGTCATTCAACTGTTCACAAAAACTGGGAAAGTAAAAGTACTTTTACACTCTCTCTAAGAAATAAACTGTTGAATTTACTGAACCAAACCGGTTCCACTAAGCCAGGTTGAGTAAAGTGAGCAATATTAGTTTATTCTTTGCCCAACTTACTCAACTAGGCTTAGTGGAGCCAGCTGACATGACTTTATTTTTTAGAGTGCAGAAACATCTTTATTCATGATGAGTTTAAACATTTAATTTTGTAATGAGTAACTAGGTGTTACATTTTAAACTAAAGAAGTAAAAGTATCATTTTTAGCTTTAAAATTTAAAGAAATAAAAGTAAAAGTAGCTATTTAAAAAATAATTGGTAAAATTACAAATCCTCAAAAAAAAACTACTTAAGTACTGTAAAAAAGTAAATGTACTTAGTTTTTATAAACCTCTGTATACATATAAGTACACTTTCTCTTGCAGTTCCTTTCTAATTTAAACACCTTTGAGACTTGACAGTTTTATTTGCAGTTCAGATTTAAAATGTTAGATTTACAAGCAGTGTTGTATAAAGTACCACAAAGTGATACTTGAGTAAAAGTACAAGTATCTTATCAAAAAATTACTTTGGTAAAAGTAAAAAGTCTCCTTTAGGAATATTACTTGAGTAAAAGTATTAAAGTATCTGATATTTTTGTACTTAAGTATTAAAAGTAAAAGTACTGATTTAAAATGAGCAGTTAGATTTGTCATAATGAAATTTATTAGGTGACCTCCCAAAAACTGCAGAAATTACTATGTTGTAATAAAATAATTAATTGATGTTAAATTTAGGATGCACTAGTCCAGCTGTTTCAGTTTATATACATATATCAAGGCTGCCAAAACCTTTTCCCCAAAATGAAAATCTATCTGAGGGCTGCGGCCAAATGCAATAATATAATTCATGAAATACAAATACTTCTTAAGTACAGACTTTTGTTTTTTTGTGAACTATTAAGCGAGCAGCCAGTGTGATGGCCCAAGTTTTTGACTAACTGCAATACAGCCCTTTATACTGTAGATATACAGTATATACCACTACATGCATCTACGTACTAGGCTACATACGTATGTCTGCTATGTCCAGTGTGACATGGTTTGTTTGTGTACAAACTAAACAAGCAAAAATGAAATAAAAGTAACGACTTTCAACTTCTTGTTTTTTTATGTAAGGAGTGGAAAGTACAGATAATTGTGTGAAAATATGTAAGTAGAAGTAAAAAGTAGGCTGAAAAATAATTACTCAAGTAAAGTACAAGTACCCAAAAATTCTACTTAAGTACAGTAAAGAAGTATTTGTACTTAGTTACTTTACAACTCTGTTTACAAATTTGCCCTTTGTTCATAGTGAACAGAAAAAATAAATGTATATTTTGCAACACAATTGAACCAATTGTATCATTTAAGAGCCGATCAAATTGAATTGAATTGTCGATTCAGAACCTTATGAATCAGAATCAAATCAATTTAGGGAAATGGCAACGATACACAGCCTTATAACTCACTATAATAACCATTGTAAGACCTGTGTACTGTTAAATGACTTTAAAATGTCAGAAGGTCAATCCAGTTTTAAGATAAGATTGTGATGAAATATTAAAAGAAAAGGAGAAACAGAGAAAATTAATGAAAACATCTATATTGTCCCAAAAACCTAACATAAATATCTTGTTTTGTTTTCAATTCTGTGGACTGGAACAAATATAATTCTATCTTTCTATCTACTGTATCTAATAGCATCTTTAAAGCAGAACCAAAGAAAAGTTTGTCTCCATTGTAAATTATTTTCAAAACAACTTTATGATGATAAGCAGCAGGTTGAAGCCTGATTTGTTCTGATTAATAATATTTGTTCCATGAGTACTGCAAGGTTTTTTACACTTTGACGTGATGTTCAACAGGAAAATGCCTCCACGCAAAAAACACAGCAAGCTTGTGTGCTTATCATCCTCCAAAGTCTACGCTCACACACGCCAGGAAGATCATTTATTCAGGCGCCTGCCTCWGCAGTGACCCTCGCAGACAATAAAGCATCCCCACAATGGAAATGTTAATTTCCTCATTATCAGCCCTCTTAATTATTTGTTGTGACAGATAATTGCGTGCGGGGGCGTTTGATATCAGCAATAACCTTCTGTGCGCAGTTGTCAAGGGGGCCTTGTTGCCTTTCCCACCCCTGAGCATCGCTTTTCACTGAAACAAAGAGCAAGGAAGCGTATGCACGTAACCTTTTATAAGCTCTGCGCCTCCTTTCCCCTCACCATAATAGGAATAAATATTATAAATTAATTAATCTGTGCTGATTATAATTTAATCACTTTGCCTCCCGGGGTCACCGTATTAATACCACGCTTGTACACGTACACAGCAAAGAATGGCATTATTCCAAACTYAAAGTGATGCGTTTCCTGCCACTTCCTGACTTATTAATTACCACCAACGTTGTCTTATGATGCTCGGGGCAACTACACACTCATGTTTGAATGAAAATAATTGCAATTCTTGGCTGTTTTCGAGGACTGTGCTCTGCTGGCAATAAATGTTTTTGTTCAGGAAGCTCATTTTCTTTTAAGAATGTCCTGATTCCCCAACATCGAACGTTCTACTGTCACATGTTGGCCTTCATAAGTTATTTCTCTATTCTATTAAATGTTGTTGTTTGTGACACGTGAAAATATCTAATTACTTAAAAATCTTTATATGTTTTATTGTTTTAACATATTTTACTTAAGAACACCACCATTTTATTACTGACACAAAGCATTCTGGGGGATGATGATGAAGAGGATAATGGGTTGCAGTTAATACTAGAACACAAGGAGTCAAAATCAAAAGCTGTGATGTGTGACAATAAAATAATATTTTGTATTAGTTTTTATGCTCTGCAAAAATGATCCAACATGATATTGAATATATTAGCTTGGGAGCTAATGCAATATTTATTAGGTATGAAGTTAATGTGATATTAGGGCTGGGTGATATGGCCTAAAATCAATGTCATGATATATTGAGCAGTTCACCTTGATAACAATAAACGGATGATAACCCCACCACCACCACAACCCCATCACACATGGTATAGTATAGCCTACTCCAAATGCTATCCTGTATACTTTGACTAAGGGCATACACAAGGGCTATTCAACTGGCAGCCTGCGGGCCACATCCGGCCCGCGAGTGACCAAAGTTCAGCGTATATATA
>NW_013952474.1:268785-271898 GCF_001266775.1 Austrofundulus limnaeus
GTATGTATGTATGTATGTATGTATGTATGTATGTATGTATGTATGTTTGTGTATATGGGGGTGAGATCTTGATCACTATCAGCTTTAGACAGCCATTATTGTACATCTCAGTTAATTAGAGTATTTGTTGTTGAGCTGCAGCCTGGCAATGCTCACATGAACACCATCAGAAAATGATTAGCAAGAATATAAACTTTAAGGAATGCAACTGACTTTTTTAATGGGAACTTTATTTTAAAAAAGGGAGAAAAAAAAGACCAACAAAGGCAAGACAGGCTGGTCTTGCCTTAGCTGTTGAACGTTTTTGAAAATGCACTGAACCATTTCCATATAAACCACCTCAAAAAATTTATTTCAGCATCTGTGCATAATAATGATTATTAACAGTTAATCTAAAAAATATCTTAAGAGTAATTASAGCGATTAAAAATTTTAATCTATGCCCAGCACTGATATACTTAGAACGCCATAACCAAGTGGCTAGACAAGTGTACAGGAACAGTGCTAAGATGCTGTGGGACCTCCAGATCCAGACTGACAAACAGGTGATGGCTAACTAATGCCCCTTTTCCACTAGTGCCACTTAGTGTAGTGTCGGAACGGTTTGTGTAGGTACGGGTCGGACCGGTTGGTTTTCCACTGATGTTCCAGTCCGGTTCCAATGGGTGTGTTTTGGGCGATTGGTGGAGGTGGTTTTTRGGTATTTTGAATACAAATTAATGGGCAAAATGAGAGATGGATGGAAACACATTTGATGAATAACTTTTGAAATTTTAAACATTTGCAAAAATTTAGCCAATCAGTGACGAACARTGTACTGACGTCACATTTTGGTGTCAGCTGGGGCCGGTTGGAACCACAATGAAGTAGGTACTAAAAAAAGTGCCGGTTCCATGGATCTGGCCTAATGGAAATGACTTGGAACCTTACCGAACCGTACCGACACTACCCTAAGTGGCACTAGTGGAAAAGAGTTAAAACTGGACATCATGGTGGTCAACAAGCTACAAAAGAAGGCAGCATTGATAGATGTAGCAATCCCAAGAGACCAAAACATCAGAAGAAGAAACTTGTCAAGATTTCAGTGGTTCAAGTGGTCATTAAAGCGCTCCCAAAAACTGGAAAAGTGGCTCTAACAGATCCCAGGAACAACTTCAGAGGTCTTGATCCAGTAGAGCTCAGTCTTAGGAATAGCTAAGATACTGAACAAAACCCTCAAACTCCCAGGGTTCTGGTAGAGGAGTTAAGTGGAAGAACAGGGTGAGCTGATATGTTTCACTTAAATCATGAACAAATAGTTTTCAGTTTCTAATGTTTGTTGCCCACATGGTAGAGTCCAATATTCTGTTTTCACAAACACATCCAACAGCATTTTCAAACTAATCTTCAGATTTAACTATGAAATTTACCCTCCTATAAAATATTTGCCCTCATTGTCCCTTTGAATCTCCTCACTGATGAACACACAGGAGTCAGACACAGAAAGTGGATATCAAGAAGCCAAAGCTTTGATTCCAATTCATTTTAGATGTCAGACGATGGTTTGAAAAAAAAAGAAGGGGGAGAGAATGAAAGCCTGATTCACTCAGTAAACAAATCTGCAGAGCAAAAAACAGAAGTTGTTAGCAGCTGAAGGGCGGCTTGCAGTTTCACAGCGACAGAAACGAGCGGCGGGGACGAACACAGAGCTGGATGACACCAGAAACTCCCCAGTCAAAACACCAATTTCATGTCTTGTCGAGTCTAATTTGTTGCGTATCCAACTGTGGGGAGAAGATGTTTGGAAACACGATCCGAGAGAGAAAGAAGCTATTTATTTTCACATAAGTGAAGCACTTAAGTCTGAAAACACAACACTGCTGGGTTCCAAGGTTTTATCTTTCCTTTACGCCTGAACTCATCACAATAATCTGCCGCCATTTGGCACAGAAATCTTTTTGAATCTGGGCCGTGGATACGTTCAGACGTGTAAAACGGTTATTTTTATGTTGATACCCTGTTTTAGTTTCACAAACAGCATTAGTTAAACATGTATTTTGCTCAATTCTAAGAGCAAGCCATGTCATTTTTCAGCAAAAACCTGAACAAGCTGATTAAAAATAGTCACAACTTATTCTGTAACAAGGAGAATCAACTGATCTTTAAGCCTTACCTGATTTTAAACCTTACGTTAGTTTTGCACTTGGTTGTGACTCTTGGTGACAAATTGCAAACAAGGGAGTTTCTGAATTGTCTTAAAACATTCGTACTGTACTGTATTTATTTTTTTGAAACTAAGTTTAAATTAATGTTTGTGTTAAAAAATTAGATAATTATATTGTTCTTATTAATAAAAATAATAAAACTCGTGAAAAACCACACGGGGAAAAATTATGTTCCTTTCTGTACTGTATTTCTGGTTTCTGCAATATTAAGGGGATTACAGCAAACTATTAGCAGTTAGGTACCATGAAAATTCTGCGAAAGACTGAGTCCACCAACTGTGAAACCCARCTTTGCAGGACATCACTGTATTTCTGAAACTAGCGAAATGACAGAAAAAAATAATTCAGTTTTTGTTTCAAAGCCAATATTTGATTGTTCTAAGGAAATTTAGAACTTCACTATTTATTTTATTTTAACGTTTGAAATACAGAGTAAAAACACAAATCACTACAAGCTAAAGGCTAGCACCGGCTGGCAAAGTCAAATATAAGAAACAGCTGGCAATATCATACATCCTGCAGCCAAAAGCCTAAGCAGAACATGGTGACAAGAGTATGCACTGGTCACAAAATCATCTGTCATTGATGACGATTTTCACTGAAGCAAAATGGATAGCTGGATGGCTGGATGGATGAATGGATGATGGATGGATGGATGGATGGATGGATGGATGGATGGATGGATGGATGGATGGATGGATGGATGGATGGAACTTAACCCTGCTTACAGGTGCAGTGTGTAAAGTGTCTTCTGTCTATGGAAACACACTTGACCCTTTATCACATTCTACACATGCCTTTCTCCATTTTTTCTTACCCACTGCTGGTGTCCATCTTGTTGGTTTTTCTCTCTCTCTCTCTCTCTCTCTCTCTCTCTCTCTCTCTCTCTCTCTCTCTCTCTCTCTCTCT
>NW_013952474.1:272003-275573 GCF_001266775.1 Austrofundulus limnaeus
CTCTCTCTCTCTCTCTCTCTCTCTCTCTCTCTCACACACACACACACACACACACAAAGACAAAGGCAAAGGTTGACAGCTTACCCTACCTCCCACATGTGTGACAGGTGTCGGGCCCGGTGGGAGCATTTACAGCCTTTAAACCCTTGACATTTGACCCTTGACCTCTCCCACTCCTTCAACCCTGAGACACCTGCATCGGCCCAGAGAAGCTACAAGGTGAAGTGGAACAACAACAACCAGAGAGACATCATGGAGGATCAATCACCACATCTCATGAGAAAAAAAAGTGCTGTATTGACATTTTATCCATTTAAACAAAATGATCTGTGGGATCCAAACAACTAAAATTAATGTTTCTATGTCACTAGAGACAGATCTATGAATAAAAAAACTATTTTACTTTAGGTAAATGTAAAGCTTTAAGAAGTGGTGGGCACTAGTCCCCTAAAGCACAAACGCAGTAATTGCGGGCCTAAATTTCTCCTTTGGGCTTTAGAGTAGGGATGCACGATAACTCATTTTAAGAACCGATACCGATAACTTTCTCCTTCCAATGGCCGGTAACCGATAATAACCGATAACAGGCCAAGAGATAAGACTATAGTCAAAAATGGGTAAGATCATAACATAAACACCAAAACCAAGTGACACTGTAAATTATACTATTTGAAATAAACTCTTAGCCAACAAACATTTCTTAAAATATATCAAACAAATCAATTTCTCAAATGGCCATAAGGCACATTAATTATAAAAAAGACCTTTAACACTGATCTCAGATTTGAACAAAAGAGAAAAAGTAATTCCACAAGTTCAAAACAGATAATGCACTAACAACAACAAGCTAGCGTTCAAGAACTCATCTGGACTTAAATCATTGCTGAGGCTTTTGACAAATCTAATAAAATTCCCAGAGATGACGCAGATCTCAAGCATTTTAACAATGGAAATGATGACAACCAGCCGTTCACCTTCGATAAAGACCGAAGCTTTTATCTCCTTGTTAACCATGTTTACCATACTGAGCCACTGCACTCTGTGTGTCTGCCTGTAAGTATGATGCAGTCCTAATGCATTCACACTTTGATTGATAGGTTATCATTTCTGCACTATCTCAGAAGCATTGTATCAGGCAGGAAAATGTTTGAAATCATTTATTAATAATAATAAAAACAAATGCACTTTGAATCTAACTTGTGTTAGCATTTTTAGCAGACGGACTTTGTGTTGCATTCAGGAGGTAATGGACTTTACATGTTCTCAAATTGGGAGTAGTTGTTCCGATGTTTATAATTATAAAGTTTGTGTGTAATATACAGGGTTAATTGGTAAAATAATATTAATAATTCTTAAAATGGCTAGTTGTTTTTCAACGCGGAGTATTCTAATTATTTTTGTAGTGAGAAAGTTGTGTATTCCRACGCAACTTGAACGTTGCTCGGGTCGTGTTGGACAGGAAGCAGCTTGACCAAAATAAACACGAATTCTCATGACTGCACTGGAAAACATGTACCTTTATTATCTGTTCTGTTTGTTATGATATCGGACCAATAAGTATGACGTCATAATTCCCCGATATTGGGCCGATAACTATCGGGCCGATAACTATTGTGTACCCCTACTTTAGGGGTTTTACTAATTTCTTTAAATGATGTGCGGATTTGCGCTTTCTAAATTTAGAAATGAGTAGCTCTAATCGCAAATGTTTTACATTTGATTGTCCATTTCATGTAAAGTAAGTGGAAAGAGGAGTCTAAACTCACTACAYTTTGTAGCYRCATRATTCAWTRAAWCTTCATCATTATTTTCTGGAATATTGCAGGGCAAASYCGTTTCTTCTTGAAASAATGGAGCTTCACCGTGTGGAAACARTGACCCCTCAGGCAACATTGCATTCACAAAGCTTTATACTCTGACTTACAGTCCTTCTTGGTGACRGTTTTCATTTAGTACAGAGTTCCCACAATTCTTTGCATGGCAGGAAGCAATTGGAGCTACTWCACTGGGCAACAATCCACCTGCAGTTCTGATCTGCAGAACCACGCTCAGCTGTGCAGTTTGTACCTCCTCTCCGAGGGATATTAAATAAACAATAATAAATAAAGCAACACGGAACAGTTTAAATTCACGCTCTTATTTTGAAAAGAACGGGTTCCTGTTCTTCGTTGTGTATGCATTGCTTCAGTTTTRCAACAAACAGTTTAAAATTAGTAATATACTATCTGCATGCYTTTTTACCAAAGCCCTACCATAAACATAAGGAAATGACCAAGAAGCAGCAGAACTAGCAATCCACAACTATTTTGTTTTAACACCAATTKAAAAGTTTGTTTCGACAAATCACCTACCCGAACTGCAACATGTGCCGATCTGTGRAAGAAAATTATCTTACCACTAGATGGCAGTGAATTGCTGACKTGTCTCTTATCTGAATGCTTTCTGGTAAACGCAGATAATCTTGCGCTTAATATTTAGCTCCCACTAAGTTTTATTGAGCATWTGCGCTTTTGAACCTGCGGACCTAAATAAATTGACTAGCACTTTAGAAATTGTGCAACTGAAATTTGAATTARCGCTGCCCACCWCTGGTTTTAAGTAATGTTGGTTTATTAGGAAAGACACAAGGAGCTCAAAAACTTTAAAAAAAATGTAAAAAGGAAAGAAAAACAGCGGGACGGAAACTGTGGCATGAAACCCACAAAATACACCTCTGGTGAGCTGTGAGATATGCACTGAATATAAAAGACCGAGGTAGCTGGGAAAGTGGAAATACCTGAGCTAAATGCTGACTGGGAACAGGTTGGAGTAGGCAAGGCTTGCTTGAAGTACAACTTCAGTTGCTCAACAGTCCAGGGACTCTGTTGTTGTATTTTGTGCTTAATAATGTCACACATTTTCAGAGACAGGTCTGGACACGCACTCTTTTACTACGTAGCTAAGCTGTTGTAACATGCAAAATGAGGCTTGGCATTGTCTTGCTGAGATAAGCAGGGATGTCCATGAAAAAGATGTGGCTTGGATGGCAGTATATCTTGTTCCAAAACCTGTACACCTTTCAGCATTAATGGTGCCCTCACAGTTACCTATGCCATGGGCACTAACACACCTCCATACCATCAGAGATGGTGGCTCTTGAACTTTGTGCTGACAATCCAAACAGTTATTTTCCTCTTTAGACCAGCTGACACAACAACTGCGCCAGTTCATCTCAAATGAGCTCAGCCCCAGAGAAGCTGGCAGCATTTCTGGGTGTTGATATCTGGCTTTGGCTTTGCATGGTATAGTTTTAACTTGTAAATGCAGTGATGATCTGTGTTCACTGACAATGGTTTTCTGAAGTGGTCCAGAGCCCATGTGGTAATATCTATTACAGACAGATGTAGTTTTTTTATTGCAGTCCCAACTGAAAGATCGGGGAAGCTCCTTTTATTCCAGGGATGAAAGGCTTGAGAGCGGTCTTGGGTTCGAGACCAGTCTCGAGATGTTTTCTATTTGATTCTGTTTAATTAAAATTCACAATAATTAGCATATGCATTGTGTGTGTGTGTGTGTGTGTGTGTGTGTGTG
>NW_013952474.1:275986-289102 GCF_001266775.1 Austrofundulus limnaeus
TGTGTGTGTGTGTGTGTGTGTGTGTGTGTGTGTGTGTGTTGGAGAGCAGGATAGCAGAAGAGAGAAACCAGCCCCTTACCACAGTAATCTCCACACATGCTCAGACGCACATGACTGGCTGGAAGCTGACCCTTGACCTGGACAGATTTCATGGATTAACCCTTTTTTGTCCTAACTTTGCCTTTCTGATCCACTGCTATAAAAACATCCCTCTTTTCTTCTACYCTGCTGGTAAAGCCTCTCCATGTGTTACCTGGATTCCCAGGATTTGTAACCAATTCCATGGTTTTTCTAAGCCCTGCAAACACAGGGAGGAAGTTAGAAAAGAGGGAGGGGAAGGAGGAGGGACATCTTTTCAGGACGTATACTCCTACGGTGGTCAAACGTTGCAGTTATTTAGAAGAAGCATAAATATGAGGAGGAAACCTAGATGTGGGTGGATCTTGGATCGATAGCATCATCTTGATTGCAGCCCTGTTTGTTTTTGATGTTTTTTTTTTCTTGTCCTGCGGACAGCCTTTTTGCCACTGTTCTGATGGGCAGAGTATTATGAAACTTGGCATTTATTCATAACTAGAATGTGATGAGGCACAAAAATCCAGATGCGGGCGTGGCAAATTGGCTTCCTAGCGCCATCCTTATTGTAGCCCTTCTGTCCACTTTGACGTACACATATAAAACTTGGTACATGGGTGCACTGGTTCAGGTTCTACAAAAAAAATCTCCAGGCACTATGTTGTAAAAAGAGATCAGCCATTTTGAATGAAATGGCAATTTCATGTCATGCCAAATGCTTATTCACTATGAATTTATTATTTCTTGTGAGAAATTTTGTTTTCACTCTAATTCTAAAGCTAAAAACAACATTTATTTATTGGATTCCTATGAAAAAAGTGATAAACTTCCCACAGAACCCCACTTTAAAACATCAGAACCACCTGTTTAACCCTTGAAGTGGAACGTATGCTTCCAGGGCAGAGGCAAAATACCTGTTTAGGCCTCCTTATATTCATGTTCTTGCTTTAACATCAGACTCAGGCAGGAGAATAGAGATTAGCTGCACTCTCAGCATCTCATTACCTCTAAAAGAGAAGCCATTCAAAAGAGCTTTAACAGCTGTTTTTGCGCAATTCCCCCCTCTCTAGCTGCATAAAAGGAGCGGTCGCATAAATCTTGTCTTACTGTCACAGAGCATGAAATAAGAACATTTGACGCTAAGTGATATGTTTGGTAAGAGGCAGCAGCATGACTGAAAACAAAACAGCAACACAACCTAAGAGCAACAATTGGTGAAATTTGATTGACAGAGGATCCAAAAGAAGCTTGTTACCCATCAATCATTAAAAAAAATAGACACAGTGTCCCTCGCCGACCCTCCCCTCTTGGATTGGACACTTTAAATATAACATCTAATACAGGCTTGTACTCTGTCACTCAGAACCAGAGCTTGTCGTTTCAGCTTTGCTGCCTCYTCCTCTTCTTTCAACAACACAGTCTGAGAGCACCACCAGCCTTGGTCTTTTCAAACTGGAAGACCAGGTCAAACTGAGCATTTTAGGACTAGTGGGCCACCAGGAACCCTAAAATCACTAGTCTTGTAAATCACAAGCATTATCACGATACAACATTACATCAATTTGTTTGACCRGTCAATTCAATTCAATACAATCTCAGTTCAATTCATCAGTCTGTGATCAACATGATGCAATATCATAGGTCCATCTAACAATCATCGTGTTAGATGGACATATGATATCGATCCACATCGGGCATACGATGATGCTATGGATCAATGTTTTTGCTTTGCCTTGATGTATATGAATCATTAATCATTTAATCAATTTATCGATGTGGATCAGTTTAGTGTTACACTCCTAACACTCACAATTAATAAAAGGCTGGCCTGTAATTTTTAACCTGAGGTAAGTCTATAACTCTTCCTACCATGTAAAGCACAACTTTTGCTAAATAAAAACATGATTTAATAAAACAATTCTTGTTAAAAGAAAACAAAGGAATGTCTGGACCAGTGGCCCTCAAGGACCAGAAATAGACAGTACAGTAACCAATAACTAGCACAAAGCAGACAGGAAAAAAATAAATAAAATAGTCCAAGAAGTCCACAACCTGAAATTAGAGCATACATTTTGTATATTGTAAAAAATACTTATTACATGATTTTTTTTTTCAGACTTGTTGCCTTCTTTATCTTAAACATTGCTGAACAATCTGGAAAATTACCTTACGTCTACCTGTTATGCTATGCAGCACAATTATATAAAATCTAATACAGGCTTGCCAGATTTCAAACATTCGCTGGGAACATATTATAGAAATTTAGATCTCAGATCAGAACAATGAACATTTTGTGAGTGAAGGACGAGTCCATTAAACGCGTCAACCTTCAACTGCTCAAGTTTCTGATTTATGTCAAACACAGAGCGAATTTAATCAGGCCCGACATGTGTGCGTGTCCTACCTTGCAAGACCTATTTTTACAAAATATACTACCTTATGGGGCCCAAAGCCCAGACCCCATAAGTTCAAATGTCATTTTTGGGTGGGAGGGGTTAGGTTTTAAACTAAGGAGTGAATTGAGGACAAGTTAGATTTAGGGTAGAGGTCAGGGTTAAGCTATAGAAATTAATAAAAAAAATTGTAATAAGTCAATAGAAAGTTCCAGTGAAGATAGCAATGTGTGCGTGTGTGTGTGTGTGTGTGTGTGTGTGTGTGTGTGTGTGTGCGTGCGTGCGTGCGTGCGTGCGTGCATGCGAGCGTGCGTGCGTGCGAGCATGCGTACGTGCGTGCATGCATGTGTGTGTGTGTGTGTGTGTGTACTTGTTTCTGATACAAGACGAAGACCATCTGAAAATAGTTACTATTAAAGTGAGGTCTTTGTTGTAAAGTGAGGACCTTTCCCCAGTCCTCACTTTTTAGGCAGTTTTACTGTGCTCTGCTAGTTAGGTTTAGAGGTATGGTGTGAATTGAGTAGGTTCAGGTTGGTGTTAGAAATAAACTACCTGGTTAGTTTGAGGGAAAATGTCTGTGTTAGGCATAAATGCGGTTACAAAAATGAATGGAAGTCAATACAAAGTCCTCAGTTTGATGTAAGTACAAGGAAGTGTGTGTGTGTGATGTTTTGAGCTTCCCTGTGCTTTGACAAGAGGTAAGCAGTCTTAAAATAAACCTCACGTGAAACGTTTGTCTGATTTTCCCATCAAAATAATGAAACATGATCCAGTTTCTCTGCGCTGTGCCAGGGAGCGTCCAGGGTCTGCAACTGTCAAAGCAGACTTCAAAGAACTTGTGGACCCTTCTGCACTTTGCCTACACTGGCCTCACTGACTGACTGACTGACTGACTGAATGGCTGGCTGGTTGGCTGACATTCCAGTTTCTTTCAGCAATCCCCCCCTTGAAAAAAAATCTGAAGATTTGTAAGAGCAGGAACACAAAAAAGTGAATCATAAAGGAGGCTAGACCAAGTTCATGAGGTGACTTGGAAGACTTTTCTGGACTCAATGAAATACTTGGTTCCTGTTTCATTTATTACTGACGTTCTAGACGAGACCACAACAAGAAGAGGGTGCAGTTCTAAAAAATGTTGGACAGAAAAAACGCTTACGAAAACAAATCACTTCCAATATGGCTGTCTCCTTCAGTAAAATATACAGATGTAGAGGGAACCAAGATAATTAGAAACAACCTCTTTTTTGCAACCGGAGGGAAAAAAAAAAGAAAAATATGTGAAACACAACCATGGACACATAATGCTGCATCTCAATAATCCAGTTAGAAAAGTCTAAGAAATGGAGTAGTGTTTGAGTATGTGTTTATTCTTCATTGAAGAATAAACCTACTGTAGCTGGTTCTGTTTGTTACCTAACCTTTCGTTCTGCAGTGCATCTCTGATGTTATGTTGAATGACAATAAAGGCAATCTGAATCTAAAACATTTTCTCTCTTCTTCAAGAGACTTCTTTAGTCTAATTTTGGCCAACCAATCATAAACATGTTTGTCTAAAGTAATATTAATGAAGCGTGCATTGAGAGGTTGAGCAGTGAATGTTGTCACGACAGATTATTCCACCAGGATCCTTGCCATTTTGCCATAGCAAAGCATGGGCACAGAGTTGACTGTGTATATGCATCAAAAAGGCCTCCATTGTTTGTTTTGGAAGAAAGAGTTACTCATGTGATGGGAGAGCTAATATTATTAGCTCTGAAGCCATCACAAAAAATATATATAATTGATATACTGTAAATGTGGAGTTAGATCCCAAACTGATATCATTAGCTTTAGCTCCTTTGCTAATGATTTAGCATAGAAACTAAGCTAATATCATTAGCACTGGATATAGCGCACACACACACACACACACACACACACATATATACAGTATATTAATATGTCTCTATATTATTAAATCTGGAGCTAACACAAATGCTAAAAGGCTAGTTATTTTACATTCTGCTTTCTTTCAACACGCTTAGGTTTCATTAAAAAATTTTGAAATTCAGACATTGTCCAAAATTAAAGTTCAAGCTGGATAGCACTCGCACCGGAACACCATCATTGTTTACTCAGACTGCTTTGCGGTGAACATAACATGGCAAAGCCCGTGTAACATAAATATTTTACAGTATTTGCATAGTCTTGTTTTTAAAGTTGATGTAAATATTTATTAAGTAGTGTCTAATGTTACAACTAGTCTGAGTTCCCTTTAAAGGACAGACAAATGAAGTGCTACGTACTTCAGAGTGCTGGGTGTTCTGCGGCCTCTGTGGCACCAGTACCATTCTCTTTCATTTGAAGAGGCCTGGAATGGTGTGGGTGGATGAGTGCATCTACGCATCTCATCCGTTTGTAACCGCATTTGCATTTTCATCCATGTGTAGATGTGACCGAGTACGCAGTCAAATAAAAAGGAAATCATGGTAACGAGAGCTGACACTCACACACGGGGGAAGATACGGGATGAAGATAGCAGCTGGGACCTGAACTTCAGCTGCTTTCTCTTGAACAAGAGAAACAGAAAACAAACACAGACCCATTGAGTGAGAGACGTGGAGACAAACAGCAAAAGACAAGACGGTTATTGAACACAAATGTACTCCTGAAAGTTCCTGTTTTTTAAATCTGGTTGTGATATGAAGATGGGTATCACATTACTGTCTTTGAGTGATTAAATGCAGCAGTTTGTGATCTCTGGCAGAGGGTTCTAGTACACTATACAACAAATAAATTAAAGATGGCCGGATGGCCCTGTGGTTGAAGGAATGGTTGGTTAACTCAAAATATATGTTTTAATCCCGATGAAGTGTCCAAAGGGAAAAACCTCTTTCTGAATTTTAATCATTGACCTTGTTTTTAAATTTTATCTAAAACGTTTAAATTATTTATGTATTATGACAGTTACAACACAAATACCTCAAAGTACAGCTGTTTAAAATGAAACACAAAGGTGTTTGGTCTAGGCTGGTCCATGGGGTGATCAGGTCTTTAATTGTCCAGAGAACCAGGCTGGTCCACAAGGGTGATCGGGTCTTTAGTTGTCCAGAGAACCAGGCTGGTCCACAGGTGTGATCGGGTCTTTAGTTGTCCAGAAGTCCAGGCTGGTCCACAGGTGTGATCGGGTCTTTAGTTGTCCAGAGGTCCAGGCTAGTCCACAGGGATGATCAGGTCTTTAATTGTCCAGCAAACCAGACTGGTCCACAAGAGTGATCGGGTCTTTAGTTGTCCAGAAGTCCAGGCTGGTCCACAGGTGTGATCGGGTCTTTAGTTGTCCAGAGGTCCAGGCTAGTCCACAGGGGTGATCAGGTCTTTAGTTGTCCAGAGAACCAGGCTGGTCCACAGAGATTATTGGCTCTTTAGTCATCCTGAGGTCCAGGCTGGTCCACTAAGGAAATTGGGTCTTTAATTTTCCTGAGGTCTAGGCTGGTCCACAAGGGTGGTCCAGTCTTTAGTAGTCCAGAGACCCTGGCTGGTACAGAGAGATTATTGGGTTTTTAGTTGTCCTGAGGTCTACTATGGTCTTCACGGGTGAACTGATTAATTGGTGGTCCTGAGGTCCAAGCTGGTCTAYAACAGTAATCAGGTCTTTAGTTTTCCCCAGGTCCAGGATGGTCCACAGAGGTAATCCGGTCTTAACTTGTCCTGAGGTCTAGGCTGGTCCACAGCTGTGATCTGGTCTTTAGTTGTCCTGAGAGCCAAGCTAAACTGTGGATCCAGCTGCTTCTCTTGTCAGTAAATCAACCTTGGCAAATACAAATTTATATGCCTTGAACTTTCTTTTAAAAAATATGTCACGTAAAAGTGTTCTCCCAAAAGTTTTCCATATAGATTTTACTGTCTGAGGCAGAGTTGAATCATTTATCTCATCCTCCTTCCACAGAATGACGACCTCCTAAATTCAAAGTTCACTGTAAGTAGTAACTTTGCTGTACTGCTGCCACCTTAAGATAGTCCTGAACTTCAAGAGATGATTTTTCTACGAATGAATGTGTTTTGTGTTAGGAAAAATTAATCACAACTTAATTAATAATAATAATTAAGCACAACTTGATAATCATAATTAAGCACAACTTAATCTGTGGCTGTCATGATCTCCGGGTACAGATTATTTGTGAGAGAAGAACAGTCCCCCTCCCCCATGAAGGGAAGGAATCTGAAATGAAATCTAAGAACCGTCTGTGAACTCTGAGCTATGCTGATGTCAGCCTTTATGGTTATTAAGAGTTCATAAATTGTCATAAAACACACAAGTTGGCCTCAGTTACAGGTTTAAGTAACAGGAGAAAAGAACAGGATCGAATTTTCCACCTGAGATAATTAAATGAGACATTTCTAATAAAGTCGTGAAAACAAATCTTCAGGGAGTGTTATCTTAACAAAATGTCTTGTTGATCTATGAACCAGCCATTTAAACGAACAGTTCATCACAGCATAAGAAGACATACTCTGTTTGAGCAAAGGTTTTCATACACAGTCAAGGATGTCTGATTTAGATTGCTGCTTGAGTTAATCAAGTCATCRTGTGTTTTAGGTAGATTTTGATGACAAACATACCCCATGACCACAGGTGAGGGTTGGAACATAGACAGACCAGTAAAATSGAGAGTCTTGTCTTTCATCTAAGTTTTTTCTTTACCACTACCGACCGAAGCAACATACTCATTACTGAGGGCGAGGCCCAAATCTGTCAGTGTATCCAGTCTCCCTCATGAACARTTTGTCTAAATTAATGACTGACAAGCAGTATACCAGGACTATCCAACTGGCGGCCCGCGGGGCACATCCGACCTGCGAGTGACCAAAGTTCGGCCCGCCAATTGGTTCATTCATCTCTTAAGCTCAAATCCCCAGTTTTYTACTTTAATTACTCTATGTTATTTTAGTTAAACATAGACATGTTTATTATCTACAGAAACATCAGAATCTTGGCTACAAGCTGGTAAAAAMCATTTCAATGAACACCCAAAACAGTAAAAACTACAAGCAGTTGAACAGAAAACTTAAAAGTGAAAATAAAATTGGTTTAAAAAGTTGGCAAGTCAGAGATGTCAAAATATTATTTGTGGTAAATAAGAGGCATAATGTGTTCTTTTTGTTTTTGTTGTTTTATTATCACTGTATGTTGTATTCATAATTAAATGCAGCTACTGCAACTATTTCAAAGGTAAAATATCTTTGTAATACTTGGTTTGTTTACATAATGACTTTAATTGCTGGATGTTCGGCTCCTCAGCTGTTGGCCTGCAGTAAATGTGGCCCCCGGAGCAATTTAGCTGAATAGCCTTGCAGTATACCATACCATACCATACCATACCATACCATACCATACCATACCATACCATACCATACCATACCAAATTTATTTATC
This sequence comes from Austrofundulus limnaeus, assembly GCF_001266775.1. Taxonomy (NCBI): domain Eukaryota; kingdom Metazoa; phylum Chordata; class Actinopteri; order Cyprinodontiformes; family Rivulidae; genus Austrofundulus; species Austrofundulus limnaeus. The sequence goes on from NW_013952474.1 coordinate 283,868, forward strand.
AAGCACTTAAATAACCACAGGACCAAAGTGCTGTACAGTCACAGTCAATAAAACACAACAGTCACAGTATATATAACGCCTAAACAAAATTAAAACTATGTAATTAAAACAAGAACACATTAAAAACTGGTAAATTGAAATAATCACAAACCAAACTAAAAGTCAACATCTCAGATGGTGCCAAAAGCCAAAGACAAGGGATGGGTTTTAAGGAAGTGTTTTAAAAGCYGACAGGGAAGCGGCCTGTCTGGCCAGCTTGGATTTTGATGAGGCRACCAACTTTTTGATAGTTACCTTTCTTACTCCTAGATGCAGCCACACTCCAAAATGGAAACCGGTACCTTACTTATTTTTCCAAGTGATCCAGCTAACAACTTTGATGTACGGGGGGGGTGGGGGGTTCACTGTACTTTACGTTTTTGACCCAATTTATGAGTAGATAACTCAATAACTGCAATAACCAAGAGTAATTAATACTCTTCRTCTAACCTCTTACTGCTCTCCCCTCTGGGTCGTGTGTCGCATTAGAAGTTGTAGAAGAATTTGTAGCCTGTGATTTTGTTTTGACTCACTGCTGGGTCTCTTTTCCCATTTTCTTGTCTCACACAGACAGAATCACGCTGTCTAAGATGGTTCATCCTTTYCACCGCAGAAGCGTTGAGATAAATAAAGCAATCTAAGGCTGGTCCTCCGTTACACTGAACGTGAAAGAATGCAGATGTCAACATCTCAAACTGACCACAAATTGGCAGTTGTGACACCACTGAGGTTRCAGCTCCTACCCCACACCCACTCCTGCCCCTCAAATCCTCCTCCTCCTCCTCCTTCTTCTTCTTCTTCATCTACGCCCTGGACCCTTCACTCATTAAATTTATGCAAAGGGAAAGAAGTGAATAAAAAGATGCTGATAGGTTTGAGTTAAACTCAACACTTCAGATTTAGACRGCAGCAATCTACTCTGATCTTGGCCCCACCGAGGAGCTATTTTCTTGTCAATCTGGTCAGAATTAAACCCTTTAAAAAAACTTAGTTAAAAGAGCCATCTACAACAGGTGAGATATTATTTGTTCATAATCTTTCCAGAGAACTTTAATAAAATTCTGAAACATCCTCTAGGTGATTCCTTTAATCCAGACTTTAATGCAGAAGAGACTGGTTCTAGTCAACTGTCTGATGTAATTTCATCTAAAACAATCACCGCGGATCTGACCGCGGTGGTTCAGATGAGGATAAAACCGGGAAGCCTGACAAGACGATGAGCCGCCCATTTGATGAGAGCCGTTTGCAGATTGACAAATGTTAAAACGAAAAAAATGCCTCTGGTTATGGAGGAATTTGGCACTGAAAATCTGCTGTAGGAAAAAAAAAAAGAAAATGTCAAGGGCTGAAATAAGACAGTGTGGCCTGTTTTGACACATGATGTCAAACACAGCAGTGTAGGGTGCTGAGGACTCTGACGAGCTGTGGCTTTGTAAGTCAGTTAGGGACTAAAGAAAAAAGCTGGTGATGAAAACATGATGGGGACTCTGAATTAAAGACTAGGAAGCCAAAACCATGAGGGCAAAATATGGATTTATTAAGGTGTATTAAAAACTAGCTCAGCATGAGCCCACATTWAATGCAGCAAACTGATAATTATTGCTCGTAAATTAATAATGATGAGTACTAAATGTTTGTAGAAATAAGTTTTAATCATTATGATAGTTTGTCAGTTTAAACMAGTTCAGGGTCTGGCTCTTCTTATTCGACAAGATTTATACTTTAGGGAATTTCAAAGGACATTTTGATGTTGTTCAACAAAATGTCCCAAATAACTGCAAACATTTAGATGTGGTAACCTGTCTAAATGTCATCAGTATGAAAAAGAGATATTTATACTTGCAAAAATATGAATACTCAGGAAGTGAGAGTTCGGTTCCATCTAATTTTCCATCTTGCCTCCATATTTTGTTTTTGTAATTTAGGTTTTAAACAAGTGGGTTTTTTAAGCAACGTCAGTTTTTGAGCTATTTTATGTTTTATTGACTGGATCTTATGTTTTGAATCAAAACCCATACTGAAACATATCGCTATTAAAAGCTGAATAAAATCACAATTTMAAAACGAATTTTATCACAATTCAAGGCTAAAGCATACCATGAAATAAATCTAAACTGTATTATGATTAAAGCTGAATTATACCACAAGAACAGGCTAAAAAGTAATGCGATTCAAGCAGTATTGTGACTAGATTAAAGACTGCATTGTATTAGGATTGTCTGAACTGTCTCATGATTAAATGTTGAATCATATTGTGGTTAAAMATACGTATCACAATTTAGGCTGAATTATACAGTAAAAACAGGCCAAATTGTTCTGCAATTCAAGCAGTCTAGATTATCTAGATTAAAGGCTGAATTGTTTTGGAAATATTAACTGAACTGTTCAAGGCTGAGTTGTGTCGTGATTTAAGCATCGTGTCGGGATAACYGCCAGAACAGTTTTGCCTTTCAACGTTGAGATGTTATGCAAATTCAGGCTGAATTGTTTCATAATTCAAGGCTAAATTGTGTTGGGGTTAGTATCTAACTGTATCACAGTGAAAGCTGAATGGTTTTGTGGTTGCAGACCAAATTGTTCCACAATCAAAGGATGAATCCTGCTGCGATCAAGTTCGTGCTGGGTGGTATGACCAAAAATTTATATCATGGTATTTTTAACAATTATCTGTATCATGGTATTATTAGACTATTTTTTTCCATTACAGCTCAGGCTGATGTTATAATGTATAAACACTTATTTTTGATCAGCAAACTGTGGTCAGCTGAAGTTACTCTCTTTCTGCAACATCCTACTTACAATGTGTTAATATTTTACAGGCTTCTGAAAAATTGATTTAAGAGATTTTAAGGCAAATTAAGGCCTTTTTTAATTGATGAATTCAATGCCTTTCAGGACTTTAAGGGTCTGCAGGAACTCTGCATTTCTGTGTTTTGTTACCGGTTTGTGTTGTTGTTCCTTATTGGTTGACAGCCTAATCATCCTCAGCTGCAGCAGATCCTGACAAGCAGCTCCTTGGTTTGATAAGGCTTCCTTCTCYTCGCTGAAGCATTGCATGCTCTGGGTATGGCAATCTCAGTGATTTACRTTACCTGAGCTATATTATCTGGTGTTTCCTGTGCTCAGATTTATTCCCGGAGTTATCATTTGGAAGATCTTTGCATTCTGCCTGTAAGAACCTGTAGGAGAGCGACTCACCTGATCCAGCCTGTGCTGCTACCTGTCTGCCTCTAACAAATCCCGGAACACACACACCTGTTCAGTCCACCTGCCTCTGGAACCTGGACCCTCCTCTTACCAACATTCAAATACACTTATTTCCTCCTCCTGCTAAAATACTCATCAGTTCGCTTCCCTTCCGGATCCTGCTTCTGCTCACAGTAAATAAAATCTCTATTACCTATTGTTAATCTGCCTCCCGAGTATGCTTGTTATCAAGCTGCTCACCTTTAATAGAGCCTGTGTGAACCTGATATGCATACTGTACCAGTGACAAACCAACACTACAATAATAAATATTTCAAACTGCATTGAACMAATTCTGTTTAAACATTTTATAACAGTTTGAACAAATGTTTAAAGAGAGGGGTATTACCGTATGTCTTTTTCAGGCACATAGTTCAATTCTATACTACAATCAAGTACCTATGTTACCTGCAGTTGTACACCATATGTCAAAAATAAATTTGACTTTGCAACAGTCTATTTTAATGCTTTGAAATTGGTCTGTCTTCTTCAGAACCTCGTACCATTTCCAACACTCCCACTTCAGCACGTCTTCACAACAATGCTTCAGGGCAGGGAGCTTTGYATAAATAGGCGGAGCTTTGTACCAGCATGTGTTTCGGCAGCTCTACACGGTTAYACAGAAGATTCAAGRATTTCTCAAACATGCATGGAAGAGTCAAAGCAACACTCTGGGTATGTTTTTGATGAGGGGGTGACATAACCTAATACAAAGCTCAAAGTCAATTTAGCATAAATAATTTAAAGCTTATGTATTTCAAAACTGCACTTGAGAAAAACACAAACATTCAAAGGCTAAAGCTTGATTGTGTTATGAAATGTGAAAGGTTAGATTAGAAAAGAATTTATCAAGGAAAGTGATAGTTTCAGAACTCGCTGTGCCCTCCTGAAACTAAAACAAAGATTATTGCTGCTGCTGTGTGGCTCAGAACAAAACATTTCATGACCTATTTAAATTATCTGATGAGCACTTATTTAAAACATAACTGAAAAAAATTGCTTCAAGTTCAAAACATTTGCAAATATGATTCAGACAAGTAAAACATTGGTATTTCATCAACTTAAACCATTAAGATTATTTTAGTTAAATAAGAATTTTTCCCACAGAAAAACCATACCTAGCTGAAATCATAGGGAGAAAAGAGATCTGTCCTCTCTTCTCCTGTAACTTTGATAAACATTCTCTGATTATCAAAATGCGTAATACTTTCAGTTAAGAGAACACTAAGTCAAATAACAGAAGATTCTTCTGTTTTTATCTGATTTAGAAGGAAAGACATTGGGCCTCATGCAAGATCTGTTCGTACGCACAGATTTGTTCTTAAGTTGTGCGTACGAGTGATTTAGGAGAATTTGTGTCATTCACCAATGTTTTCGTATTCTAAGATTTTTTTCAGATACGAACAAAATTCATGAGTGGTCCAGATCTGTCGTATATTTTACGAGCAGTCAGTCTGCTGTTATCCAGACGGGTTTTCTTCAGTAATAACTTTATATTTCGTTAGTTTGAAGATAATTTGAGTTGAAAATAAATCACATTCCATAACTATGTTGACAATAGGCTATTCTGCTTGAATTAGAKTTATAATTTTAAATGTAATAATTTAGACTAACAATATAAATTGTCCGTCCGGCCGGCTTACACGCTATCGGGTGCGGGGGCAGCAGGAGAGAGACCCCGCTCTCCCCAGCTACATCTTCCAGCTCGTCCTGGGGGACTCCGAGACGTTCCCAGACCAGAGGGGTACATAATCCGCCCAGTGAGTCCTTGATTTTCTCCAAAGTGCCAGAAATATTTTGAAAAACATTTTAAAATGCTTATTTCAGAACCGCATCTGAGACCACTTGAGACCACGCGGGGGCGGGTGTACGGTGCGCAGAGCTGCGGCTTCTGAACAAATGAAAATGATTTAACACAGTTGTTTATGCTTTTAGCAGTTCATTTTATTC
>NW_013952474.1:289325-290929 GCF_001266775.1 Austrofundulus limnaeus
CCCTTTGTACGAACAAAAGTAAGAGAAATTTAGGATAAGAATACGAACATGTTCTTGCATGAGGCCCAATGTCTCTCTGAGGTTAAGGCTACCTGGGGTGGCCTAAATACAGTTCTGAGTGGAACAGAGTTTTGTCCCTTCGAAGGCCCATCAGAGGACTGAGAGTCCAAGACAGTTCCTTGATAATTTGACTCGAGGTGACCCCTACACATAGGACCAGGCCCCGAAGACACCCCMCCGGGCCACGGCTCCAATGGGACCAGAGGACCCGAGTCCCCCCAGGCAGTCACCGGGCCAAGCTGACAAACACCCAGGCGCCCAGCCCCAGACAAAGAGGGCCCCAAGCACGCTGGCAGGAAGGGCCTCATCCCACCAGAGAGCAGTGCAGCAGGGATGCAAAGCACAAAAACCCAGTTGTATGACAGAGGGGGCAGTCAAAAACCCAGCCTGATAAGTACCCAATCATACACATTCATACCATCCCACCCTCATCCTCACACTCATTCACTCAAAGACATACAATAACAACACAATCCAATCATGCTCCTGATACATACACTATCCCCCCCGGGTTTAAGATATGTACCCACCCCCCGCAGGGGGCAGTYCATATCCAAATCCGGGAGGTAGACCCATTCTATCTGGGGTGGAGAGGAGCCAACAGCCAAGATCCGACCCAGGGCCCGCCCAGCTGGCAGGCCAACCCTCCCTGCCGCGGGGAGGCCATACCCCCGACCACCCCCACACCCCACCAACAACCAGGCGACCACCCGCCGAACCCTGACAGCCACCCCCGGACAGCGCACGGACCGCAGCAATCAGGAGCCATGGTCAGGGGGTCCAAACGGCCCCAGGGAGCGCGGAGTGGCGGAACCTCCCCAGTAACCCCTCGGGGCCCCAAACCCCCCAGCAGCCCAGGTCCCCACCCGACAGCCCGCCGCCTCTCCGGACCCTGCCCCCGAAACAGCAGTCTGGCAACGGGGGGGGATTAAGGGAAAAAAGGGAGACCCTGACACGCACACCCCCACCATCAAATGTGCTATTGATGTGTGGTGTTCTATAATGTAATTAAAAGGGGAAAGAAGAAGGAGCAGAAGCCAGCATGAAGCCGGTTTTTCCCTCCACCCCGACTCTACCCCAGGAGCCCTAGAAGTCTAACTGCAACCATTGGGAGTGGGCACGGGCACAGGCGGCGGGAGTGGTGTCATCCCGCCACCCATGGCCCTAAGCCCACCTCCAAGTCCCTATATGTGAATGTCATGATGGTGTTCAGATGAATGTCTAAGGTGTACAATAAAATTGGGTCCCACTGGATTTGCACAACAAAGATGTTAAATTGTTGCTCACAGCCCTCCCAAGACCCAAAGACCCTATGTGAGTGGAACTGGAAATGAGGAGGGAGGAGGTGTGCGGTGCGGGATTGGGAGAAAAATGACTGCGGGAGCGGAGGCAGCTGCCCCGCTGACCCCAATAGACCCCCCTGTCCCCCGAGGTCCATCCTGGGTGCGAGGTGCCTCTCCATAAAGGCAGACCGCCAGGCCCATGGGACCGAGACCAGGTAAGTACAGAGCCCAGAGGACCGCCAGAACCAGAACCAGAACCAG
>NW_013952474.1:291477-297140 GCF_001266775.1 Austrofundulus limnaeus
GTTGAGGATTGTTAGTTCGGCTGCTTCTTTGTCTTTTTCTTTTGTTTGTTGTAGATTTTTCATTAAAGAAGCATCAATAAAGTAATTTTAAAACTGTTTATTCAAAAACTATGAGATTTTATTTTTTAATAAAGAGAAGCGCACTGGCAAATACTGAATTATTTTTCATTTCTGGGAGGGGGAGGGCACCACAAAGTAGTTGCGCTTAGGGCACCCAGATGACTAGCACCAGGCCTGAGTTTATTTCAGGACTTTTAAATCAAGTCAACTTTAATTTAGTACCTAACATACTGTTTCAATAATAAACTAATCTGAATTACACATAATGTGCAGTAGGTATTTAAATTTCATGACAAGAGCACCTCATAACCTAAAAAATGTAAATTCTTGCATCAATTTTTCCCCTCTCTATTTACAGTAGTAACCCCTGAAGATTAATCGTCTCCCCTGATCCATTTTAAAATTGTATTACCATAGTTCAGGAGATAAACGAAAGCACCACATGTAGAATATTTAACCCCATCATTCACAAACTTCGCAGAGCTGCTAAAGAAAAGCTTGAGGCAGCTTGGGTAAAATATTGCTGCTGAGGGAACCTGGGGGGAGTCGTAGAACTCATCGAGTATCAGATTTCCCTGGTAGGAGCTTAAATTAAATGACTTGTTAAGGTGAATATTTTGGCATACAAGCAGACAGAGACTAACTTATAGACATACATGATGCTGACTAATAGTGTATGTGATAAAAAAAAAAGACTATACACTGAAGAGGCTGTGAAAGTGGAGCATCCAATTCCACCAAACACTCTGTTAAACATGTCTGCAGAATAAAACTTGAGTTGATTACAGTCTCTGAAACCCCCCCTTTTAGTTATACCAAAGATAACGAATAGCAAAAACAAAGTTATCTCAGATTAAAATTATTGTTATCTGTTAAAAAGTACTTTTGTCAGGAAACAAATGCATTTTTACACACAGATTTACAAACACTACAAGATACACACCAATACCTTTGTAACAAGTTTAAGCATCTGTTTTGTGTTTCTATGTTATAATAAAATACATGTGTAAGAAAATAACACGTTGTCTTTTTACATATCTGATACTTCATTCATCGATCTCCAGCAAATTGTCATAGATTTATTGGCCGTGTCTGTAAATCCTACAGCAGAAACCTGCCACATATGTGTCACATATACCTCACAAATACCTCAGAAAAAGATTTACATACATCTCACGTATATGTCACAAATACTTTGAAAATACTTCAAATATACCTAACAAATACCTTGAAAATACTTCAAATATAAATAAATAAATAAATAAATAAATAAATAAATAAATAAATAAATAATCTATGACTTAACAAGTCTACTTTACCAAATTCCATTTTTTCTGTTTTGCTTTTCTAAACTGTTTAATGTTTCTGTATTTTCACCTAAAAGGTAATATAATTTCAATAACTGAATATTAAAATTTACAGACATTTTCTAAATTACATCCAGGCTGGTGCACTGTGATGACCAGTTGCTATAAATGACGTTGTTTAGTTTTTAAAGAACACAAAATGTTTTATTTAAGTGCATAAAAACTAGCCGGTAAAATAAAATAAAATAAAACCCTTCAGTCTTTCCAAAATTAAACTCTTTGTGTTTCATAAATGTACAGTTTTGTGAAATGAAAGTGCTTTACATTTGAACTTAATATTCACATAGGGTTTCATAACTAGAAAAATTCATGCTGAAAAAATTTAAAGAGGTCTGCCATTAAGTTTGTGGTTTTTTTTCTCATCTCAGTTAGGGGYTAAATAAATAAAGTGTCACCAGTTCTGCACTTCACTTGTTCAGCCTGCAAAGCACTGATTCCTATACTTTTTTTGTGGCAGGCCCCAATTATTACAATAAACATGATATTAAAGTTTTATTGACTCACTGATTATGCTGCTGCTGCTGTTCGATGCACCATTGTTCAGTCTGGTATTTGACAGTCGGTTCTCAGGCTGATCTGCATTCTAGTTGATCAGAAAATAAGCAAATGTAACAGTAAAAGAGATGGAAATTACATAAACCATACATGAAAAACCTGACATAAAAAATAACAATTGAATAATTTGCTTTGTGTTGTTTTATTTCCCCTCCATGATTGCACCCATCTCTTTAAGGTGTATTTTTATGTTTTAACAAGCAAATGAACATAAAACTTGTACTGAAACCATCAAACAGTAACAACGGTCCTGTTCAGGATTTAACTTTTTCACAGTTGTCAGGGTGGTGGGACCCAAGAATGCAGACTTGACTCAAAGAGACTCAAACTTGGCTGTACTCTAAGTCTCTCCTGAATCACTGAATTTTTCACCTCATCTATAAGGGAGAGTCCAGCTACCCCGCAAAGAAAACTCATTTAGACCACCTGTATCCATGATCTTGTTTTCTTGGTCACTACCCAGACCAAATCATGACCATAGATGAGGGTAGGAACATAGACCGGCCAGTAAATGGAGAGCTCTGCCTTGCACCTCAGCTCTCTCTTAACCACAACAAACCATCACAGAGTCCACAATACTGCAGGAGATGCATCAATTTGTCTGTCGCTCTCACATTCCATTCATCTTCCCTCACTTGAAAACAACTCAAAATCTCAAGAGGGTCAAAACCACCAGTAGCACCATGGACCTTCTGCAGGTGGTAGGACTACAAGTAGGAGAACCCAAGTAACTCATTTGGACTGAGTCTTCCACAGAATGAATAGTTTCGGTCTGACTTCAGTATTTATCACTGGCTTTATTGCACAATCTCGCAGTTCCTGAACATGTTTCTCGGAGCACGTTTGGGACTTTGCACCGAAGCAAAGTGTACGCAGTGTAAATTTGGGTAGGTCACCAAATGCATGGCAAGCGGAGCTGCACATATATTGTAAAGTCTAGGTTACTAGGCCCCATGGGTAGAGGCCAATTCACCGACAAGTTCCTCTCCCAAGTCTGGTTCCATGATGGAGCCACAATAACCCATGTTCAGGTGAAGGACATCAAGCCCCTTGCTATCTTCTGACCATATGGGTGTAATGAATCTCTCCTTGTCTGTCTTGTCACTAATTAGGACCAATCTGCCTTGGGAAACCCTATCAGGAGTGCTTTCCCCCAACAGCATACCTCCTAGGATCACAATTAAAGGTTGAATCTTATCATGAAAAAAGGCTAAACTCTATTGAAATTAAAGCTGAATCATTCAGCCACAACAGGCCAAAATGTATTGCAGCTGAAGGGGTATTGTATCTAGATTAAAGGCTAAAATTTATTAGGATTATTCTATGAATTGTATCGTTATTAAAGGCTGAATCATATCGTGGTTCAAACTAAATCATATTGCGGTTGAATATGAATGGCATCGCGAAAAAAGCTTAATCGTATCGCAAAAAACAATCGTGTTACAATTAAAGCTGATTTGTGTTGCGATTAAAGCTGAGTCATATTGCAATTAAAGTTGAATTGTGTCACGAATAAAGGTCAGTCGTTTCACAAATAAAGCTGAATCAATATGATTGATTAAAGCAAAATCATATTATGATTAAAGCTGAATCAAATCATGATTACAGGCAGAATCATTTTGCCATTCAAGGCTAAGTTGTTTTGCAATTACAGGCAGATTCGTATCACAATTCAGGACTAAATTGTATTGGAATTATTATCTGAACTGTTCAAGGCCTAATCACATTGCAATTGAAACCTGAATCATACTTCGATGATTCAGGTACCACAAAAAGGTGGCAATTCTTGTACAAGATTTCTAGCTGTGTTAACACTAAACGATTGTTCCGGCGGCATCAAGACAACTTCAGAAATTGCACAACTTCCTTTAGTGCTGGGTTTTATACCGTTTTGTACCGAATACCGGTTTTTATTTTTGTTATGATACGAATTTTTTGAATACCAGACATTCCGGTTTAAATTTAATATAATTGGAATTGACTGGTGTGCAAGGTGAGTCGTGCTTATAAGCTTTAATAAATAACATAAAACAATAAACCCGATCATAATCTTTTCTTAACCCTCCTACTTCACGATTGGACCAAAATGCATGACTACTGTCTCCAACCACCAGTCAGAAAAGAACAGACACAGAGGAGGGAAACAGCGACACAGACAGAGGTACAGTAAAAGAAAAAAAGTCAATAAGCAGGGTTTGTACATTTTATTATCAGCTGAGCTGTGATGAAAAGAAAAATACCGTCAAATACCGTGAAACCGGTGAAAATGTTGAAAATACCGTGATATAAAATTTTGATCATGTCGCCCAGCTCTAACGTCTTTATTATTCAAAAGCAGTTTGCCTGATCGTCCATCCCTGACAGATAACTCAAATACAAGAAGATGTATTCATACATGTGTAGCTGAAGCTCTGATGGCTTAATCTGTATCAAACATGGGGGTTGGGGTGGGTTGGAAAAAAAGGTGAGGACCTCATTCCAGTAAATGGCATTGGGATGCAAAGAGACACACTCAGACAGACAAGCTTCCCAAATGAAGGTTTAACTAGTCAGACAAGGGCAAGAGAGTGAGTGAGATGATGGTTGTAATGTCAGAGACAGCCTGTCCCACATGGTTTTCATAAGAGTGTGTGTGTTTCCCTCTATTTTTTGTGTATCCAAATGTGTGTTTTTGTTTCCTACATTAGCTGGATGTGATTTAAATCATCCTCCCAAATGGATTAAGCTTCGGAGGTTTCGGGTGACAACAGAGTGCCGCAGTTGTAGATACTTGAGACGCCAGCACACACACTTCTAATACCCCGAAAAAGCAACACACACACACATACAATCAACAGTCAACTACATCTTGATCGTGCTGTCAGAGATCCGTGCCACCACTCTCGTCTCCTTTTCCAGCTCCATATTTCACTCATGCCTGGCCAACACACATATATTTATCCACAAACACACACCATCTCTGTAAAATAGCTCTGAACAGGGCCACATGTTCCAGCAATCCGTCCCACCACCAATCTGTGTTGACGCACTGAGGATCAGAGAAAATGCACACATCACTAATAAGCAGACAAACAGCCTCACATGGCTTCAGAGGTTTTGTTTCTGTTGATGTCTGTTGCATTTGCAACAAGAAGGTTTTTTTTTTAATTTTCTGAAAAGAAAACCGGTTGAAAATACGGTTAGGATGAGAAAATACAGCCAACTGTACAAAGAAAAATACCAATGTTTCCAGGAGGAAAACTCTGAGGTAAGATGATGAAGAAACTACTACCAGCCTACCAGCAATGCCCAGGTCCTCCACTCCAAATCTGTTCTGGACCAGCTTCTGGATGGTACTCCAGGTGTGGTTTAGAAACCACAGTTTCCAAATAAAGGCAAAGCTGTGTGATGTTGGCTCTCCTGCTCAACATCGTCATTGACTGGGCAATGTAACGAACAACGAAAGATCAAACGAGTAAAGTAGACCCTCTCAGCTATACTTGAAGACCTGGCTCAGGTCTTCCATTCCCACTAACCCATCTAGGAGAGAACTTCGAACCTTAACACCTTCTCTCAACAAATAGGCCTGAAGATTGGCTTGAAGATTAAAGATTATGACAATTAACATCTCAACCCCCCACCAGTTTATGGGAATGGAGATCTACCATAACTGAGGAGTTTACCTACTTAGTCGGCACCGTT
>NW_013952474.1:297180-299548 GCF_001266775.1 Austrofundulus limnaeus
CCCCCAGTGTATTACAAGCCCAGCGACTGCAAGGCCCTCAGCGCCCCACCACCCACCCACACCAGACTGAGCATTTTTTGTTTATTTAGAGCCAATGCCATTGAAGATCATGATAACACGAGTTACTAGGACCTAACATTATTATTAGTGGCATTAAAAATCATACCACTCCACTACTGCCAGCCTTAGAAATTTTCCTGAGGGAAAACCCTGGTTGGATATGATGGAGAAGCAGGTGATGACATAGCCAGAGATACATTTAGAGTGTTTCGTTTAGAGGTTCAAGAAGTTCAGAATAAAACCCAGGCTGAAGCTGTGCCAGAGGGGTGTACTGTCAACCCTGTTACACAAAACACAGTGTTGGAGGATGACAGTCACTGATCTACTGAAAGTACTGAATACCATGAGCCTTCTGGCCCAACACCATTTCAAATGAACAACTGCATCGTCATCGTTGCCGAAGACAGCATGGAGGCCATCATAAGGGAGGAGTTCGACTGGGAACAGTCTTTTAGATAAGATTTTGGAAGAGGCCATCGGCACTTAAGCCTCACTTAACTTCATTTGGGGCGCCTGTGGCAGAGTGGTTAGGGGAGTCATCCTGGAACCGGAAGGTCACTGGCTCGATCCCCCGTCCAGCCGTTTCAGTCATTGTGTCTTTGGGCAAGACACTTCACCGGCCTTGCCTACTGATGGTGGTCAGAAGGTCTGGTGGCGCCGGTGCATGGCAGCCCCACCTCTGTCAGTGTGCCCCAGGGCAGCTGTGGCTACAACGTAGTTTGGTATCATCTGTGTGTGAACGTGAGTGTTAACGGGTGAATGTCTGTAAGAGTAAAGTGCTCTGGGGTCCGGAGGGACTTGAAAAAGCGCTCTATAAGTTGAGTCCATTTATCATTTAAGCCTTCCTCTGACTTGTGGCCCGTGCTTGATGTGCACTCTGTGCTGGATCTGAATCAAAGTTTTGCCAAGACCCAAGGCCCGTGACCACTTTAATTCCTCACTTGACAGTAGGTCTGTCGAGTGTGGCTGAGCCTGAAAGCAGCGCCTCATCCAGAGAAATGTCTGGTAAATCTCGGCAAACCCAAAAATCGGTACGGCAACCTGAGGGCTATTTAAAGTATTCAAATCCAATCTACAGTCGGTTCTTGTGTCAGTCAAATTTTTCAAGAACTTTCTAATTCAACCTCCAGAAAGTAGTTATTGGTTGTGGAAGTGATTCACATTTTGAATTTGTCCATTTCAACATGGCCACCACAGCCAACACAAAAATGGTTACAACTCAATCAGTTTGACGAATCTATCCATCCATCCATTTTCCATACATGCTTCTTCCTTCCAGGGTCGCGTGGGTCACTGGTGCCCATATCCAGTAGTCACAGTGTGAGGGGCAGGGTACACCCTGGACAGATCGCAAGTCCATCACAGTCCACAGTTTGATGAATATTGGGCTAAAATTTGTTGTGGTAGTAGCCTAACGGATCACATCTCATGATCTGGCATTATTTTATTTTTTATCTTTTTTTTCCTAAACGTAAGTTTAAAAAAAATTGTACATTTCTTTTAGGAATGCTAAATATTTACATAGTGTATGCATAAAACATTGTATTGCACAATGGTACAAAACGTTTTATCAACACCACCCTCCTATAATGTGCTGACTCAAACCTAGAGTAAACGCATATGTATTTATAATTTTTCTAAATTTAACTTGAAATGCAGCCTAACAACACACTGTTTTTAATGTATAAGATGTAGTTACTGAGTGAACTGGGTAGAAACTTGTGACAAAGTGCACAATTTATTTTAAGGGTCATAAAGGGTGGGAAACACAGAGTCTAAATGCTGGTATCTAAAGACACTCAGACAACCCAGGCTCAAGTTCTATGTTCAATCGTGCATTTAAGCAAATTTATGTTCTCGTGTGCCGGAGCAAGGTACTAAACACCTCCCTCTGGGGGCTCCCGCTGCAGTCGACTCTAACCTCTAACCCTGCAGTTCAAGCGGCACTGGAGATAAGAGAATTCTCCCTGTCAGTTCATTAGGAAGCCAAGCTTTTCTCAGATGGGAGGAAATTTATGTGCTCTTGTCTCGAGGTCCCTACACATAGCTGTATGAACTGAGTTGCATGTCACTTTATGCTGACCTATGGTGGCTCGAGGGCTTCTTTTTTTTCCCTACCCCATAATTAAGTGAATTATCTCACAGAGGACAGTGCCATACATTCTCGTTGGCGGGCAGAGGGCTGCTGTCTTCAGAGGAAGCTGCCCTGACAAAATGGCCCCTCTGTACATAGATAATGAGGCAGGGCCTGACAGGTGGGCCCTGATTAGGAAGGAAGGGTCCCACGTCAGACACACACACACACACA
>NW_013952474.1:299649-305269 GCF_001266775.1 Austrofundulus limnaeus
AGAGAGAGAGAGAGAGAGAGAGAGAGAGAGAGAGAGAGAGAGAGAGAGAGAGAGCGAGAGCGCTCACCCTGTCGGTCCTACTGCAGTAAACACACTCATCAGAAAGGAGGCTGTCCCCAGAGAGGGAGAGCATGTTTGACATCATTAATTGGCTTTTTTCAGTGCAAGGAGTCGGGGAGATGAAAAGCTTTATCAAGCTAAAATAATTAATTTTGCCCTCGCCACACTGAATTCGCTGACACTTCACTTTTAACACSAAAATGAAGAAGAGGAAAATTGACTACTTTCTCCTCCCTCTCTCTCTGATTTCATTCAATCCCCCCTATTAGCTTTTTTTGTCACTCATACTCGAGGAGACATATTAATGGAGGTAATGTAAGTTTTTTTCTTATAAAATACAATTAAAAGGAGATTTAATTAACTTGAACCTATACGGAGAAGGAAAAGGTTAGCTTTATCTCAGCCACTCACAAAAGACATATATTAGAGGGACACAATATATGCCCAGTCCACCGTCACACATTATTTCCAATTTATTYGAAATTGCCGAGAAAATTACAGGGGATTCATAATACGCCATGAAAAGGACTAAAAGTTTAATCACAACGACCATCTTGCAGAGCTCTGGTTGGATAATTTGTTTAATCAAGCTTTTTGAAAGACACCCACGTGGTACGGTTGTAAAAGTTTAAACTGCAAATGAACTTCAGGAGACAGAGACAGTGAACTGCGCATTTTCCAGACCTGATGTGTGTAATTTTATTATTTATTAAATCTCAATACATCTTTACATTTTATCTGGGAACAGAAGAATGGTGAGACCCTGCTTTCTTCTGCCACCCATGCWGGTGATGGACCCACAGGGAGGCAAATCCTGACCAGGCCCTAAGAGCAGAGACCAAATCACCAGGCCCTTGTTGACAAGCCTGGCCCCATTATGGGTCCCTGATAACCCACGTCCAGGAAAAGGACATCAAGCTCCTTGTTGTTTTCTGTCCATAAGACTACGGTGAGTAGTGCTCTCTCTCTGGCATGTCACACAGGACCAACCTGCTTTAGGAGACTTCACCAGGACTGACTGCCCCTGTACTATAGCTCCTGAGTTTCACCCACAAGGCAGTTGGACTCCCTCTTAGAAAGAGGGTGAGAAGTCAAGGTTTATTTTTTTTATTAAAACAAAAATAATTGATATACATTAATTAAAAAAATAAAGTACATCAAGCCCTGAATGAAAAGGATGCAAAGAGAAGAAAAATAAATATACAGTATATCAGCCCTTTATTTAAAAAAATTAAAAACTTCAAACAAACTCAAGCATGAACAATCTCCAAAAAACAAAAACATTAGGTATCCTTCATTGCTTACTTCAACTAAATAATACATGGTATCATRTTTCCCAATAAATTCCACTTAATCGTCTTTTTTAACATATAGATTGTTTTGGAAATTTTTATATCAGTATCAAGAGAATTCCATAAACCTAATCGCTGAAATTACAGTGCCCCTTCAGACAAGGTCAAAATGAAGGTTTTACAAAAAAAAAAAAACATTCCTTTAAGACACTAATGACTCTCTCTTTTGACAAATTTTAATGGATATTTGAAGGAAATATTTTTATGACCCTTATACATAACTTGTAGGATACTAAAATCAACCAAATCATAAATTTTCAATAATTTCAACTGATGAAATAATATATTTGTTGGGTGGCCATAAATAATCCAGCAGAGACAGAGTAGTACTTGTGTAAAATATTGATAGAAAATATGTTGCTTTGTGTAAGACAATCTAACAAGCTGGAATCAAACAACACTAATATAACAATATAGTCAGGAACTGTTAAAATAAAGAAAGTTAGGACTACAAAATGATAAGAAGCTAAATAAATGTAACTTTTCAACATTGACACCCTAAGGCAAATGCACATATGTGTTTTTGTTTATGTCTGGGATTGTTACATCGATATCTCATGATGGACARATATTACTGAAACTCTTATCACTGAATGGACATCTACAACTCATTAACAGCAAGAATAATGTCAGAGCCATCAATACGTATGCAGTGCCAGTCAGCTTCTCCGCTGGTATATTGAGGTTAAAGAAGCTGCGACACGAACGCTCCCCACCATGCACAGAGGGTTTCATCCCAAGTTCAGCACCCTGACACTGTACACTAAGAGGACTAATGAGTGTCACAGCCACTGTACAGGATGAAACGACTAAGACCTGGGAGTACATCAGGAGGGAAGCCACTGAAGATCAACTAATAAGTGAATGTATCAGGCAACAGAAACCATGTGGAAGAAAAAGAACAAGAGCAGCCATCATGGAAAGTTATGCCCCTGAAAGGCATGTACCACCGGCAGATTGAGAAGAGGTCGATATCAAGGAATACTGTCAGTGGTTATAGATGGCTGGACTGAAGGACAGCAAAGAGGTACTAAGTAGGGCCATTTGTGGCACTGGCAGATTTGAGCCACATAAACCAAACCACAACTGGGCATGCCAGCTTAAAAACAGTGCCAGACCTGACCAACATCCAGTTGACAAACCACTTGCTATGCCAGCAGTCAGTGGCAGCTTGACACCAGATCTGGCCCACACCTGTCTTTTATGTGGGTTACCTGTACCAGAACCCTGATAGAGGACCTGAGTCTGAAGAGAAATGGAACCAAGCTGTTGTTTTACTGTATATACAACCCATTCTCACTCCCATGTCRTCACATATTGACGCTTTTCCAAGGTTCCCTCTACGTCCGATTTTGACGCGCCGGGTACCCCCGTCACGTCAGTTACTGACGAGATGGGGCGGAATCTGTTGTCATATTTTCAGAAAGTGTAGAAAATGCGCAAAAACTACCGTTCCAAAGCCTGAAATTACCTTTGTTCACTTTAGACATCCTGTCCCTGACCCTAGTACCTAAAATTAACCATTTTTAGAAAATGTAGGAAATTCACGTCAACATGTTCCAAAGCCTGAAATTACCTAATATTCACCATGAACATCCTACCCCTGATCCCAGTACCTAAACTTAACCATTAATCCTGATCCCTCATGTTAACCTCAGACCCCCGACCCAAAGACCCCTGGTGGCGCAACCCGGAAAAGCCGCGGGCGGCAAGGACTGACGCGAGGGGGTCACCTGATGCGTCAAAATAAGACGCAGAGGGAACTTTGGAAAAGCGTCAATATGTGACGAGTCGGGAGTGAGAATGTGTTGGTATATAACACGTTCTATTTATTTATACCACTGTATTTGTAGAAAYGCTAAGAATCAGACGACCTTCCTATTGTAAATATAAAAAAAGAATCTATGAAAAAAGACTTTTTTATTTTGCTTCCACCTCCTTTAATATTTCAAACCACCAGCAACATTAATAAGATGCCTTCCTGCTCTTGTGTGGATTTTCCACCAAAAATTTAAATAATAATAATAATAATAATAGAGTTAACTCCAAGCGTGCACACCCTCACAAACACAAAATAATGATCCTTGCCCGTTTTCTGCAGGCCCTTCTGGTGGGAGAACAGGGAGGGTTCTGCTTCACTTGCCGTGCGTAGAGGCGACATATTAAACCAAATTTATGTGTGCTTCATACATTCATACGTGTGTTTCACCCCCTCTCTTCTTTTCAGCACATCTTAAGGCTACAGCTTCGCCTCAGCAGCTTACACATGTACATAATATTTACCCCTCTCATTCGTCACAAGCCTGTGTGGTTATATTCAGGGCTGGGATTTTTTAAATTATAAGAAAAAAAAACATATTTATATATGTTTATTACTGTCTCAACAACAAATTTAACCACATGGGATCTACAGGACTAATAACATCTAATTTCATAAACATCATGTGTCCACTTAACCTAATATTATTTGATTAAAGTCCATGAATTATTCATGGCAGTGTGGATAAGTAGGAACAGCGTGTTGAAAGTTGCCCCCCCTCCGGTAAACGTAACGTGACTTCTTCATAAAACAAATGGAAATTACTTATTGAAGCTCGCAGAGGTTTATTACTCTGAAACCACACGACGGAACGCAGCGATTTTAATTAAGACTAATTGTTTTCCTTTATAGGCACGTACACAAAAAATAGAACAAGGGAAAGCTAATTAAAGAGGATGCCGGCAACATTTCCCAAAAGAGGCCAGATGCAGGTTTTTTATTCACAGCAGGACAGTTGTGTCCAGGTTACGCTTCGTCGTGCATCAAAGTTTCAAACACCTCAACAACTTTTACCAGAAAAAGTTACTTATATTTGGGAATTCTTGTTAGAATGCCCCTTTTCCTACAGTTACTCTAAGTATTTGCAATAGAAAGCAAACCTAAAATCATTTTTCTCCTAGTTAAAAATATTCTTTATGCTGTTGTTTTTCCTCTAAACTCACTGGGGGTTAAACACGTCGTCAGCCCGGCTCAAATAAGGAAAAAGTTACCCAAACCTTCGACTCAGAGGAGCCCGAGGGCACACAGATTCAGTTTTCTTCTCTAACCTTTTAATGTGTTAATAAACTGCACCCAACATATGCTTAACATTTGCTGGGACGTTACTTTATTGTGCAAATGTGGATGTTATTTGCTCCACCTCGAAACGTTCGCAAGGGCATTGATATTTTTTTTWAAAAGCTGCAGCCACAGCTTGTATAAAAAAACATGCAAAAAGTGTTTAAGCTACACTGTTTTTGGTTTAGGTTCTCACTTTTGTCCATGCAGCAGAAGGATTTGAGGCTTGGTTTTAACATGCAGACATGTGGTTTCTGCTGTAAGTATGGAAATGGGTAGCGTGAGAATAAGAGGTGGACKTCTTGTGTACTACAAGGTCAAAGAAAGTTATTTTTAAACAACCAAAGGACAACACAGTACATTGGAAGATAAATTTTCTTTAAAGGGATCTCTGACTACTTGTTGGCTTTATGTTAATTCTATAGTTTACTGAAATTTGTTTGTGACACATGAAAACTCATAATTATTTAAAAATTTACATTACAAAAATTACATTATTAAAAGCTATAAAGTGTAACAAAGTTATACTTTTGTATTAGTTTCTAGTTGTTCTGTATAATATATGGGTGAAAACAATCAAATGTGATACTTAGTAATTTAGCACTGGAAATAACGCAATAAAAATTAGCTCTGGAGCTAATGCTACATTAATGCTGGAGATGTCGCCACCTTAAGGTGGTGGAGGTGTTTGAGTACACCTGTGAGTCCAAAGGCTATGTTGTCTGGGGCATTAGCCCCTGGTAGAGTCTCCAATGGCAAACAGGCCTCCTGGGAGGGGTCAGACTAAGGCTACGTTCACACTGCAGGGYTTAATGCTCAGTTCCGATTTTTTGAAAAAAATCAGATTTTTTTTTGTGTTGAACGTTCACATTACAGTTTAAATGTGACCTGTATCAGACCCCTGTGTGAACGCAGCACAGCACTGATGTGACACGCATGTGCAGTAAAAGACGTGACGTCTCATCAGCCGGCTTGTTTGTTTACAGAGCTAGCATGGATGCTACATTTTGCGCATHRMAYCTGAAGTTGTTGTTTAATCAGAGCCGATTAAATAATTATCTGACCTGCTTCTTTAGTTCAGTGTTTATATCTGAACCTGCCTCTGACCGGA
>NW_013952474.1:306330-309181 GCF_001266775.1 Austrofundulus limnaeus
ATAGATAGATAGATAGATAGATAGATAGATAGATAGATAGATAGATAGATAGATAGATAGATAGATAGATAGATAGATAGATAGATAGATAGATTTTCTGCTTTTCACCCATTGCACACGTGAGCACTGAGCACACAAATGTGGAGCAGTGGGCCATTTTTGAGGCGCCCAGGGAGCAACTGAGGGGTTAAGGGCCTTGCTCAAGGGCCCAAAGTGGGTCTGGTCGGTCTGGGGAGTTGAGCCAGCAGTCTTCTGATCACAGGGACACCTTCTTTAACCTCTTTATATACAAGCTCTGGCACTAATGCTAGAGCTAATGCTAAATATTACCTTTGGCGCTAACGTCATATATTGTTTGCTATAGGTTTGCTAAAAAATGACTATGTTTCCCTTCTGAGTAAATCAAAATGTTGAGGCAAAGGTTTTAAACTTACTGTCTTTTTAAAATTCCAAAATTTATATTTTAACTCCTATTTGCTCAAAAACAGTTTTTAAGTTTATCAGAGCTGTCTTTTGGCAAGAATTTGGTGATGCGAAATCATGACAGAGGGGTCATGGTACACTATATCACAATGTATTGCAATACTGTAAGTAAGTCAGTTTAATGCGATATACAACCATTTTTTTGTCCAAAAAATTTATTTGTAAAGAACAGTATGTTTTAGATTTTATTTTATTTGTTTCGTTTTTTTTTTCATCCATGTTAGGCCAAATATGCCTTTAAATGGTTTGATAATATATTTGTGACAGCCTTTAGATTTTAATATGAATTTACTATAAAAAATATGGTCACCCATCACACCAACAATAGGCACAAGGACACCAGTCATTTCATTGCAYTGTGTTTTATATGGTCATTGTATTTGGCTACTTCAGTATCGTCCCTCGGGGACCCCCTTCAGCTCAGGGCACTAGACAAATGCCCACCTGCCAGCCGTATTGTGACGGCTAACTCCAGATGGGAGAATGGGACGCTTCAATTTGGCTTAAAATACAAACATTCCAGCTCATGAGGAACTTCTGACAACTCTACGGCAGCTTAGAAGGCAGCGKGTGTTGGTCTAATCTGCTCAGATTCAGCCATCGGTACTGTTTACTCACAATGCTAATGTTTGAGCTAGTGTTATACTCTCTGGCTCCTCAGGAGTGGAGGAGCCAATTGTCTAGCTGACTGCTGCCAACTAGTGGTCGAGGGCTAAACTGCAACATAAAAATTAACCATTGGCATGAAAGTTTACTTTTTAAACCTTAATTAAAAAATGATACAGGGCTTTAGAGAATTGGTACACTCTTGGGAAAATATAGCACAATATTTTCTTACACCCCTAATGTTTATGAGGTTCAACTAATCCTAAATAACTAAAGGAAATTAAAAACTCACACCAAGCAATGGTTTGGGGCTCAAGAAGATAAAATTGGACAAGGAGGGCCAGTGAGGTGGGGGCACCGACATTTTAGGGATGGCCTTGCCACACACACACACACACACACACACACACACACACACACACACACACACACACACACACACACACACACACACACACACACACACACACACACACACACACAGTTGGCCGGACCCCAGAATTTTAAAACAACAATCCATTATTTTTTACATTAATAAAAATATATTCATCCACATCCTATTGAGTTCAGTCAGCTTACTGTCACTATATAATATAATAATAAATTATGTAACARTCATTAAATGAGTCAGCGCTATTGAAACAAACATAAGCTGAGCCAGCATAACAAAGAAATAAAAGTCTTGTTACAAATTGATGATCAGAATCTGAAGTAAATAACTTAAATCAAAGTCTGTTGGACGATGCCTCTCTGAGCTTGGCGTCCACGCTGCGCGGCAGCCCGTTAATTGAAAACGAAGAAATCATTACTGTCTTAAGAGTGATGGAGGAGACACCGGGGACACTGGGAAATATTGGGACTCCATTGGGACAGGAAACCGGGAGCTGACAGGTCCACCGGGAATTCCTCTATTGTCACACATTCACACACAAAAACCTGCACCATTTTCCACATTTAGAATTTTGTTTCAAGTAGTTTGAATTAATTGTAACTTCGATCTACAGAATCTTACTTACTAGACAAAAAAGCGGAGTCCCGTGGACACCGGGACCACACCAGCACCAGCAGCCCGAGCTGAGAGCCGTGAACAAACGGCAATGGTTTGGCAGCTTGGTGGTGTCGTCAGAGGAACAGTTGGCCCTCCGACCGTCCTCATCAGCAGATTTCAATTGGCTGTGCAGCCTAGCATGGAGACCTTAATCTCTCTGCAGACCGTTATTTACATTTATTACCCTGTTAAGGAGGCAGCGGACACAAAGAACATGTCCAGAACAGGTTTACGGCTCAAACAGAAAGGAGAGAGAAAAACACACATGGCTGAAAACGTGTGAGAGTTTATTACAAAAGCATTAATCGTCTTCATTGGTGGAAAAATCATGCAGGAAATCAAAGTTTTATGCACACAAAAGGATTAAGGCCAAATTATTTTTTTGATAATTCTAAGAATGAAGTCAGAATTCTAAGAAAGAAAAGCAGCATTCTGAAGAAAAAAAAGTCAGTGTTTTAACAAAAAATAATTGGTGGTCCAAATCCTCTTCTGCAAGGATTCTGATTTTTTTAACACAATGTTGACTTTAAGCTCAGATTCTTGAAATTCTAAGATAAATGTAATCTGAAATTAAATTCAAAATCCTCACGCTAATATCAGAAATCAGAAAATCTGAGAATAAAGTTAAAATTCTGAGGGAAAAAAAAGCAGGTCTGAAAAATGAAAAAGTACAAAATTGTGAGAAATATGCATGAAATGAGGTAAGCGCAAAAA
>NW_013952474.1:309546-313119 GCF_001266775.1 Austrofundulus limnaeus
GAATTTGGACTTTAATCTCAGAATCTCATTCAAAAAACGAAGCCACAATTTCAAAGTCAAAATCTGACCTAGCTCTTAGAAATCTGAAAATAAAAGTCAGAATTCTGACTGTAATTTTTAAACTTCGTTCTAAAATTAAAGCCACAATTTTAAGAAAAAGGCCAGAATTCTGATTTTAAAAATCTGAAAATAAAAGAATTCTGAAAAAGTGTATTTTTTCCCCACAGTGTCCCTAATCCTCATTTATAAATCCTCCTCTGTATGTATGTGATCAATTTAAAGTTTAATTTATTTATCTAATTAGGAGCAGGTCAGACATATTTTTATGAGTCAATAAATAAACTAATTCATGCCTCTTTATTTTCAATCTCCATTCTAGTGTCGGACAAATCTATTCAGTGACAGTTCCTGCATAAAATGTAATTCATCTTATTTTACAACATTCTTTGCAGGTATTTTCACCCTGCAGCCTTACCATAAAGTGTTTTTTAAACCAGCTACTCGAAGGTTTTAAGCTACTACTTAGAAATAGAGGTTAAAAAAACAAGCTGTGAGAGAATGTGGGAATCAGTAGAAGTGAGGGGGGAGTCTTGGATAATCTGCCGAAGAGCACTTTCTAGCGGTGCGTTCAGAGCACAGCAGGAGCAGCTTGCCTATCAGTCTGCTGTCTGTCGCAGATTCAGCGGAGAAGCCGGTAGTTTCGCACACAGGCTTACTATTAYGTATTTGAGAGCAGGCCGGGTGTCTTTTCACAGCAGCGAACAAACAGCTTCTGCAAATAGACAACTGGTTTGGAGGAAAGTGTGCTCCGATGTGGGGGAAGTTTTTAGATTTGGGCGCTGATTCAGGTTTTAAAACCGCCTTCTTTTGTTCCCATCGTAAAGATGAYAAATTCCTCCGGACCGTAGAATCCGCTCTCCATAAAAAAACCAGTTTATTAGACAGGGGAGCATCTCGGCACACTAATTTCCCCTCTTTAAAGAGTCATTCAGTATCCATTACAACGTCATCGAACCTCATTGACCTCACCAGCAGAGGCAGGGCTGGTCTTCAATAGCTCCCCCTCTTTAACAATGACTAACAATGGGTCCAAACAGTCTGGCCGCTCGCATCCACAACAACAGACCACCAGCATCCGCCATCCATCACAGTCAGGACGCTTCCAGTGTCTTGGATCATTTGGACGACGATGCTCGCTATTTCGAGCTCCCCGTTTTGTTGATGTTTTGTAAGTTGTCACTGTGGACGTGAGGGACAGGAGTGGGTTTTAAACGAGCTCTGTCGTTTCCAAAATTCAAACCCTAGGACAATGTAAAAATAAACARCCAGAGTGTCATTTTTTTATTGCTTCACAACCTAAATAAAAGTGTCAAACCTATAAACTCAATCAACTAACGGCACACTGGCCACTTATGGCCATGAGCAAGCAACGTCTGGTCGACGAAAGTTAAGAGTTTATTTGGTGTGGTGTTCTTATTTAATCTCTCATCTCTCATCTGACTTTTCTTTTTGTGGGATTTCTTTAATCGCAGACCATAAAGAAACAGTTTGACTTCCTGTTTGCTACAAATATTAGTAGACAATATAGAAATAGTAGATGATACATGTTCTGCTGATGAAATTTTTAATGTGAAATGAAAGCTGCATTCACCCTGCAGGTCTTAATGCTCAGAGCTGATATTTTTAAGCTTTGCTGATGTTCTAATTTAAAGGTGACCTCCATAAGAGACAACGGGCCAGAAGCAGACTTGAAATCATGCCGTGTTTACAGAAGGAAACATAGATGCTACATGTTAGCATGTTAGCATGTGTGGATCTGTCCTGAAGTTCAATCAGAAACAAATAAATTATCTGCTTTGATTGTTTGGTCCAATGTTTTCATGTGATMTTGCCGCTTCCTGCCTACTCAGGTGAAGAACCTCACTTCTAGAAGTTGCACGGTATGCCGGCACTGCAATTCAGTGCATTTTTCATTTATTATGAAATATAAAGGAGCTAAGCATCTTTCATGACTTTCATTATTTACCCAGTAGAACATAGGAAGACAGGGACCAGGAACTATAAGACATTGTTGCATTGTAAGGCCTGGCTCAGCCCGGTCCTGGTTGTGTTTGCATTGAGTGGTGAGCTGCCTGGATGTGGGCGGGATCATAATATTAAACACACACAAATCCTATTTAGTTTCTTTTATTTATTTTTTTGTGACATAACAATAACGGACTTCACCAACTCGAAAAGTACAGACGAGTCTGCCGGACCATCCAGCAGTATGACTCTAATGACCAGAAGCAATACAACAGAATGATAAGCTAATGGTAGCTAATGTTAGCTTGTTGTTTGGTAGCTTGCTACTATTGTGTAGTTAAACTCATKGGACAAAAACATTAGTCACTGCAAACAATTCACGAAAAGTTAATCTCTTCTGTGTGACGTAACCTTCCTGGTCAGCGAACCAATTAATGCCCACTAGTAGCTGATGTCACATCAGGCCGGGGAGGCCAGCCCGTAGAACAATGGGTCAAGGGGTTCCAGAAATCGGGGTGGAACTAGACCATAAGGCCTAATGCAAACACGCTGAACCCAAGTTTGAAGTCAGACCGACCTGGGCTAGGCCTTGCGGCGCAAAAAGACCAGCAGGTACTGGGGACTGGATCTGGGAACAGGAGTGACTGCAGGTAGAAACAAAGTCTGAATCAATCATGCTAGTATGGATCTGATCCAACACATTGGTACACCACTGTTAGGTTCATATGTTGGTGTTAATTCTCAGTTATCCAGGACATGACAAATCTAGTAAGTTTAAAAAAGACAAAGCAACGGGACTTGTAAAAAAACTGATGAATCACATGTGGGCAAAACAATTGGATGTTGGCCGCCTTTTGCCTGCATTATAAACATAATCCAAGTCTTTGAACACTTCATTTGTTAATATGATTGATTCCTGTTATAGAGATTGCTTAMACTTACTTAGATTTTTTTTCTAAAATAACAAAAATTGTTTGTGTACTTCTAGATGGTTTACTCTTCATCTACATCTGCGTGGCAGTCAGATAATAAAGCTTTTGTGAATCATGAAACAACCAAAACCAACATTTTTTTATTTTTTAATGGCGTACTTCACAAAAACCGTATTTTATCTGACCCGTCTTTGTTGTTTCCAAAGAGCTTAAATTCTTCAAGACACATCATAAATTTTAAAAAATATCCTGTTTTACTGGGGGGATGTTGAAGAATAAGCTGTAGGTTTTTCCCTGCTCAAAAAAATCTTTAAACAGGACAAAAAAAATTCCACATCTGCAAGAAACTATTTTCAGCTGTGACTGATTTGAAATATTCTATAGTGCTTTTATTTGAAAATTTTGTCAGTTAGATTTTTATTTTTGTACGTCAAAACATCAAAGCTTGTTGCAGGAAAAACTATATATTTTGAGATTTCTTTACACACATGAGGTGTTCCCTTGTACACAACACAACACATTGATCAAATTTACTATTGGATGTTCAATTTAAATTTTGACACAAAAGCTTTGGTTCCCACCACACACACACACACACACACACACACACACACAC
>NW_013952474.1:313129-337833 GCF_001266775.1 Austrofundulus limnaeus
ACACACACACACACACACACACACACACACACACACACACACACACACACACACACACACACACACACAGAATTTTCTTCTCAGTCCAGCCATCCAGGCCTCAACCAATCTGCAGGACCTTCAAACCCTTGGGACCCGATTGCCACCAGCTGACTGACCAAGCGGCCCGCTCAAAGGCACAATTAGAGAGTCTTTGTTTTCACCCAGAGTGGCCCCTTTTGTGCGTTAATGCTGCCTGGCGCTGGAGGGGAACGTCATCAGTCACTTTGCTGAATAGGTTTGAATCAGAAAAGACACCGCAAACACACACACACACACAGGTTGGAGGCCCTGTTGGAGGGTGGACCCAACGGGCACCCTGTGGTGCATTCAGAAACAGTGGTTTATCAATAAAAATTCACTCCTGCTTTAAGAAATCTGTCGTACCCATGTAAGTTTAAGTTTTACGTCATCATTCTTTATGATGACAGAGTGTTGTTTTCCCGATAAAATCAGGCCTAAATGTTAGTTGTCACAGACAAGATCCACTCCAGGAACGTCTGCAAGGGAGGCCCGGGCCTAAAGGCAGCCCAAACCTGCAGGTTGGTTTGGACTGTGGGAGGAAATCAGAGAACACAAGCCCAACTTCAGAGGATCTGCTCAGTCCTTTAAGCTTGTGAAAACTAAATATATTGTTCTCTCAGTCTCCTCGTTACCAACTGATGTCTTCCTCTTACAAGCAGCTCCCTCAGGTTTTTCTCTGATGGACCATAAAGCCACAGTCTTGTACTTTTAGCAGTTGATAACCGCAGCATCATGTTTGACTGTGACACTGACTGGGATCTTTTTGGTGAGTGATTATTAGCTCTAACATGGAAAATATATAGTATCTGGATGATTTGCATGGTTAAAAAAGGGAAAATAAACATAAAATTATTTAAGAATGCAAGAGCAAAAAAACAACAGCTAGCTGTAGCACTTTGACAACGTTCTTGGGCCCTTCTAGCGACAATATTTCCATCTTCTATCTGCTTGTTTGTAACAGGTAACAGGTCCATGAGAGAAACCCAAACCTACGTGTACTCAGAGACACCCTCAAGCTCAAGATGTTTCAAGATCAGAGTGGATATATAATTCCTTCAGCAAGTTCTAGGTCTGCCTCAGGTAATTAACAGTAAGTTTCATGTTTTACTTTGACTAAACAAAAAAGTCACGTTTCTCAGCACAGCTAACAAACAATAACTGAGCTCTACCTGGTATTTCCTGCATATAAACAGCATTTTAACACATCTTCTTAAAAACACTGAAAAGTACTGTGTACGATTGATTAAATGTGAAATAAATAATACAGAAAATCTATTAAAAATAAAAGTAAGAGAGTTTTACTCACTGTTGAGTTGTGGTGAGTTGTTGCCGTCTTGAATTCTGAACTCTCCCACTTTCTGACAGGGAATTCCCACTGCAAGGGTCATTCTAGTTTAAATTTACAACTTGTAAGTGGGAAATTCCCAATTCCCAGTACAACTGGGTAGAGGCGAATAGGCAGCAAAATGAAGATTTTACACAGAAAATTTCTACTTTTGAACTATGTGCACTTCCGCCTAGTGGTGAGATTGTGTCAATTTGCTGGTAAAATAATCAACAAGCATTATGGGAGATGTGGTTTACGTTCAATGCTGGCTTTAAAGTAGCTTATTTTAAGACATTATTATATCTTTGAAGTTCTCACAGGTCACATTAAATGTGGCATAGCCACATTTGGCCCGGGGGCCTTAAGTAGACATATGTGCTGGTTTCTGTCCTATGAAGAAAGCTAATTTCAGCAGCTTGGATTTAGAATCTAGGTCTATCGGTCATGAACCAAACCTCATGGCCACAGGTGAAGGTTGGAATGTAGGCAGACCAGTTAATCCAGAGCTTTGCCTTCAGACTCAAATATTTTTTCACCACAACTGTCCGAAGCAGTGTCTTAATTACTGAGAAAGACGATCTGTGGATCTAACTTCAACCTACCGTCACTCAATATCATTATAAATTCAAGTTCAAGAATCGTTATTACTCCCAAGGGCAAATTGTTGTCAATAGACATAAGCTACATAAGCGACCTGAACTCACCATGGAGTGGGTGACCATGGTCTTGCCAGAATCAGTCTGGCCTTTTTCACTGACCTCACCTTAGTGTAGATCAGTAAGTTTCAGTAGGGCTGTACCAACAATTCTGCTGCTCATTCTGACAATCTCCCAGAGTTTGTTATCTTTCTTCAGATTCAGATTCAGATTCATTTATTAATGATCACACAACAAGTTGGTGGAATTTGCTTCCGGTACAGCATGACATGCTCACATCTCTGTGTCAGAACAAACAACAGTACAAACAAACAAAGAGTGCACTAAAAGATATTAATTGGTGATCTGTGACTGTACAGCAGTTGGGAAAAAACTGTTTTTGAATCTGACTGTTTTTGTTGATAAGGACCTGCAGCGTTTTCCAGAAGGCATAAGTGTAAACAGATGATTTGCAGGATGAGAGGGGTCTGAGATGATCTTTGTTGTTCGTTGTGTAATGCGTCTGTGATACAGTTTGTCAATGGATGGAAGGGCACAGCCTGTAATTTTTGATGATTTATCTATTATACGCTGAAGTTTTCTGTGTGAATGAGTGTCCAAGTTTCCATACCAGACTATTATGGATGAGGTGAGTATGCTTTGAATAATGGCAGTGTAAAACTGAATGAGAATGTTATGCCGAACTCTGTATTTTTTTAATTGTCTGAGAAAAAATAATCATTTATTGGCCCTTTTTTTTTATAAATTTGGTCTGAGTGCTGTTTCCATTTGAGTGTGTTACTGATGTGTGTACCTAGGAATTTAAATGAATCAGTAATGGTTATGGGACAGGTGGAAATGGAGATGGGTGTCTTGTGAGTGGGTGAACGAGAAAAATCAACTATAGGTTCCTGTTTTTTGATGTGTTTAGCTGCAGGTTGTTATTTTGGCACCAGGTAACTACTTGGGTTACATGTTTGCGATAATGATGCTCGTTATTGGTACTAATGAGTCCAATTATTGTTGTGTCATCTGCATACTTGAGGATAGAGACAGAGCTGTGAGTGGATGTAAGGGTGTTCGTGTAGAGTGAGAAAAGCCTAGGTGAAAGAACACAGCCCTGGGGTGCACCTGTACTAAGGGTAAGAGGTTGGGATTAGAGGCTACCCATCCTGACTCTCTGTGTTCTTTGTACAAGAAAGTTGTGTATCCAGTAGCATTACATGTTAAAACTACAAACCAACAGATAAAAGTAAAAGTTAAAAGAGACTCGATAAAACATGAATAAAACATTCCCATTAAAGTAGAATCAACATTAAAACCAAAGAGCTTTCAAAAAAAAAACACATCCTCTGAAGGGCCTTCTTACAAARAGAGTTCACATGAGCGTCAAAAGTCCTTTTATCATCCAGAACAGTTCCCAGATATTTATATTGATGCAGCACCTCAACATCTTCACCATTAATTACCACAAGAGTGGCAACTAAACAGCCTTTTTTTAAATCAAGTGCCACCTCCTTCGTCTTTGAAACATTTAACTTTAAAAATGAAGACTCACACCATTCAGTGAAGTCCCTGAACACTGATGCATGGTCAGTGTCATCACTGCTAAGAAGAGCTAGATGACATCTGCAAACTTTAAAATGTGATGCTGTGGATACTGGCTGTGAAAATCATTTGTATATAAAATAAATAGAAGAGGTGAAAGAACACAGTCCTGAGGGGAGACAGAAGGACATCACAGAAAACCCAGCTGACCCTCGCCTGCTGGGGCAGAGCAATTAAAAAGTCCACAAGCCAACAGATACAACCAGAATCCCATAAAAGCTTCGTAATTTCACTGCTAAAATATGGTTAATCCCACATTTTAGCTCATGGGAAAATGTACAGTATATAAGTTACCATTGTTTTATCCTTTTCTTTTTATTACATTTATCACAATAATATTTTGTTTTGATCTTACTTAAGTATTTTTGCATACATTTGTTCTGATAGAGAAAAATAGTTTTTGCTTTTCAGAGTGTTTACAAGAAGTAAGATCTGCTAACAAAAATGTTTAATGGTAAATGGATTGAACTTATATAGGTCCCTCCAGACCCCAAAGCGCTTTACACTTACAGTCATTCACCCATTCACACACTGATGATGGTAAGCTACATTGCAGCCACAGCTGTCCTGGGGCACACTGACAGAGCCGGGGCTGCCATGCACCGGCGCCACTGGACCCGCTGACCACCATCAGTAGGCAAGGTGGGTGAAGTGTCTTGCCCAAGGACACAACAACTGAGACGGCTGGAACGGGGAATCAAACCGGCGACCTTCTAGTTACAGGACGACTCCCCTAACCACTCCACCACATCCGCCGGACGTTACTTTGAGTGAACATCCTTGTGCTGCAGACAACTGATAAATCACATGATTGCTCATGCCACAGAAAGAAGTGAAACTTGTCACCACCCACTTTTGCTTTGTGTCAATAAAAGCTGCAAGGAGGTTTTGAAACCTTTCAAGCCACTGAGTTACAGAGAGGCTGTCTCCCCTCCCWTAAAACTTAACCTTGGTGTTGTATCTGTTTGTGTCTCTTCTCAGTTTCTTTGGGTTTTAAAGTGTCTTGAACCTGACAGAAGTGAATAAAAAGCAATCTTGCAAAACTTTTTGTGTCCTTTAGGTGTCTTAAAATCATATTTAAGGGTTCCTGTTGAGTCCTCTACCCCTCTACATAACCGGTACGTAAACTAAAGTGGGTCCAAATGTTTTTTTAACTTCAGACAAAAGAACTTTATTAACAAGTTTTTCAAAGGACTTCATTACTAATGAAGGACAATTGGCCTGAAGTCATTCAGTGACTGAGCAGTCCTTAAGAATATGATCCCCTGTGCCATCAAGACCTGGACTTCTCCTTTATTTGGTCTGTTGAAAATGGACCGTGGTGCTTGAAAATCCATTTCTAAAACCAGAAAGCTCTCCCATACAATCATTAATACTAAAACGATTATAAAATAAATTAGAATCATTTGACAGTTCTAAAACAGGTGAGGAGTTAGGAGTAATGTGAGTTTTCTTAGTTGGCATCGCCATAAAAACTTAAACCCCTCCCAAGTCAGCTGGGCATTATTGGACCTGAACAAGTTTTCCCCCTTCTCCTTATAGTTCACTCTGGCTAATTTTAATTATTTCCTAACTTGTAGAGTATGTGGTATTTCTACCAACAGCGTAATGTGAAATAAACAGCAAGGTTTATAAAGTAGCATTCACATGAATAAAACAGCAGAAATTCCTTTTGGTCTTAGTATCACTTGGACTATTAGCTCATCATTTATCACTATTTATTCAAACTGAAGCTGAGCTATAGCAGCTTTAGAAAATTCCCTCAGAACCCCACTCAAAAAATTTTGACTATAGCTTTAAGGCCTTGCAGTTGAAAATGTGTGTATTTTACTCTTATGCTCGTATTTGTTCCCAGAATCTGATTTAAGATGCCGCTTTCAAAAGAATAACAAAAGTTCTTCAGATTTACTTTCCGTAAATGTCTAAAAAAGTAATATTTCATCTTGAGTCAAGGAAGAAGCTTCTAAATGTTACTCTTCTGTCTAAAATTTGTTCCATAAAAAAACACCAGAGCAACGTTGATGGTGTTTTATGTTTCAGACAATCCATGATTATAATCTGGTCATGTGTATCAGATTTACTGTAACAAACAGAATAATTATGTGCCCGGCCCCCCAACAGTCAGTCCAGTGCAGTCTCAGGCCTGGATTACAACACGGTTGACATCATTTGATTCGACTTCACAGGAGCTCAGAAAGTGACCCATTAGGGTCATTTGACGGTGGAGGGTCCTGCCAATGGAAACAGCCTGTCCCGGTTAGAAAGAGACTCACCTACTGTGTTTAACCAGGTTAGGCCAAGTTTATATTTACTCAATTATTTACTATTTTGGTCACATGTTCCCTTACTGTGTTTACAGGGATTCTTGACTAACAACACCGGTCAGCTACGTGAGAGAAAAGACGCAGCAAGCTGCTGAATGCAGCTTTCTAATTTTATGATTTGCTGACAGTCATACTCGACAAACGTTTGCTGAACTGACAACGTGCCATTAAACAAAAGACACGTTTCCAGAAAGGATTATCGAAGTGAATCAAACCCTTTGCCAAGATTCAGAACCGGAGCTGAGAACAGGACCGTAAATCACCAGGGTATCCTTTCATTTTCTGCCTGGTACTGGTCTTCATATCTTACTAGGGCATGCTGTTTTTTCTCAAGATGGAGGCAGAGACTTGGAAGAAGAGAATAAAGAGGGAGTGTGTGGTGGTGGGGGTAGTTTGGAGAAAAACAAGAGGTGGAGGCCAGGCGGGCAGGCAGGACAGTGACATTCACGCGTTACGACGTGGCGACACAGACAAGGTGTCCTCCCTGCCGCTCGGCCAAGCTGTTATCGCAGTCGGCCCTCGTTTCCAGGTCGCAACCCCTCAGCGGTACCGGTATTATTGGGTCGCGGCTTGGTGCCACAACCCAGGGCCCAGTGTGGGCCGGCACTGCCATTGTCCAACGGTGAAGCGTGGCTTTGAGATACTGAACACACACACACAAACACACACACACACACACACAGAGGCGCGCTGATCTGCCCTGGCAACCTCCCTAGCAACCATCTGTCCCGCTTTGCCATGCTCAGGGCTCGGGCAGAGCTCGCAATGGGCATGCCTTGACACATCTGAGGTAATGGGACAAAACGGAGGCACACAAGAGGACAAAGGACTCGCAAATGAAAGGGTGTAGCCAGCAGAGAGAACAGCGGAGACGGAAAGATGGATTTCCTGAGAGCTGTTTTTTTTGAAAATCAAAACTCAGAGCCATGTTGTTATTTTAAAGTAAACCGTCTCAAAATATAGTCTGAATGAGCTGAATWTCTTTCAAATTAAATGTCTAAAGGGAATACACGTGTAAAGTAATCATCATATTGGTGTTTGAGAATTGGCAAATAAAAAATGGACCAGGAGTAGTCTTGGTTTGTCTTAATTATTCTGTCCTCACGCCCTCCTTTATAATGCAAGTATTAATTTAGACTATTCAGTTATCTCGTCATTGTGTCACTGCCTATTAGCATTACAACCAACAACAAACCAGCGACAAGAGAAAATGTCAAGTGATGACAAAGACTAGAGGTTTGAATATGTAAGGGATATTGCTGAATGTGTGTCACATTCTTGAATTTTTGAAGAGAGCTGGATGTAACCCTTTGAGTCTTAAAAAAAATGGGGTGTATAATTACTCCGATGGACCTGCTTTAGGAGTTGAACATAATTTTTTGGACTTGAGCTGAGCAGGATGGTTGTATTGTGGTGTTTTCTTGGAACAGTCTCAAACGCTGATGACCCTAAGGTCAAATAAAGACTGACACTTTGCTTCCTGGTGGTATAGATGTGACGATGGCAAGAGGGAAGGCCGAGAGTGGGTCGGGGGGAATCTTGATTATATGCGATATCACAAGCAGATGCATCTTCCGCTGTCGAACTCACTGGTTTTTATTGCCTTATCGCCATTTTGCCAAAGGCCTCCAGAGCAGATGACCTCTCCTCTTTTTTTAAAGCATG
This sequence comes from Austrofundulus limnaeus, assembly GCF_001266775.1. Lineage (NCBI taxonomy): Eukaryota > Metazoa > Chordata > Actinopteri > Cyprinodontiformes > Rivulidae > Austrofundulus > Austrofundulus limnaeus. The sequence goes on from NW_013952474.1 coordinate 320,752, forward strand.
CAAACGCATCGCTTTTGTTGGGCCGTGGAGACAAATTACTTCCTCTCAACACACATCCATCTAAGAACCAACCGGATGAGTCATGATGGAGCATTTTTTGATTTCAATTAAATTTTGTCACCAAGTTTTCACACAAACCAAGGATTAAGTCTCAAAGTGGAGAAATAGGCAGCTATAGTGCATTGGTTAAAATGTTTGCAACAACTGCATTTTGTGAAAATAAAATTAATAAATACCTTATTTAATGACCCTTATTAAGGGTCATTTAAATACAATATCAGAATTTTTAAGCCTTTTTTCAGCAGTAGCTACTAAAAAACTGTTAAAAGCCTAAAATTTTCATTTTCCCTTTAAGCTAACAAAATGTCTATTTGCTTTCCAGCTAGTGCAGCTTAATACCCAAATACTATTGTTTGAGGTTTCCTTTTTAAAATGACATCAAAAATTCCTCATTAGAATAAACTAAAAATTGAATTCAGACCAAATATCAACGGGTTATCCTGATGAGAAAAACAACTCAAGCCATGATAATCTAGGTATTAAAATGCAGAAAGCCAGGAATCTTAGGCCATTTGGACCAAATTTGACTTTATGTACATTTCTTCTAAAACTTTATTAAAACACCCTTTTAAAGGCCACCTTTAATATTTTAGTTTCCCATTTACTCCCATAAAAAGTGTCCAACTCTCAAGATTCTTGGACTTTTGAAACCCCAGCATCGATGACCATTTTTATGACTAAAGAACTCTTTTTGTTTACTCTTTTACCATAAAATACTTATTCTTAAAGCAGATTCATAAAAGTCAAGGTTTTTACTCTACATTTTGAGTGAAAATTATTATTCTATTTGTTTGCTTTTACTTAGACAGGTAATTTCATTGAGACAGGTAGTCTCACAAAAGAGACTATATAAAATCATAAAACATGGTGTTGAGCAAAAGGAGAAGGCTTTTTTCTAAGTTCTGTGCAAACTAAAGGAAGACTGAAAAAATTTCCTGGGAGTGTAGACTGTATTTTATACTATATAGGGAGGCAGCAGACCATGGATAAATTTGTAAATAAAATTACAGCAGTGTAGAAGTCTGCCGGTAGATAAGGTTGCAGACATAAGATGTTTGTAAGCCACAAACGGTAAATGTACTTATACAGTGCCTTTCTATCACACCAGATACTCAAAGTGCTTTACACTACAATCTGTGCACTCATTTACCCATTCACACAGCACTCTATAAAGTCTCTCTACAAAGCTAATACAGGTAAATCAATCCATAGAGACTAATCAGTGCTTTAAATCACACTCATACACTGATGGGACACACATCAGAGGTAATAGGGGTTCAGTGTCTTGTCTTCAATGTCAGTGTCATATCATGTCGAACGAATCTCCTAACCACTTAGCCAGTCGCCCCATACAAGAGAGAAACATGAAATATTTCTAAAAAGAATCCCAGTTTTAGCTTCAGTTTTTTTAAAAAATGTGTTCAATGAGACATTTGAATGAGAGCTTTTGATCAATGACAACAAGTTAAGCCATTTAAAGATTTAATAGGTGGTAAAATTTGTGGCACTTTTTTTTTTTTTGCAAACAGCATGATCTTTGTTTTGTCAGCATTAAGTTTAAGTTGAAGCAAGTCTGATTAGATTAGGTCAAATGCAGACTGCAGAAGCTCCACCAATGATACTGACTTTGCATGACAATAAATTATGGTGTCATCAGACTACAAATACACACTGGCCTCAGTAACATTTTGCCCAACATTATTGATATAAATTAAAAACAGTAAAGGACCCAGATTGGAACCTTGTGGGACACCTTTCACCTTTCAAAATTGTTGTGATATAACAATTAATGATTGACACCATTAATTGTTACTTCTTTCCTTGTTTTAACATAAATGACAAAACTGTTCAACTTACCCACTTTTTTGTATAAATGTGCTTTTAAAAGCAACAATATTCAAATAACTGTGTTGTTTAAAAAATTCTAATTATGTCTACTATTTTCATTTGAGTGCACCAAAACAGCTATTTGTTGCAAATTATATTTTGAAGATAAACTCACTAAGTAAGGAAATTTGTGTTTGGTAGATTTGTTTATTATAACAAAGCTTTTTGGTAATAAATCTTATACTGTTAAAAAGTCTGTTAGTTTCCCTTTTAAATTAAGCCACCTTTGTAAAGAACATGCATTTGTGGGATAAGCAGTTTCTTCCAATATGACCCAACAAACATGGTTAAAAATGGGAAATACCAGTTGACACAACTGCCTCAACAAGAAGACTAAAAGGGACAAACTCAGTGCCAACTCCAGTCTTCTACCAACCCCAACCCCTCCTTACTCTTTTTCTTTCACCGTCTTGCATTTTTAAAGAGCTGAGAGGCCGTAGCAGAAATGAATGAACCATGACCACAGGCAGATGCTCCCCACATCCCTGTTTCTCATCGCACCCTTCCCACTTTACACCCTCCATTTCCCACAACTAACTTAACACTGCTGGTCTAAAACACATATGGTGCCTTCAACTATTTTGGGCATTTTTGGTATGGGACTTCTATTTAATGTACTTGGATTGGGCATATTTATACCATACTGTGTTTTTACAACTTTCAGCAATTTTTTCACATACTGTTTATTCGTAACAGTATATAGTTTTTAAAGGACTATTTTGGTAGAAATGCCATTTGCTCCATTTTACAAAATTCCCTCTGGGCTCTTGAAAGTCCAATGAGCACAGATGGGACAATTTCAGCCCTTTTGGAACCATTTGTTCGACTGATTTGGACTCGCAATCTTTACTTCACACTCCATATATCAAGTATTATGTTGTGAACGTTGTTGAAAACAGCAAAATAAATAACTAATCTGGTAAGGTACAGGTACTAACTCTACTCCAAACAATAAATAAAAAAACAATGTTTTTTATCTTTAACCTATTAGAAATTAAGTAAACATACACTAAAAATTGGGGTTTAGTTAAAACATTTATGATAGAAAATCGCTAAATGTGATTAAACAAACAAATAAATCTGTCTATTTAAACAGAGCAGTTAGGTAATCATTTAAAAAGTCAACAAACATGCTTACAACATAATTAAAGAATTAAATTTATACCTGGCTAATGATACACTTAATTTTTTAACAATCTTGTGCTTTGAATTGGTAACGATTATGATTAGGGAGAAAAACGTCCAGAAAATTCCCATAGGATTTATGGGAATTAACCGGAAATTGGAGGAAATTTAAATAAACTGTATTCAACCAAAGTTTTTACTTTTTTGGGTCAAAATTGAATAAAAAGCTTGATCTAAAGTTTATAAAGTTACTAACTTAAGGACCTAATTTACATTTGAAATTTGTACCAGCAGGAGGAGGGATTGGGGTGGGGTAATTATAGTTTTAACTCCCAATTGCTCAAAACATTATTTTTATGTTGTTGAGGTTCTTCTAATCCTAAAAAATAAATTGTAAATGCACACTAAACAAAAGCTTGGGACTCAAGAGAATAATTTGTCTGACTAAAGGGGGGGGGGGGGCATCAGTTTTTCTGGGGGGCCATCGTCCCTCCTGGCCCTTACTTTTGGCGGCGCCCCTGCTTCGAACTAAACTTTTGACATTAATATTTACATCTGTAACTGCACATTCAGGTAACTGCTGTTTTTCTTCCAGCTGCTATCTTCAGGGGTTGCCACAGCAATCAAACGAAGGAGATTTGTCCATTGTTTTGCTGGATGTCCTTTCTGACGCAAACTTGGCTCAAGCCTGTGGCCTCAGAATTACGAGCAAGTGAACTACCACATGCATGTGACAGTTTATAAGTTTTTACTTTATGGTGCTGAAGGAAATTTTGTGACTGATTAACTGAAGGTTTGATGCAAGTCTTGTATTTCACACTTTCTGATTATTGCAGCCATATGGTCTTCATAACAAAGTTGGTAACACCTTCAGGGGTGTAACCAGGAAGATGCATATGCTATAGTTTGATTTCTCACTACCTTAAGTCAGAAGTATTTAGCAGAAGTTTTTGTTAGAGCAGTCTGGTAAAGCCTGGGTTGCATTGCTTTGCTTTTCTGATAAGGGGCCAAGGCCTTTTGACTGCTGCTGTGTACTGCCGTGGAGTCAGATTTGGAATAGCGTTTTTAGAAGAGATTCAGCGGATTTTCTGCTATATTATTTAGACTTCCATTTATTGATCACAAATTCCCTTCAGTGCTTTTCCTTACATGGTATAGCAATACAATCTTGTTGTTTTAGTTAAGGTTACGCTAAAATATTTTTTCCCAAACTACATTTTATCTTCTTTTGTGAAAGGCCAACCTTTAAATTAATATTTTTAGATTCCATGCTTATTCCCATATTATTCCCATGGAAAGTTTCCAACTCTCAAGATCTTTGACACCCCAATCTTGATAGACATTTCAATTACTAAAGAACTGTTTATGAGACCAAAAGTCTCCCAATGTGTTTTACACTTTTACCAGAAATGCTAACTCCTGAARCAGATGTCGTAAAACTCTAGTTTTTTTACTCTGTATTTTGAGTTTAAGTGAAAACTGAGATGATATGTCACACCATTAATTGCTACTTCTCTCCTAGTTTCAACAGAAATGATGAAAAACTGTTTAATTTGCCAGATTTTTGTGTAAATGTGCTTTTAAAAAACAACAATATTCAAACTTTTATGTAGGTAATTATTAAAATTAGTTTTAACGACCAGGTGTTGAAGTTCACGTCTGCATTCAGTCTTTGTTTTAAAATCTACTCTTTTTAAAACAGTTCTGTGTGTCTGGTTTGTGATTTATTTAATATTTGTTTACATTTACGTAAACCCTTTTTATACACTAGTAGGTTAGTGGATTAATTTCTTATTTAAAGCTTACTTTTATTTATTCCTTTATGGTATAAGATCTTTAGTCAAAATGAGTGCCAGAAAGCCAAACTTTATTTTAAATAGTAAAAATATTAAAGTTAAACCAAATTTCTAAAAGCCTAAATTMTGATTTAGTGTTTTTGTAAATTTTATTACATACAATCTGAGATAAAAGCTTTATGTGCACAAAAATTATGTATAAACTAAATAAATGCAACTCTGCAACCTTTTTTAAACTAAACATGATAAGGAATGTATTTTAGGGAATATTAGGACAATAAACTAATGAAATCTTAATAAATGTGAACTTTAATAAACCCTTTGATCACGTAAAAATTCCTTCAATGAGTTTTTGTATTTAGGTCACTTTTAGTTATTTAGTTAGAGAAGACGTTGGGTTTCCAAATTTTCACATAAATAAAAAAAATCACAACATTTGTTTACTGATTGGTTGAAAAATATAATTTGATGGGTTTATTATTTGAAACGACCACACAGGAATGTGGCTGGCATAATACACCACATCCCCTCTCTGAAATTTGTTTTTTTWAAAAAAGTAACATTTCTGTAAATTGAAACTACTTCTGTCGCAGCGCATATCGGTTCTGATGGTATGTTATTGCTCAAAACGACTTCTTGTGTTCGGAGTAGAGCTTCTTTCTTCTTGTTCTTCTTCTTCTGGCTCTCAGTAAAGGGATACTCTGATTTAAAAAAAGGTAGAGCAGAGAAGGAGGTGGCGAGCAGACGCGGCAGAGAAAATTTCATTTCCTGCCTTGTTCAGAGAAAATAGCATCAGCTGAGAGAAAGAAGCTGGCCAAGAGAGATGGGAGATTTTTCCCTCTTCGAACATTGATAACCGTTTGTTCATTTCCTGACAACAACAGGAAGAAAAAAAAGCACAAGTCTTTGCTAAAATAAAATAGGTTCAGTTTTCCTTCTCTGGTAGCCGTGAGTCTATTTCACTGGCAACATGTCGCAACGCTCCTAATCACAGGATCAGTTATTATTGAGGCGGGGGGGACATTTAATGCATCGGTTGCATAGCTGAGAGAYGAAGAAAAAGGGGGTCCACGGTCAAATTTTCCCACTTTTGTGTCGCTTAGCTTCTCTCCACCAGGTCGGATTTGCATTTTAATGGAAGGCTTTTATAGACTTCTCGGTGGCGTTTGTGGCACCACAAGTGGCATCATTAAGTGAACTAAGCCGGATTAGAGGCGATGCTGAGGTCAGATACCCATACGCCAAAACAGAACCAAAGCTTTTTTYCCCCTCCTCCTCTGGGATTAAACATAAATGGAGAGACGAGAGCAAAAAAAGAAAGGGGGGTCAGGTGGTGGAGAACAATGAGAAAAAGATTTTTGGGGGGGAAAGTGAGAGGAGAGGGAGAGAGACGTAAGGAGAAAGAGGAGAGACAGGCTGCGGTGAGGTGATGAATTGCTCGTAAAGTGGCTCCTCTTCAGCTTGAGGACCTCTCGGTTCCCCCCCGGTTTGGCTCCAGTTTCCGGGGTTCTCGCAGCAATCTGGAAATAACAATGTCTGCAAACAGCTCCGGACCTGCACAGCGCTGATAGAGCCAATTACACCGAACTACGCTGTCAGTCTTATAATAGGAGCCAAAAGCCCATTGAATTATAAATCATGTTGCACGTTTACAAACACACTAATCACAACCCTTTCCAAAGAATAAATGCAGATTTGATTCTTGCCAAAGGAAAAAAACCTGCAGTCAAGACGTTTTAAAACTACTGCATAAGCAAAAATGGCTAAAGGTTTGTTGTCTGGTTCTTAGATACATAATACCACATAAAAATATTCTAGTCCTTAGTTGGTTTAATATACAACATAAGACAATGATCAGCCATGTCTCAGTCCCTAAGAGAAAGTCCAATTCCCAAAACTAGAACAAAACCTTAAGAATTCAATTTTACTCTGCGTTTACCTAACCGATCCAAGGTGTTGGATATCGGGAGAAACACCTCAACCAGGAAGACTACTGGTACCAACCAGGTGGAGGGAACACTGCGAAACAAACAAGACAAAATGAGACACCCCTTTAAACGCTGTCGGCACCAAACAGACTTTCCAGAGGAGGGGTATATTTGTTTGGACATGTCCAGAGGAGGTACAGGGGGTACAGTATATTGGTTTGGACATGTCCAGAGGAGGGACAGTGGGTATACAGGTTTGMACGTGTCCAGAGGAGGGACAGGGGGTATATTGGTTTAGATGTATCCAGAGGAGGGACAGTGGGTATATTGGTTTAGATGTATCCAGAGGAGGTACAGGGGGTACAGTATATTGGTTTGGACATGTCCAGAGGAGGGACAGTGGGTATACAGGTTTGGACGTGTCCAGAGGAGGGACAAGGAATATATTGGTTTGGATGCGTTCAGAAGTGGGAAGGCGGTGTATTGGTAGAAGGATATTAGAGATGTAAAAAGAACCCTGAAGAGGGAACAGCCAAAAGAAGACGATGACATGCCAATAGTCACAATGTTATTGCTTATCGGARTTTCAAATAAAAACAAGTCTAAAAGGGCAATTAAAGAGCTTTTTGTGTAAAATGTAAGGATTTTGTTGAAAGATTCTGTATCTTATCTGTCATAATTCTTTAAACTGTTTATTGTCAACGAGAAAACCCACCAAGTCCACAAAACTTTCCCCCAACTGTTCTGCTGTCTTGTTTTCCAATTAACCTTTCCAGGGGTCCAACCTTTGCATGATAAGACACGGATCAATGCCCTCAGTGATAAACATCTGCACAGCACCTATAACTGACTGGAAAAGTGGCTTTGTAAATGCTCTGTAAATATTAACTAATGGCTGTTTGCCGTCTGATGCGTGCCAGGTGCAGATATGAACAGGAAGCTGGTGAACCGTTGGAAAGTGCTGTGAAAAGGTGAACAGCTGGAAAGTGAAAATGGGTTTTCCATTTATGTCTACTTTAAATAAAATTTGAGGAAAGACAAAGAAACTGCCACTGCTAAGACCATAAAGTAACACATAATCTAAGACATTTTATTAAAAAAAATCAAAAAGCTGAGGAGGGAAAAAACAAATTAATGACAAGATGATGTATATAAAAAGTCAAACAATTAATTTGTGACATGTTTTGTGGTTTTAAACAAGGCATAAATCTGAAGCTGGTGATTTAGAATAACGATATTTTGATCTAATTACGTTAAGGTTTAAGTAGCGGTCTTTACCCTTTTATTGATTGTAATTACTTGGGTGCATCACTGGCTGACACAAGTTATTCTTGTGGCAATGCCAAAGAGTCATTTGAGATTAATGAGACGCTTACGATTCATCTTTTAATCACAGTATAATTCATCTTTTAATCATGATACAATTCATCTTTTAATCCTGATAGGATTCATCTTAGTGCTGGGCGGTATACCATTTTGTACCAAAAACTGGTTTTTATTTTTGTTATGATAGGAATTTTCTTAATACCAGACATACCGGTTTAAATAGCCTGAACACATGCGGAAAGTTTCGTCGTGGCCGYCAATGAACTGTTTCCTGGGGGACTCGTTTCCTCGCAGCACCGCTTAGCGCATTAGCATGCTAACGTAATTGCTGGAGCAACTGGCGGCAGCTGGTGTTTCAGATGCTTTTTTTGTCTGACGTAAAAAAACATTGCGTTTTTCACCATCGCTGAATGTAGTAAACACCTCTTCAGTGACATGCACAGTTAGATTAAATGCATTACATTAGAGACGTTAATGCATGGAGACTTTAACGAGCTTCTGTTGTGAAAAGCCCGAGGGGGAGTAGTTTTGTAGTAGAGTTGACTGGTGTGCAAGGTGTCGTCCTTTTAAGTTTTATTAACACGCAAAGATAGACTTGATAATGATTTTTTCTCAACCCTTCACGATCTGACCTAAATGCATGATTASTGTCTACAACCAGTCAAAGATGAAGAGATGTACACGAGGAGGGAAAAACTGATACAGAGGTACAGTAAAAGAAAAAAGTCAATAGGCAAAGTTTGTACATTTTATTATCAGTTGAGCTGTGAGGAAAAAAATACCGTCAAATACCGTGAAACCGGTGTAATTGTTGAAAATACCGTGATATAAAATTTGGGTCATACTGCCCACCTCTAATTCATCTTTTTATCACAATACGATTCATCGTTTAATCATGAGAAGATTCATCTTTTAATCATGATACAATTCATATTTTAATCATGATACAATTAATCTTTAAATCACGTTACGATTCACCTTTTAATCACAATATAATTCATCTATTTAACATGATACGATTCATCTTTTAATCCTGATAGGATTCATCTTTTTATCACAATACAATTCATCGTTTAATCATGAGATGATTCATCTTTTAATCATGATACAAATCAACTTTTATCACGATACAATTCATCTTTTAAACATGATATGATTCATCTTTTAATCATGATACAAATCAACTTTTATCACGATACAATTCATCTTTTAAACATGATATGATTCATCTTTTGATCATGATACAGTTCAGCTTTTAATCAAGATTCGATTCAGCTTTAACTCACAATACAGTTCAGCTTTTGATTACTATACGATTCAGCTTGATTCAACTCTTCGTCGTGATTTGATCATTACTTAGTAAAATTCAGCTTTAATTAAGAAATAATTCTGACTCTCAACACTATTCAATTCAGCCTTTAGTCATGATACAAATCATCTTTCATTCACAATACCATTCTGATTTTAATCTTGGTACAATTTGACTGTTAGTCACAATACGATTTGACCTTAAATTAGGATAAAATTCTGACATTATTCACTATTTAATTCAGCTTTTAGTCAGGAAAAAAAATKACTTTTAATCACTATACAATTTGGCCTTACTATGATACAACAAAAAATATATACACAAAAAAATACCAAGATCAGCTAAAGACATAAAAATGCCTATTTTCGATCACTAATATAATAGACTAAAATCTAAAAAAGGTGAAAAAAACTAAGCTAATCTAAAAAAATATTCACATCTTTATTTGTGCATGTACAAAAGTATGTATGTGTGTGTGTTGTTTATAAGCCTAACATTGCGTGCTGTGCAGAGACGAGCGGCCCGTCACTCAGCAGCCATCAGGCCGTGGAGGTCACACTCCAACAGTTGTGAGAAGAAGAGATTATGTCTGTGTGTATTTGTGTGTATTTTTGTGTGTGTGTGTGTGTGTGTTTTATAAAAAGCAGAGATTATGCATTGTGATATCAAACCGGGTTAACGTAGCAGGCTGTGTTTGCATACACGGGTGCCGCGGACACGCAGGCTTTTAGCTTTAATCCCTCTCACACACACACAATGCTCACCGGCTGATTTGGCACTTTTTCAGAGTATTAGGCCACCAGGCAAGAAGCTTTGTTTACCTGACTGAAAAGTCGCCATGTTCAAATAAATAAATAAATTTTTCTTTACTCTGTCAAGTCGATTTGATGCTTACCTCCTATTTATTTATTTTTCAAAATCCCATCTGTAAAGAGATGTTGAAATAAAAGGAGTCGGCATATTGAAACTTTTGTTGAAAACAAGCTAGCTTTTGTTTTAAAGACATCCAGAACCAAATTTGATATTTTAGGGGTTTTCTGTTTATGATTTTCATTTCTACAGGAATGAGGCTACATTTTGTGGTTTGTATGGAAAATTAGCTACGAGGGTTAAATAAAAGATTTAAATCGATGAAAAAAAGAAGAAAAACACTTCACACTCGCTTTGATTAATGGTCTTCCCTGGGATGATGAATTAAAGTTGAAAACTTTCTGTACACTTTATTAACCCCCCATTTTCTAACTCATTTAAAAAGCTGTGGGCTTATTTCCCATTATGTTGATGATATGGGGCACAGTTTGCCAAAAAACTCCTTTGTGCTAATTGTGTGTTGGCTCAAAAAGCCATTTTCTGTTAGAGTGCACAAATCCATTACGGCCTCCTCCTTAGCCCAGATAATAGGGATTGAATTAGTGCGATGGGCTGAAATATGTGGCCCGGGACTTCTGAAGATATGATTGATTATCTTATAGCCGAGTATTCAAGCAGTTTGTTTGATTTAATCGATACTAATACCTCTTCAGAATTAAACRGGGTTCTGTTAATGAGCTCAGACCTTTAAAGAAAGATTTGAGGGCGGCTTAAAGTAATTACATCGGACAAATTTCAAACTACTTCATGTTCTCTCTGAACAGTCGCAGGACTGATACAGTAAAGACATCATGGAAGCAGGTGAAGAAATTCTGCCATTTAAAATCAAASAGCAAATGTTTTTAAGACTGATTCTCAACTAAAATCAATGAATTGTTTGTTTGGAAAGCACAACACGATAAATTTTACCTAAACATCAGTTTTGTCCATGTTTGTGTTTTCTGAGGTCGGTTGGCTGCGGTGTTCATCTTAAATCTTAATTTGGATAAACTAGTRATTACTTCCTGCTTCCTGAAGATTTTAATTAAATGTATCTTGTAGCTGGTTAGATATTTTGCTAACACACTGACAGACTTGACTCTGATAGCTTAATGAATAACTTTTTATCTCAAGTTCACGAGTTTAAGTTTCTGATGCTTTTATACTTGGAGCGGGGGGGAGGGGCTTCTTCAAGCTTAAATGTGATCCAGAATGAGTCAGATTTAATTCAGACTGCACAAATATACATGACAATATGAAGTATTTTTTTTTACTTTAGTAAAATTTGAGTTCATAAAGATACCATCTACGGACTAAAATATAATCTTCCTAATCTGTCTTTAACACAAAGTTTTCTAACAGATACAGTTTGTCCTCAGGAATAAACATTTAGACTTTAATCTTTTKAATTTTCTTTGAAATTGGCAWTTTTCCTGTCCAGGRAAATGCCTTTGTAAAATGTTTGGTGTTGTTTTTGGATTCCCTTTTTTGAATATTTCCCACTAACATCAGACCAATAAAAACCAAGTTTTCATACCAGTGTTTTCAAATAAAAACTAGTTTGTTGACAGATTTCAGCACATTACAGATTATTTTGAAGATTTCTAGGATGAAGAATTAAAAATATATGTATTAAGTCTTTACTGACAAATTTCTCTTTGMGCCAGCCTGGGTCACAAACTGCAGCAGTGCTACAAGCTGTAGCGTTCTAATCTGGTTAAAAATATCCAAACTGAGGTGGTTAAAATCTACACCAGGTGAGATGGGAACCGTTGGCAACAGCTCGTTCTGTTTAAGGTTGTCATTTAAACATTACAAAGCTCGGTCTGAATCATTTTTTCATTCATAGCGGTAATAATATTCTTCTCTTAWCACATGCCAGTACTTTATCTGCCTATCTTCATCTGATAATTTCATGAATGAAGCAAACATAAAGAGCATCAGGCCGGTCACAGTGCAGGTGCTGTTACAWATAAATCCAACTAACAATTCTAATCATCATTATTAAATTGTGTTTTGTGAGAAACCCTGGCTCGGTTTCTGTTTATGTCTTTGATGCCAACTTAGTCAAAGCCAAATGATCTGTACTGAAGAGTCGACTGAGTAGAAAAACCCAATGAATAAATGGGCGCTCCAATTGTTCAGGAACAAAGCATTAAACTGAAGGGGAGAGAGAGTATTTGGGGGAGTCAGGGAGAGTTGGGAGTGGGGGGGTTGGCTCACCTGCTGTAGGATAATACAGGTGAACACCCGTGACTCTGTTGGACCCAGACTGACCCAGAGTCTGCCTGGATCATAGTAAGTAAGTCAGTAAGTCAGTCAGTCAGTCAGTCAGTCAGTAAGTAAGTAAAAGTTTATTTATATAGCACCTTTCACAAACATTAAGGGTCACAAAGTGCTTTACAAAGGTCCACAATTATACAGTAAAGAAATCATAAAAGCACCAAGAGAAAACATCATGAAACAGTCAACACATTAAAATAGTTAAAAAGCTTTACAAACAAGAAAAGTTTTAAGCTTGCTCTTAAAAGCATCCACAGAATCAAGGAGTCATAGGCCAAAGAATAAAGAGGGGAACCGGGGAGACCAGTTCCACAGGTTTTGAGGTACTGTGTAGATCAGTTCTAGAGGTTTTAGAGGAACTGAAGAGATCAGTTCTGAAAGTTTTGAAGAAACTGAGGCGACTACTTCTGGAGGTTTTGGAGGAACTGAGAAGAACAGTTCAGGAGGATTTGGAGAAGAATGTTGTCCTAGTCTGGTCTGATGGAGGAATGTAGCTGTTCAACAATCTTGGCTTTTCTCTGATAAATTGTTAGCTTCATAATATAGTTTCACCAAAACATTCTTAATTGTTGTTTGGTCTGGACTTCAGGCAGACCRGTTCTTCACCTGGCCTCTTCTATGACCAAGTCATGCTGTTATTATGGAGGCAGCAATGTCTTGATGAAATAAGCAAGGTCTTCCATCAAAGACATTGTGGATGGGAGCAGACGTTTTATAACCTATTGATACTTTTCTACATCTATGGAGTCTTCCCAGGTGTGTAAGCTGCCAGTGCCATAAAAACTAATGCACCTTCATACCATCAGAGGAATGYTTTTARCACKTGTGCTGATAACAATCCAGATAGTCCTCCTCTTTAGTACTGACAAAGTGTCATGCACGGTGATACATTTTGGTGACATTGTGAACTGTAGACGATGGGAACTTTAACCAGTAATATTTGGGGGTTATGAGTCTTGCAGATGGTCAAAAGATGAAAAGCTCAGTAATCACTGTGGTAAAGTATCAAACACACAAAACATGGGTGTTGTGGTGTTATTTTCTTTTACATTTATGCATCTCAATACAGCACAGAAATGCAAGGCAGATAAAAGAGATGTGGTTATTAATAAGGACACTGAGAATGGAGCATGGGGATCAGATCGTCTGTCCTGGACTCCTTGAATGTGTCATATCACGCTAATAACCCTCATCTGATGGGAATCTTCCTCATGTTTCGTCCTCTTCTCTCTTCACTCTCTCTCACCTCGTCCTTCCCCCCTCTTCTCCTCTGTCCCGCCTGCTTCTCATTTGACCTTATCTTCGTTTCCACATTCAGCGTTGGGTTTTATCTCTCTAATTATGTTGCTACTCACCTACGGAGGGAGAGGAGGAAGAAAAAAAAACCTGTGGCATGCTGGGAGGATGATTCTTTTCCAATGCTCTCTTTTGTCCTGGCCTCCCCCCTCCCCTGACTTTTAGAGACACATAAGCGTAATTTCCCCTTCCTCTTTTCAATTCAGTCACCTTTTCAGCATCCTGCARGCCCTTCGAGCAGAGGGCCCCCGGCCCCTAAGTCCCCCGACCAGCCAAGGCTCGGTGATAAAACTCCCCAGGCACTCTTCCATTATGAGGCAACGATAGGAAGCAACGCACAAAAATACACTCGCTGCCGTCTTTCACATGCAGCACACACAAATGCACATAAAGGAATTCACACACGCTTGTCCCTGCTTCCTTATCTGGCTTTTTCAGTACCTGCTGCGTGACCTGCATGTGCTCCTCTTAGACGTAATCCCTCCAAGAATCCAGCTGTTATTGATATAAGATTTATAATGCCGACTGTCTGACGCGTATCAGAAAATGGAACTAGGAACCAGGGTGCTGGTTCCATTTTTCTACCCGTTTTCTCCATTTTATCCCTGACAAATGTCGAGTCTTTTCTGTCTAAAATGAGTGGTTTTTATTGTGTGTACTTCTACATCTGTAACACTTCACTCTGAAGGCAGGAATGTTTTAAAGGCAGGATTTTTAGTTAGGCCTATAAGCACTCTAAGAACTCCATATAAATGTTTATGTTTGGTTATTTTATTTCCAATAATCATAGTGACACGTTTTCTATTTAAAAATTCCATAGCTTTACCAACTTAAAGTTTGAATCGTTTTTGTCAATTTCTGCTGGCAAAAGGAGTCAGAGCGAGCATAAGGCTGTGACATTGAAGATGTGAAAACATTGACRTTTGCCGTAAATTTAGATATGCATAAAAATTTGTAAACAAAACTAACCTATTGCCAGGTGAAAAATCACCAAATTTCACAAACTACGGATCATTTTGAAGCTTTTGAAACTATCAGTATTTCAGTATTGAGTATTTCCTTGTTGTTTGCCAGCATACGTCATCAAAATTTTTGTAATTTACTGTTTGCATATTAGAATAGTTTTTACTTTGTACATGTTTCAAAACTTTACCAAGTATTTTTGCTATTTGTAACAAGGGTTTCCCCCAGTGTATTACAGCCCTGGCATGCCAGCAGGCCATACTTGATCTTGTGACTCTGGGGCCATAGCTGGCCTGCGGGTGAGCTCAGTCTGGCCCAATGATGCGTTCATTTAAAATAAAACTAGACTTTTAAATTGAGATTTACATAATGAGGATAATTGCCGGATGTTCGGCCCCTGAGCTGTTGGCGTTCAATAGTTGTGGCTTCTAAGGCAATATAATTGAATAGCCCTGCACCGGATGAAGACGTTGCCAGGGTTTCCTCAAAAAACTTGCTTGCGCTGGTGGTAGCGTTTTTAAAACCACCGGGGCATTTGACATTTACCCAATTCAAAAAGGTTGCCAATTGACCCTTGTAAACACAAAAGTTGGTATAACTTTGGTAATTTTACAAATGTTGGGCTAAAACTAGGCATGGTAGTATCTGAGATAGCACATATTCACTGTTAAATGCAACATTCTGCTTAATAAAATATTTGAAGTGAAGATAACTTAATTTTCATCAACTTGTTTATACTCATCTTAATTAAAGGGCCAATATTATGTGTTTCTCAGGCATACATTTAAATACTATACCATAATAAAGTATCTATGTCACCTTTATTTTCTAAGCAGTTTATTTTCTATTTAAACATAAAAACAGCATTTTAACAACAGCTAAAGTATCTATGTCACCTTTAGCTGTTGTTAAAATGCTGTTTTTATGTTTAAATAGAAAATAAACTTCTCTTCTCATCACTTCCTCTTCTAAACACCTTGAAATTGGCCTCTGTCTTTTTAAGAACAACCTTCCACTTCCTTTTTGCCCATTTCGGTGCCGGGGGGGGGGGCATGATGCAGTTTACTTGGCATTTGAAAATGCATTTCTTCAAAGGTATTTTTAATCTGAAAAGAGCTTCACTGAGAGAACTAATGTTGAGAGCTCCTGTCGTTTTGCTCCTCAGCATGGCTTCCTAAATTCGTTGCAAGATTTCTCAAACATGCATGAATGAGTCAAAGCAAGGCTTTGGGCATGTTTTTTATGAGAGTATAACATTAAAACATGATATAAAACTCAAAAAAGTTTATTTTACATGATACTGCCCCTTTAGGTGATGTGAACTTTTGGATAAAAAATGCTTGATAAGTTAATATAGTTAAGCATCTCTAGAAGTGCAATGTAAGCCAGATACAGTAACTGGTATTAGGGTCCACAAAATGAGGAAAGAAGGAAATAAGATTTCTCTTTTATTTTTATTTGTCTTTTATAATTACATCTGTTGATTTAAGCGTCAAACTTTTCCTTCTATCATTCACACTTGAGACTTTAAAGCTTAGATTAGATATTTCTAGCTTTTTTAACATTCTCATTTAAAGTGAATCTCAGACTCCCAACAGTTCATGACCCTGAAGTAGAAGAAGTTTACAGAAATATGGAAGCTACATAAGTTAGCATGTGTTGATCCATTCTGAATTTGTTGTCAAATTAAAGTCGCTTTATTATATGCTATGATTGTTTGGCCCAATGGGCCTCATGCAAGAACCGTTGGTATGCACAGATTTGTTCTTAAGTTGTGTGTACGAGTGATTTAGGAGAATTTGTGGCATTCAACAATGTTTTCATATTCTAAGAATTTTTTTCAGATACGAACAAAATTCACGAGTGGTCCAGACCTGTCGTATATTTTACGAGCAGTCAGTCTGCTGTTATCCAGATGAGTTTTCCTCCATAATAACTTTATATTTCGTTAGTTTGAAGATGTTTTGAGTTGAAAATAAATTACACTCCATAATTGTGTTGAAATAGGCTATTCTGCTTGAATTAGAGTTATAATTTTAAATGTAATAATTTAGACTAACAATATAAATTGTCTGTCCGGCCGGCTTATCCGCTAACAGGTGCGGCAGGATGGGGGGCAGCAGCAGAGAGACCCCGCTCTCCGCAGCGACACCTTCCAGCTCGTCCTGGGGGACTCTGAGACGTTGCCAGACTTATTTTGAAAACATTTTAAAATGCTTATTTCAAACCCGCATCTGAGACCACCGCAGCGCGTCGGGGG
>NW_013952474.1:337889-339893 GCF_001266775.1 Austrofundulus limnaeus
GTGTTTTTGGGGTGGTAATTATGCTAATCTCCTCTCGCGTGCACGAGCAGCTGGATAGAACAGGTGGAATTACACTTTTCCTGAAGATAGAAGAGTTTGTTGAATCTGACGTGACATGTTCGTACGAACCCTTTGTACGAACAAAAGTAAGAGAAATTTAGGATAAGAATATGAACATGTTCTTGCATGAAGCCCAATGTTTCCATTTCATATTCAGATCAAATCAGTTACTTTTTGTTAGCTCCAGAGCTAATGAGTATAGCATTAGCTCCCAAGCTAGTAGTATAAATATTAGGGCTGGGTTTAAAAATCGATTTAATCAATCTGGATCGATTTTCATTCAAATTTGGGAAAATCGATTCATTAGTCATGAGATTGATTTTTCCCCATGGGTGTTGTGTGCGATAAAGCTGTGTGTTTCCATGTTGTGTGTCACTCCTGGCTTGCCATAGATTTATATCCGGTTGATGTTGAGCACTAATGTTAGCTCCCGACAACAAGTTGTCTGGATCAAAACAAAAGAAACAAAGGAATCACTAACATTACAGCTGATTCTCAGCTGAACTTAAAGACGACAGAGGCCATGATAACTTTTGTTTGCAAAGATTTGCACTCGGACGTGGTAGCGAGAAATGAAGCTTCGAGCGGCTCGAACCAAAGCTACTGTWTGTAAACATCTGACTGAAACTGTTCTCCTCGGCATGTATAAATGTGTGAAAGATGACAGTCTAACGACATTTAGTTTTGTTACCAATATTATTTTTAAGTTTAAGAAACATCTTAATGTAATTCACAGTGATTGAACGTTTTAGCTGAAGTACTCTTTTTTTTTCTTTATTTCTTCTTGTTAATAAGTTTTATTGAACCGAAGCTAACAGAAATATTACAAATATACAATTTTCATACTCTCAAAAGAGTGGGCAGAAGTAAACACATATTATCCCACCTCTTCTCCTATAACCTTATTCCATCACTTCTTAGTGATCAAGACAATTAGTCTTAGTTTCTTAGAAAACCAATGTATCCAATAACACTTTCTCTTGCAATTCTTTTTTAGTTTAAACCCTTTGAAACTTGAGATAGTTTTGTTTTAAGATTAAACTCCAGTTCACGAGTTTAAAAGTAAAATTATGTTTATAGTTTTACCAATGCACCAAGTTAGAATTAGTTTCTACTTGCAGAATTAGTTCCTTTGAGAATGTCTTACATATCAAAGTAAATGTGTTACTGTATGATATCCTTAACTCATTTAAAAAYCGATCAAACTGAATCGTGAATCGTCCTGAATCGTTGTGAGTCATTGTGAATTATTAATCTAATCGACCCCTGTGAATCGAATCATATCAATTTGGGAAATCTGAATTGATACCCAGCCCTAATAAATATATGGAATTCACTCCAGAGACTGTATAGTGTTAGCATCCAAACTGATGTATAAATATATATRGCAAATATTTTTTGCGCTAATGTTTACATTTGATTTTCCTGCCCACTCAAGAGCAGAATGTCACTTCTGGAGCAACTAAAAGTAGAAAGATACRCAAGTCTGAAWCTGATCCATCATGTTTGTAGCACCRCTAGCATCATACTGTGTATGCTGGTGTCTCAATTATCAGGACATGATGAATCAAGAAAGCTTAAAAAAGATGAAGCAGCTGACTTCTGTTCTGTAGCTGAAGACGAACTGAGTTCTGATGACAATGATATCAATAATAACATCTGGATGGATCCTACCTCATTGAGACATGATCATTGAGACTATTTGAAAAACATCAGATATGGATCTGACTTAGTACAACATATGAACAAAACCTTGGTCGGATTTCAAATACTCTAATTTGTCATGTTCAGATGGTCCTAAAAAATCAGATTTACCTGCTGAATTATTCTAAAAAATTGTACAAATCTACAGTATCAAAACTCAAATTTAGTCTATATTATGTTTACATTATCTGATTTTGAACTTCCAGCCTGTATGCTCTATCACAGTGGTTCCCAAACTTT
>NW_013952474.1:340488-343008 GCF_001266775.1 Austrofundulus limnaeus
GTTGATGTTTCGGGACCCCACTTTGGGTCCCGACCCCAACTTTGGGAAACACTGCTCTATCAGATCAGAGATGCGAGTGTTTAGGGTCTGCAGTAAATACTGCTGACGGCAGCCACATGTAAGTGGAAGGGGGTCATCTGCAAGCGTGTGTGTGGCAGGACCTACATGGGCGATAACCCCCGACAACAGCGTCCCTTCCTTATCTGCTCACTCGATCTATACACACACACACACCACACACACACAGACACACACCATACAAGAGTGCGTACAATATGTGATTTTAATGAAGCTAATCTCCAGGATCACCAGGTCTCTGAGCCGGGAAATTAACGAGAGCAGGTTAAACACACACAGTGGGTTCAGTGAAACCCCTTTCAAATGATGTGTGTGTGCGTATGTGTGTGTATAGGGGTGAAATTGGTTTTCCTCAGGATTAAAGGATTAAAAAGGCTGTTAGTYCCTCAAAGTGCTCCAAATACACCCCCCTCCCCACTTCCCCTCAATATTCATTACACCAAATACAAAAGGCAGAGAGGAGCTCATAATGGCCCCAACCTTCTAATCATTTCAAGCAGGGACGCTCCTGATCAGGCACACCGCCACACACACACACACACACACTCCCTTTTATTATCATTATCCACACTATTAGCATGATATAAGAACTGTCTGGAAATCACAACAGGGGGATTTTGATGAAAGAAAGAACACTGAGAGGAAACTGTAGCTGAAAATTCTTTTAATATAAGAATAAAAAAATATTAAAAATGCATTTGCCCCAGTCTTTCTTGRCTAATGACTCCCTGATGCCAACAGGTCTGGTGTGAGGTCCTCAAGTCCTTGTAGGAGGATAATAAATCAATATCAGTGCACAATCACAGCCAGGATGAGGCCTGAGCGCCCCCTCCTCGCACTTCATGGAAAAACTGTCCTTTTCAAGTCTCTTCGAACAACGAGGGGAGGGAGGATTAATTGGAGGTGATTGAGAGCATTTCTCACCATGCCCTTTTTTCGCCCAGCGGGTAGCCACTTGTTAGCTGACAGCCAGAGAGGGATCGGTTTACGACGCGCGCCGCCRGGCCCACCGCCGGGTGTGTATGTGTCTGCGCACGCAGGACCGCGGAGGCCCTAACAAGGCTGAAATTGATGCCGCTTTGGGGTAGGGAGCCATTGTTGATGGTTGCTGACATTCGGCTCCAGAAAATATTGTACTGGATGGAGAAAAGGTCAAAGCCATGAACATGGATCTGAGGAAATGGAATAAAAGATGAAAAGGTGGGGGTGTTGGATGTACACGCACTGAACTGTATCATACCTGCATGATTAAAGTGTAATGGTACACACAAGTCRTGGTTTATTTAAGAGAAGAGACATTTTTAATATTAAGAGCTGGTACCAAAGATATTATTTTTAGCTAAATGGGGATATACGATATAGATTACAAAAAAAAAATTCTTATTTCAAATCAGCTGATTCAATATTTACTCACCAGTAGTGGTGTACACAATACACAATACCAACATTTTTACAAATATTCGTACTCTAACAAAATGCCCCAATACTATTACAAGTACAGATACTGGTGTTGATACTCCA
The DNA here is from genome assembly GCF_001266775.1 of Austrofundulus limnaeus. Lineage (NCBI taxonomy): Eukaryota > Metazoa > Chordata > Actinopteri > Cyprinodontiformes > Rivulidae > Austrofundulus > Austrofundulus limnaeus. The sequence goes on from NW_013952474.1 coordinate 342,088, forward strand.
CTGAATGCTACAGTTTACATTCCATGTGAAAAGTTTGTCAGTTCCATGTTTAGGAAATTTGTACAAGTTGTACTTGTTCATTTAATTTATTACCTCCGCCAAGAGAGGAGGTTATGTCTTCGGTTGCGTATGTCTGTCGGTTGGTCTGTGGACAAAATTACTCAAAAACTTATGGATGGATTTTCATGACATTTTCACCACAAGTGGGTATTGGTCAAAGGAACACATCATTAAATTTTGGTGATGATCCGGATCAYGATTCGGACCCAGGAACAGCCAATCAGCTTCAAGGAAGCTGACCGTAGACTTCCAATCCAATCAGATCATTCGTAGACGGGTCAACCCCCCGACTGGAGACATCCAATGGGATTGCCTGAAGCGGTGTAGAAGACCAATCACAGAGGCGCATGGAAGTAAAACTTTAGACCGAATTGTTTTTAAATGGAAAAACTTACTGTTTGAAGTTACTTTAATGTAACAACAGATCATTTTCATAATACATCGGCCTGTGCGTCCTAACAATTTTGTGTTTACGTTTTTTGAGTTTTTTTTTCCCCCACCTGTATCGGAAAGGTGAGCTAGCTAACTCACCACCCCCCGTTCAGGTCTGTTATCCAGTAGATAACGCTAAGGTTTTCTTAAACAATTATGTTTATTCTGGGGTTTTTTTGTTTTTTTTTTGGCTAAATGTTGTGTTTTTTGGTCTGATGAGTCTTGATTTCTGCTGCGACATTCGGATGGTAGGGTCAGAATTTGGCGTCAACAACATGAAAGCATGGATCCATCCTGCCTTGTATCAACGGTTCAGGCTGGTGGTGGTGGTGTCATGGTGTGGGGAATCTTTTCTTGGCACTGTCGTGGCAAAGATAGTCAGAAACACGGCGAAAAGGGTGTTTGAAAGACAAGTCTTGCGGGTATGAT
>NW_013952474.1:344368-346422 GCF_001266775.1 Austrofundulus limnaeus
GGGTTGACGTATCTTGCCCAAGGACACAACAACTGAGACAGCTGGAACGGGGGATCGAACTGGCAACATACCGGTTCCAGGATGACTCCCCTAACCACTCTGCCACAGCCGTCCCAAGAACAGGTATTTGTACATAGTTTGAGAAAAGCTGGTATTGGGACACACCTACTCAGTGCTTTGACAGAACCAAGTGCCCTGGTTAATGACATTTCCTGCACCCCCCTGAAATTTCCAGACGGGGAGTGGAGATAGAAACAACAGGATATTTGGCTATGACCTAGAATTACTAACAGTGCCACAACCCCAACTGCCTTGCCAATGCCAGTAATGGTGCTCACCAATAACGATATTAGCATCGCTGTCAGAAGTTAGAGAAACCAGTCCTGTCAGACTGAGATTCTTGCTTATGAGGTCACCCTGCTGGGCTTCAGCTAACACATCTTTAGCAATATGATAAGCCATCGCCTAAGTATTAACACAGCACTTCTTTTATCAAGTCACGCTAACCAACAACGACTTAAGTCAACTGGCACATAGGCTGGTAAGGAAAGCTGTATTGGAACCGATAGTTTCTTCAATCTATAGCAACAACTGAATCAACAGCAGCTTGCACCCATCGATGGAAAGTTAGTTACATTTGCTCTGGTAGACAGGATAAGCTCACCTGCTGGGAAGAGAGACATGCCTCCAAGTGACAAGAGGTTTTTGAAAGCTTAAAGTGTAGGTGACTCAAGTGTTGTCATCAGGATTGTTGTAATGAGATAAGTGCTTTTGAGGAATATGCAGGGACAGCTTATCTCATAGTGAGACTTCGGAATGAATACTATAAATGAGAAGTTGCAGATAAAAGTATAATTTATAATGTAGACTGTAAACAATATCTCATCTTATATCTTGTAAGAAAATATAAATATTTTTAAAAATCTCAATACGTTGTCCTATTTTAAATTAAATTAGTACCTAAAGGGGCAATATCATGTAAAATCAACTTTTTTGAGTTTTATATCATGTTATAATGTTATACTCTCATAMAAAACATGCCCAAAGCCTTGCTTTGACTCATTCATGCATGTTTGAGAAATCCTGCAGCGTTTTTAGGAAGCCATGCTGAGGAGCAAAATCACAGGTGGGGACCAGAAACGCCTTTTGGAACCAGAAACGCCTCTGGGATGTGTCTTTGGACCAAACTTCCTCATGGCGGAGGGCCCCCCACCCACACACACACACACACACACCCCACCCATGACTCCTGCAGGCTCTCGGGTGAAACTGAAACTGTCTGCTGAGCTCCTAACACTTCTCACTCAGTGAAGCTCTTTTCCGATTAAAAACACCTTTGAGGAAATGTATTTTCAGATGCCAAGTAAACTGCATCATAGCACACACACCCCACCTCTCCCTCGCACGCGTACCCCACCCCACCACCCCGCGCGCTTCTGGGTGAAACAGAAGCGGAAGGAGGTTCTTAAAGAGACAGAGGACAATTTCAAGGTGTTTAGAAGAGGAAGTGATGAGAAGATAAGTTTATTATCCATTTAAACATAAAAACAGCATTTTAATAACAGCTAAAGGTGACATAGATACTTTATTATGGTATAGTATTTAAATGTATGCCTGAGAAACACATAACATTGCCCCTTTAAAGAATAAGGTCAAATCTGATTTTGTTTTTTTGTTTTTTTGGCTGTATTAGTTAAGAAATTCAAAAGTTACTGCTAACGGATAAGCCTCCAAACAAGCTCATGTCAAGTTGTACAGGAAGCTCTAATTGTTTTATCCTAATGTTGTGGGATTACTGTTATGAGTAGGAAGCATACTCCTAAAATCAATTATATACAATATTTGTCAATAAGAACAAACCGAGCTCTTTTAACTTCAGCCCTTTTAAATTCAACCAGAGCACGATGACAGAGTAAAATGTAGAAATGACACGGCCTGCAAATGAAAATGATGACAAAAGACAACAGAGCTGCTTCATGGAAGGCTCACCTCAGCTTTATTCCTTCAGCATTCAAGTTAGCTCCCAAGCTAATTTTATATACAGTGTATATATA
>NW_013952474.1:346827-359544 GCF_001266775.1 Austrofundulus limnaeus
TACTGAATGACCAGGTTATTCCATCAATGTTTTATTCTTCCCTGATATGGCATATTCCAAGATGACAATGCCAGAATTTATTGGGCTCGAACTGTGAAAGGAAGGATTACCAACATTCTATCCGATGTTTTCTATATATATATTGATCATGTCTATCGCAATATATTGCTCCTGTTTTATTGCCCAGCCCTATTTAAACCTATACTTTTTGCAGAATTTAGAAACTAATACAAAATAACTTTATTGTCACACATTATAGTCTTTTAGCCTTGACTCTTTGTGTTTGATTCTCAACTGTATCATCATCATCATCCCCAAAATTCATAGCATCAGTAACAAATGGTAACCTCCTTCAGTGTAAAATGTTTTAAACACATACAACAGGAGTTTTCTTTTGTCAAAAACACCAACTTTAAGCAGAATAAAGAAATAATATATTATGGCCAACATATGCAAGTACTCAGATATCTATTAAAACTTTTATCTGAATAATGAATAAAGAACAATCCCCAAAATGGCATATATGCTAAAACACTGACTTTTCCTTTTTGATAAATAAAAATGAGAGAGAAATAAAATGTAGTTTGACCAAACCATTTTTGTTTTGGAGCTAGTAAACCGAYTTATTGTGTTTTAAAATAATCTGTATAGTGAGGGATGTCTGTTACTAGAAACTCAAAATTCCCTTTTACTTAAAACAAGTTAGCTTGTTCCACATGTACAAGTTTTAAAAACTAATCAGGCAACAAATCTGCAGCTGTGTAAAACTCTAAAACAACTTACGAACAGGGTATCAGGAAACACATTCCACAACCGAGTGGTTTGACTGTCCTAAGGGGGAGAAAAAAAAACTTTTCAACCTGAAGTTTGATTTCTAAGCGGCTGCTCAGGCATACAACAGCGCATCAGCTGCTGCAGGAGACGAGGAAACCATTATGCACATAATTTGTCTTCCTCGCAGACACACAGCAGTGATCAGAGACATCCTCTTCTTCCTGAATCAGACAGACCTCCCTGTGTAGCTTTTATTTCATATCATATCACTTGCTCCTTCCACCATTTTCCTTCTCGGTGTTCAAACTCGCCTTCATTAAAACGTTAAACGAGGCCCATTAATTGACTCCCGGATCAATCCTGTTGCCATTCTCCGGAGCTTCGGGCTAATAAGGTGTGATCAGTGTTGGTACTGTTCGCTGAACCTCTGTGCATGTTTGTGCATTCTGCCGTTACCCTGATCGTTATTGATTTCCYCGTTTGGCCAGCAGAAGGCCAGGTGGACGTCCTCCATGGATTTTTTGTCTCTCAACTGGACTATTTTTGTAATCGCAGCAGGTCGAGTAGCTCCCATAAGTAATGGGTTATACACTAAAAAGAAAAAAATTAAATAAAAACTACACATTTAAAGAAAATATTTACATCTCCAATCCTTGTTTGTTGCTTCTTATTTCCACATTTCTGTCCGTTTATCCCCCATCCAGCTCGTCTATATGTTTTGCATTATCCCCACCAGTCCATCTGTGGTTTTTGAAGTGTCAGGGAAGGATTGGTAGTCTGGACCTCCATGGCTGAAGCATCCCAGAGGTTATAAGGATGTCGACACAGCAAATCAGACTTTAATGGCATTCTCATATGCTTGCAGCTGACTGGGACAGAACATTCGGGTTATGGACTCAATGTTGTCTTGTAAATCTTCAAATTTAACCTTTCAATTCCCAGAACTAAAAATAAACGTTGCGACCTTCTTTGTAATTAAATAACATCATTTCCAAAAAGGTTACCACAACTCAAAAAGTTTAAAAAAGCTTAAACTTAGGAATTTGATGTAAAAATTACTAAAACATCTCTGGTATTTTTATACATTTGATTTGCCAATTAACAATTTATTCACAAAAAAATAAAACCAAAGCAAAAGAGAGTTTGCAAATTTTTTTTTTTAGTTTCCCGACTTTCTTTGTCTGATTTTATCTGAGCGTCTCCTGCAGACGGGCCCCTCTGAGGGTTTGCCGGTGATATTGTTCTCCGCAGTTTGCATCTGCTGGTTTGATAATCCAGTSGTTTCACCGTCAGGAGGGGATTCTGGGAGCGCAAACACGCAACAACACCCGAACTCCTGGACTGTGACGGCAGCCATTGTTCCTCCCAAACAATGTCTTCACTTTGATGTCTGCGATGCTTGGCCGGCCGAGGGAAGTTTTTTCAATCTGTGCTTTAGCGCCCGGCTCCCCAACTTCCTATTTTCTCTCCCCCACAACCCTGGTTTTTTTTTTTTTTTTTTTTGTCTTTCAGAGTCCCTGCTGTTTTTAGTAAACTATTAAAATCTGTGTTTTACCTTTTACAAACCACAGGATTTTATCAGTTTTAACACAATAAAAAAAGACTCAAATTATTTTCTTAAAACAGCTCAATTAAAGTGTATAGAATTTAAATTAAGCAATATTCTATTCTTTTTTAATCAAAATTAGAATCAAACTAGAAAAACCTTTTTGTAAACTGTAAAGAGAAAACAAAAAATAATGAGAAAATGTTTTTTCATCCATCTCATTTGCTGTAAAACATGACATGTTGCGTGTTTATGTTGATTTTATTTTTGTTTGTTTCACTAAAATKCTGTTAATAAAAGCCTTCTCCTCACTCGTTGTCTTGCTGCGGGGGCAACATGCCGAGGTTCGAGTCCTGATTGATGGGTTCAGTCCTCCAATGTTGTTTGGTAACAAAAGGTGACAAGCAGAAAGGAAATTGGCTTTTTGTTCCCGCCTCTGAGCTGCTTAACCTCACTTCTCGTGTATTAAAACCTAGAAACAACGGGATCTTTTGTTGGTGGTGAAATTTTAATTATTTTAAATCAATAAATATATATGACTAAAACCTTTAAAAAGCTGCAACGTTCTAATATTAGTATTTTCTGTCATGAATTAACAGTTCYTCAAATCTTTTTTCTAGATTATTATCTTTTTCTTCTCACGTTTCCTTATCTGTAACATTTTTAATTTTAGACTAATTTATAATTTTAGTTGGTTTACTTGGTTAGTTTTTAATTATCTTGCAAACAAATAAAATCCCTAATTGTGTTACAAATCTAAATTCTGGAAAGTAGATCCCTGCAGCCAGAGGAGGCGGCCTGACTCTCGTCTCTGTTTGGCCTGCAGTGATTTTAAGGCCAGGAGTTTTGTGCCCCCTTCTGGTAACTTTGACAATCGTTGGTCAGCAGATGTGGCAGCAAGAAACACAAATACAGACTTGTTATGTCTTCTCTCTTGCCATCAAAGACTGCTGTATCAAAAGCAAGAAAAACCCAATGATGTGTTACTGCCAAATTTATATAAAAAAATAAATAACAGCATTTCTACCTCCAGAGCTTGATGGTAGAACATGCCTCCTGAGAAGATGAGAAAGATTTATAATTATACTTTTAAAAAAAACAGTCCTAATCTCTTTTAAACATAGGTGTCCAAACATACGCCACCATCCGAATGTTACCTGAAAGGTTGAAATTAACTGGCTTAATAAGCTTTTTAAAAGTCATCAGATCAGATATAACTTTGAAACTATTGTCATGTTACTGGATTTTCATGATTGTTTACAATTTCATACATATGATTGGAATTAAAGCAGGTTAAATGACAGTTCAGATATTCTGAAGTGGGTTTCTGTAGACAGGGTTATGAATAGTCAATATCATGGTAGCACAATATTAGAAAGATTTGTTATATGAATTAAAATAGTCAATATTTGTTGTGATAAAACACTAGTTTTTATCTTTTTCATATTCTTATCACCTAAACCAGGTGTGGGCACCAGAGCCATTAAAGAGATATTGACCACATATATTATTATTATTATTATTATTATTATTAGTAGTAGTAGTAGTAGTAGTAGTAGTAGTAGTAGTAGTAGTAGTAGTAGTGCACATGCTTAGTGCGGTTTTAACCATTCTTACATAAAAACATTCAGCTTGCCTGGGAATTGTGTGCTATGAATTTTAAGTTTTGTAAATTTTACACTTTTCTAAACATTTTATTGTGTTTAAAAAATTTTCACAATAAAATACTTTCAAATCTCTTCAATTCCATCAAAACCCTTTCCCTACCTGAATTTTCCTTAAAAAAAGTACTTGCTGTAATTTTGTCTTCCTATGTAACCTACATAACACAGTATATTGTTGCTACTTTTAGCTTTCAAGTAGCAATTTGCTACTTTTAGCTAGCATTTTGCTAACACTTTGCACCTAGCTATAAGTACATAGTTCACTTTTAGCATTTAGCTAATATCTTGCTATATTTAACTAGTGTTTTGCTTTTTTATGCTAGAATTTTGGCCATGTTTAGCTAATGTTTTGCTATTTTTTGAAACTTCCAGCAAAATCTGAGCTTGTTGAACAAGTTTTAGCAAAGTCACTTAACTCTGAGCGCTCAATGCTTATTTGTAGAAAATGCCTTTTCAAGTGGTGGGCACCATTCCCCTAAAGCACTAATAGGGGAACTTTTTTTCCTGATTAGTGCTTTAGGGCTTTTGCTAATTTTAAAGTTTTTTAGTGGATTAGCACTTACTAAATTTAGAAGCACTAACTGAGGTCTRTAAATGTTATTGATCACTGTTATTGTTAACAGCTGAGGGTGAAAGCTGTCACTCATTTTGTTCATATGTGTGTCTCTTATCCACCAGGTGACAATATATGAACTCAAATACAGCTGTAGAATGTCAATGATACATCTTACATGAGAGCAACATGGCAATATGTNCACCTGATTCAGTGATTGAATTAACTCTTCAAATTGGGCAGAAGCCTGTTAATTACCCAGCGATCAAAATCTGGTGTGTTGGAGCAAGAAAACCTCTAAAACATGCAGGATAGCGGCCCTCGAGGACAGGAGTTTGACACCCCTGATTTACATTATTCAAGTCAGTTTTGTATACTAGGATTATTTACACAGAATATTATGGTTATTTGTAATCACATATAATGACAGCTGCAACTAGCAGTAGCACCTCCAWCAGGTATTTCTTTGTATTTCTAACAGAATACCAGCACAGTGCAAATCAGAAAGAGGTTTTATAAAATAGCTTTAGCATGAACGGTTACAACATTTTGAGATTGAAGTTGCTGACTAGCCTTTAGCTCATCAGACATAAATCTCTACAAACTAAACTTGTTCAAAGAGCTCTCTCAGGGTCTATCTTCGCAATTTTAAAGACATCAACAGTTTTGTTAGACCTGCATTCAGTAAGTCGGCTGCCTTTTCAGTTATTCTATTATTATTATTATTATTTTCTGCAATTTTCTCAAACCAACATGCACACAAATTTACCCCTGTATTTGTATCTTTACTAAATGTAYAATTTGTATTTGTACCAGTAAAATAATCAAAGTTGGAGAAATCATAGTAGTTCTGTCTTACAGCCTCTAACCCAACAGTGGCCCTCATGACTCAAAGACAGGCTGCTTCAGTTGTTTAAATGTTAAAGTGGCTCTTAACCCTCCTGCTGCCCTCGGGTTAAAACAATCTACAGGGCCTCAATCTTAAAACCATTTGAGCCGATGGCAGCAGAAAGGTTAAGTGCAGTAATGAACACAAACAGCCTCAACAACTGTTTACTGTTTTCATTCTTTTTTTGGTGATAAATTACGCTTTTATAAATCCATTTTTAAATATTTTTGATTTCAGGAGATTACCTCAAAGGTACACCAACCTCAGCAGATTACAGATATTAGATTAACGCTGAAAAAAGTAAGAAAGTAGCAACGTAATCAGAAGCAAATCAGCCGTTTCCTCGTGTTGTGGAAAAACAAGAAGGCAGCAGGCTTTCTGTCTCCTCACTCCTCCATCTCGCCCTCTTTTGTGACTCCATAACTTGTCACATTCCTCATTAATTTCAGAGACAGATGCCGACGTCGCCTCTCCACCTTTTCTTTCTTCCACTTGGTCTACCTCATTTCTCCCTCTTAAATTTTATTGGATCTGAATTTTTTTTTCTTACTCGTGCTCCGCTGGCCTTTTTTTTTTTTTTTTTTTTTTTGCCCCGACTCTCCAGTTTTCCTTTTATGTATTTCATACTACTTCCCTCTTTTATTAGCTCGTTCCTTTATATATTTCTTTTTATCTCACATCCCATTGACACTAATTTCTCAAAAGGGAGATGCAGACACTGTCACAATACTGCCATTCAGTGTCAGTGCTGAGGACAAATTAGGAATCTTTCAAATGTGTGAGTTCATGCTTGTGGTATTTGTCACTGTTGTACACACATATTTTGTGGTAAATGTGTTTTTGCGTGTCCACTTTTAAGGAGATAAAACAGAACGATTTGATTAGTTTTCTACTGTTATATAATGAGATACTGAGACGAGTTAAGCAAAGTTAAGTTAATGAAACTTGAACTAAGGAACAAGTTTTGTTTGTGCTTTATTGTTTTTGAGCATTTTGAGGATCTGAAAGTTAATGGCCTTCATCCATTATGTAAAATGTTATTAACCCTCTTGTTGCCCTTGGATCAAAATGACCAAGGCTTGGTGGATCATTTTCATCCATGGGCAGCAGGAGGGTTAAAGATTAATTTAACTGTAATCTCATTCATTATGTCCTAATAATAATATCCAAATATTTTTATTTATTCTCTGTATTATCTCCTGTAATTGGTAAAGAAGAAAACAACAACAAAATTATTATTATTATTATTATTATTATTAGTAGTAGTAGTAGTAGTAGTAGTAGTAGTAGTAGTATTAGTAGTAGTAGTACACATAACAAGATTTATGGTATTTGAAATATGTTTTTGATTCACTGCAGTCCTTTGAGATGTTGATATTGCAATGATAATATATTTTTAAATGTGCTGACCTAATTAATATCTTACCTCTTGCAGAAAGCCTCGGTTTGAAAAAATAGTTTAATTATGACAAATTGAAGAGCTAATGGCTAGTCTGAGTTCATTTATAAAATAAAATAATTTATAAAATGATATGCAAATGTTATTTTATATTCATTTACATCAGGGGTGTCAAANGCCAATGTTCCTATTCAATTGATATAGCAGGTCCAAATAATAACAAATGATGATTTAAAATCATTTTGGATTCTTGCATTTTAGATATTTACCTGAGTAAAATCATTAAACGTTATTTTTAATTACATAATCAAACTATCTTGGTCATTTTGTACTTAGCAGTGGCCATTTTGTTTGAACTGATATTGATTACCATTTTGTGCCACAAACTTCACACCCAACCCTTTACGATGTGCCTGTATCTAACATTACTTTAGACGTATCGTTAAAAAACAGTCCACAAAGCATTCAATTTCCATGAAACTGATAAGCCTGACAGTTTTATAAGGGTGCACCATTAGAATAAATAATTGGGGTCAGCGGTGGTGTGTAAATTATACGTACCAGTCAGACTCAAACTGAAGCAGAAGCTGCTTGTACAAAATGAAAAGAAAGTACAATCTAGCTTGCTTGTGTGTTTAGCAAACATATTAAACCATATTATTTTAGGAGCTTAATGTCCGATTTAACACTTTATTCAACAAACATAACTACACTAATAATAATAAAACTGTGTGTAAAAAGCCAAGACAAAGTGAGTTAAAGTGGGTATGAAAAGGGCCATGGTGAGTACAATGTGGACAGAGGTGAGTAAAGAGACAGTTTTTTTTACCCAAAGTGTATGACCGAAGCTGTCGAATCACTCTACAGACGTCTGAACTGCCCTGGGGCCAGATTCCTAAAATTTCTTATCACTGTTGGCATCCTTGCAACTCCRCCAGAAAGGTTTTTCAAAAGACTAAGTAGCTTTAAAGTCAGTACTATATTGGACAAACTGTGAAACTTAAGATTTAAACCACCAAATAAAAGTGCAATTTTGACTAAACACACTAAATTTGTTTTGGTACACCTTACTAATCAAAAAAAGCCTGCAAAACTTTATGGTGCGTTAAGYACACTTCGAAACTTAGGCCCTGTTTACAYGTAAACAATCTCTGGACATAAAAGACATGTTTAAAGGGGGTATTATGTATTTTCCAGGCACAAAATTMATTTCTACCACAATCAAGTAACTATGTTACCTTCATCTTAATACCTTGAATTCATTTCAATTTCATCTACTTTATTGATCCCAGAGGGAAATTAGATGTTGTTGTAACTCATTTAACTAAAGAGTTATTGTAGGATGGTGATGGCTGTGGGCAGGAAATGGAAATTAGCCTCTGTCTCTTTAAGAACCTYCTACTGTTTCCATCACTCCCACTTCAGCWCTCAGCTAATACCACACCAAAAATTAGCTCAGTATATGTAAAACTGGCTTAGTTAGAGACATTTTTGTGTTCAATGAAGTTAGTTGATTGTGTTGATTATCTTGAATCTGGTTGTTTACAAAAAAATTCAAATATAGATTTTTATCTAGTGACCACTTCCTGAGTTTCATTAAAATCTTTGAATCATTAGTTATTTTGCTAACAAGGCTGTGTTGATTCCTATAGTTACTGCTGAGGTTTTAAGCAAAGATCTTGTAAGAAGAGTAACAACTGAAGTATTGATGAATCTCAGCTACAAATACATCAAAATCATCTCTTTACAACAATGTTCTGGGACATTTTAACATGATATAAAGATCAAAAAAGTTGATTTTGGATAATAACCCCCCTTTATTGAGGAAATGTTACACATTTACACTGTATTTCTGTGCTCGTTGAATCAGCTGTCATTTCTATGCCAGCTGACTGTGTTTGACTTTTGTATTTCAACCAAAGGACGTGTATTCACGCAAACACTTCCATCTTGAGCACAAAAACGTTTGTTTCCAAAATGGTGAATACACAAATATTTATACTGAGGATGACTTTGAGTCTGTCCTATATGATGGAAGAAGAAGGGTGGGCAACACAAAATGTGTCAGCTACTCGAACAGAAAACATACTGACTGCTGTCGTCATTGAAAACGCACGCTTGATTTGGCACAGACGCAAAGYGTTTTCAAACACCTCTACTCTGAGACCTGGATTCAAACAGCTTTGCTTTTAGTTAGCAGCTAGCAAACATTTTGTGAAAACAAATTAATGCTTGATTTGACTGCAGTTTGAAAGAAGAGTTTGGTCATTCTTGAAGTGATGTCCCGTCACCGTAATATATTATCTGGTATCTTTTTGGACATGATTTATTTTAAACYTCTATGATTTTGCATGACAGTTTAGTTTGTTGCCTTTTTTCAACCAATCATTCATGTTTTGATTTTAATAGACCTCTTCTGAACGTATCAATCCACTCATCAGTCTAAAGCAGGAGTGTTAAACTCTTTAACAGAGGGCTGCCCTCTACAATTCTGAACTCTCCCACTTTCCAACAAGGGATCCTCACTGGAGGAGGCGTTCTAGTTTAAATTTAYGACTTATAAGTGGGAAATTCCCATTTCCCTGTRCAACTGGGTCGCAGCAAAAATGCAGCTAAATGGAGGTTTCACACTGCAAATCTGGCCAGCTGCCAGCTACTTCTGAAYCATGTGCTCCTCCAGCTATGGGATGCCGTCACTTTGTGGGTAAAATAATCWATGTGCATTGTGGGAGATGTAGTTAGTGCTGGTTTTAAAGCACAATGTACATAAAAATGTGSATAAAATGCACATAAAATGCTGTGGTGGGCCACATTTACCCTAGAGGCCTTGAGTTTGACTCATGTGGCCTAAAGTTTTACTCATTTCCTGACAAAAAGACACATTCAAAATGTTTACATTTTATCTTTAAAGCTTTCTTGGTTTCTTTTTACTGATGTTCTCCTTCTAGCTTGTTGTGTTGGTCAGGATCCTGTGCAGGACCCCTGTGAACGTATGAATGTGATTTTTTGTTGTTGTTGTTGTTGTTAGCAGGAGGGTAAACAAATCCACTTTTAATAAGGGCTTGTAGCTCATAATCCTCACCCACCAGCAGGTGAGGGCTAACATATGGGGTGAGACCACGGTGAAGAGAACACACACACACACACACACACACACACACAGACACACACACACACAGCAGCTGTCGCTTGCTTTCCGATGCGAGTCAGATCCAACAAGAACACTGTGGGTTTTCGGGAGCCACGCCAAGAAAGCGAGGAATGAGAAAAAAAAAGGTGGGAGAAGGAGGGGAGGGTAAATTATTGCAGACGACAGAAGGTGTAGGAAAGAAGACAGGAAGCTGGGTTCGTCTTTCTGTCTCGTCCCCTCGGCTGATAAATGACACAAACTTAAGCGCTCCACGGTTATTATAACCAAACACAAAGCATCGCACTTTCCTGTGCTGAACTCTAGTGTTATAGCACAACTAATGTACCACTTTGCTGTTTTGTAAACATAATCTGTTTGACTAGAGGGAGATGTTCATGGTTACTTTGCTCTTCTGTGCTTTATTGCGATAAAATTCTTGCGCWGGATGGACAGGGAAGGAAAAAAAACTCAATTTCCCCCCTGAGTGATTTGGTTACACATAGCACAAACAGAAAAGAGCTCAATGGGGTCTGTTAGCTTTACTTGTGTTGATTTGGTTTTATTTTGAACAGCTTAGGGATGTTTTAATAAATCAAAGCCGAGGTAATCATTCAGAGAGGGTGCAAATGAATAGATGAAACCAAAACAAGAGGTTTCGACRCCAACGGTGGATCTGGTTTACATCTTTTGCATTCGCCGTCTGTCATCGCTCTTGTTTTCTCCTCTCTCACAGTCTTCCCCTCTCAATCTTTTACTCGTGTTCTTTGCTTTCCTTTTGTCCGCCTTCTGTTTTGGCTCCTCTCGTTTCCTCCCTTTTTTTTTTACCTCCCCCACCCCTTCCACTACCCCTCAACCCATTTTTGCTTCTTATGAAGTGTGAAAAATGATCATCTGCAGGATGAAGTGGACAGAATTTGCCGGCTTAATGGCCTGACAAAATGAATCGCGACCTTCCTCGCCATCCATCACCGGTTCGAGGCGACTGCAGTTAAGATCTGTGGAAGGTGCTGGCTTATTGATTACTGGTTGTAGCTACAAAGTGTCTGATTCAGTGTGCTCGTGGTGTGGTGCTTGCACGGAGAGAAAGAGAGGGAGGGGCGTTGGGGAAGGGCGGTGGGTGGAAGGGAATGCTGTGGCACTATCAAAAAAGAAAAAAAGGTAGAAGAAGCCTCTTTTGATAGATTTTAAATGGTGAAATATTGATTTCTGTCTGGTCCAAGGCCTGGCCGAGCGGGCCGCGGCTATTTGTCGACGGTATAATGCCGGACACCCGTTTCTGCTGGCCACCATCAGTCATCCTGACACCAGAAAAATGAGAGAGGAAGGAGGCAAGGGGAGGAAAGCAGGGAGGTAAGGAAAGAGGGAGAAATAACTCTGCGGTTTAACCTTTTACCTTCGCTCTACTCTCACAGAACCTCTCGAATGTGAAATCACTCGCACGTGCCGAAGAGACGAGCCGAACTATTTTCAATTTTGCTCACATTGAGACATTCTCCCGCTTGTTTTTAATCGGTTAGAACAACAGAACAACAACTACGCCCCTCTGGTGGCACGACGCAYGACAGCATTACCACCTCCAAACTTTCCTCATTAACGTGTGTTTTGGTGAAAGCGTCGGCACGAGGTGGAGGATAATAATCCACTTAAAAGTGCGGAGCATGTAAAAAAAGAAAAAAAGGGTGATTATTGCTCCTAATTGCCGCCCGCAGAGGACGCCAGCACGCAGGCAGGTAACATTAATCTACATTAAAGCGCGCGCGTCACTTTTTTCTGCCGAGTCAGCCTGCACACTGTTGCACTGATAAACTCAAATTAACCGTGTTTTTAATGCTGAGCTGCGGGAAAGACTTAAACACAGGTTGGCTAAAAAGGAGAAAATGATTACGTCTGCACGACCACGACATTACGTCTGAGTTCGTTTTTTTATTTCCACACTGATCCGAGAACAGTTGTTTTATTCTGTACAAGTGTGGAACCTTATTAGAAGCTTGTTATTGAGCTACGTTCACACTGCAGGTCTTGATGCTCAGATCTGATGTTTTCCGTGGCGCTGTTCAGATTCTAGTTTAAAGTGGACCTCCAGCAGACCCCAGTGTGAGTAGAAGAAAACGTGTCTTCACACGCAGCAAATAAACATGGATCCATTACGAAGTTGTTGTCCAATTAGAGCTAAATAAATTAACTGTTGTGATTGTTTGGTCCAATGTTTACATTCAATCTTGCTGCTTCCTGCCTACTCAAGCTAGTCACATTCAGAGTGACAGAAAAGTGATATCTGTGTCCATTCTCCATTTGCGTAACATTCTTGCAAACTTCAGTAAGTTTTGCTAAATGTCTTCAATAGTTTATTTGTATTTTAAAACCAATATGTGTCATAGTTACAGATCAAAATATGTTTTTTTAAAGCCATCGGCCATTAAAAATCCCTAATAAGTCAATTTTTAATGAAAATTATCTCAAGCTCAACACGACTTGAAATAAACTATTTTAAGTCTGATTTGGACAGAGAAAACGACCTCGTCCTATAAAAGTTTTACAGCTCCCACTTGGTTGTTTGATTAAATCAGCTTTATTAATAAAGAATGTTAAAAAAAAACATTGTTGATTAAAATGTTGCATAATAAAACCCAAAACAAGGGTTGAGAGAGGTTTAAAACCAAGTAAAGACAAAATAAGAAACTTAGATAATAAAAATAATTTAAAAATATTTTATTTAATAGTTCCATCCATCCATCCATCCATTTTCTGTACACGCTTCTTCC
>NW_013952474.1:360030-370620 GCF_001266775.1 Austrofundulus limnaeus
CACACACACACACACACACACACACACACACACACACACACACACACACACACACACACACACACATATTCCTGGTGGGAGGTCCGAGGTCTGGCCCTCCACATTCCACAGACAAGTGTCTAGCACCTGCTAGGCCTCAGTCAGACTTTACTGGCCAACAGATTAGGACGGTGGACACACTCCAAATCTGTTTCAGTCTGTGTGCTACAAAATAAAAAAACACACCAGAGAGGAGCCCTTCTGCAAAATGAACTTAAAGATTAAATATTAAAAATTTATWGTGTTTAAGTAGAAGCAAAATATATCATGAACTGTGGGGAAATTTAACAAAACTTGCCTCTGTGACGGGTTAGCTTCACAAGTCAACCCAATTCAAGATGGTTGCCAGTCAATTTATTTGACTCAGTTTTACAAATATTGATATCTCAGAGACGRGTCAGAGAYTCAGTTCTCCAGGAGAGACTCAGAGTAGAGYTGCTGMTCCTCCACATCCAGAGGAACCAGCTGAGGTGGTTCATCTGGTAAGCAGGACCCCTGGACGACACCCTAAGGAGGTGTTTTGGACATGTYCAACCCAGGACAGGATGGATGGAAATAACCACTGGTATGTGCGTCTACAATCAATTTTGGAGTGAATCACATTCAACTTAGCTGCCACGGCTAAAATGCATTAGCCAACACAAAAATAGCTACAACTCAGCCRGTTTCACAGCTACTGAGCTAAAACTTGGTATGGAAGTAGCAGAGAGTCATTCACAACACRAACTCTAAACGAGGCATCTTGCGATATCGTGGTTTGACCAAAACTCTCTCACTTCTCAACTTAAGACAATCTAAGTCTTAAACAGCAGCATCCAGTCCTGGTCTTCGAAAGACACCATTCTGGATCATTCCCCTGACATCCAGCAGGTCTTCAGGCTCTGCAGAAACCTGTTAATRACTCATTTAAATCAGGTGTGTCGAATCAGAGAAACATACAGGATTAGTGGCCCTCAAAGACCAGGATTGGGCACCGCCAGTGTAAAACCTCCACCATGGGAGACAGCGGGCATTTTGCATTCCTTTGAAGATTGCTGGGCCTTTAGGTGCCTCGTGTTGAGCTATAGTAATGAGTCTTGTAGAGCTACACGGTGTGTGCGTGGGGTTTTGCTAAAAAGAGGCCGTGTSTAGCTCACCCACAGAGTTTAAAGTATGTACATATAAATGCACACACATCTTCAGCAGCCCATGTCTGACAGGTGCACATGTCAGTGGTTAGTTCAACCTGGATCAGAGCATTTGGTCTGTAGCAGCCAGATCCTGAGAGTGTGTGTGTGTGTCTGTGTGTGTCTGTGTGTGTGTGTGTGTGTGTGTAACCCAAGGGCCCAATGTACCCAGACAGTACCCATATTGTTTTCTTCAGTGGAGCTCGAAAAAAGGAGGCTGATTTACAGAGCTGTCTGGCGCTGGAGCACACGGATGCTTGACTGAGTCCGCCTAATGGAGTTTTCAGCTTTGGATTTACACTCCTCCCCGTCCCTGTACGGAGGTGGGCCGCACCAGAACAACRCCGCTGCGGCCACGCTAGCCGTTCTGATTTCAGGTTTCTGCRGCGGGGTCGTCAAAGACGCCATCTTCGACTCTCCGTCCTCTGGGAGTTTGTTACACTTTTACAAACATAAATGGTTGTTTAATACAGATTAGAGGTAAAAAAAAAAAAAAAAGAAGTGGATTTTGAGGAATTAGTCCTCGTGAGTTCGATAATGCTGAGAACCCAACATTAGCGCGAAAGCTGCACCTGAATCTGTTTTATCTGTGTCGGATTGTTGGATCGCCATCAGGGCAGGACTGTGTAACTGTGTGCAGCTGCCCCTCCTTTAAAAAAAAAAATAAAAAATACACACTGGCCTTAACAAATTACCCATTTCACACCCCACAAAGCATTTAGCCTTCAGACTATGTGAACAAATCCATTCCTGAGCTTTTAGAAGGACACTCATCTGTTATTCTCTATCAGCAATGCCAAGGACACCGGTCCTCGACCCAAATCCTGCTCCTGGAGTCAGAGCCGTGGTCGAGTTAACAGGTTTGGATTTAAAATCTCATAAAGATGTCTATCTGCTCGTTTCTCCTCGGTTTTGTCTGGCGGAGGCATTGCTAACGCCTTGAACTGAGTTTAACTCGGATCAGAATACAAAAAGATTACAGCGCCGGTCTTCCCGAACCGGTCTTTAGAGCTCTTTGTAGAAGATTATTACGACACGTCTCTCTTTCTCATAAAATCTGGCTTTTAAAGCAATGTAATACCCGAAGCATGTTACTGTTAATCCTGTGCAGCTAATTAAGCTACCGTGAAAGAAATATATCTAACATATTTTTCAAAATTGAACAAAAATGCTAATATACACACAACAACCACAAGGGGGTGAGAACTTCCACAATAACAAAATACGACAAMTAACTTTTTTATTTCTTTCAAAATCTTTATTTTTAATCACAATTTTTACAAATACCCTGCAGTTACACCATAAATAATTGGGTCTATGTTTCAAGCATAATGTCTTCCAGCCGGGTTATTAACCCAACATTATTAGAATTTACTGCAACCATTTTCTTCCTCACATATTGGCTCTACAACTTACAATGTAATTTAAAGAAAGTTTACTGTATATTTTTGTTGAGAACCAAAAAATTTTTTTGATCATTTGATCAAATATATTTTTGTGACATATATATCAAGTTATAATTTGTTAAATTATGTATTATTGTTGGTTTTATTGAAAAATTTACACTTAAAAAGTTGAATGAAAGCAAATCCTGCTGCCCACAGGTCAAAATGACCCAGGAGGCCTCAGCGTTTGGACTGAGGCATGTTTAGCCAATACAATCACACTGAATCCTAACAAGCCATAGTAAAACCTTTAAATCAACCCTCAAATTCAAATATTTGCTTTATTTAAAAAAATAAATCCATAACAGTGCAAATATTTGTTTCTATGTTTAATTATTTTCTTTATTTAGGGAATTTACAGCTTCTAGAAGTTAAAACAATATGAATAAGTCAGATTTGYTGGACAGTATGTAAAAATCTAGAACGCTAGTCTTCAATAGTCTTCAAACTGCGGGGCGTTTTGGTCCATTTTTCAGTATTTACGGTTGAGTTTCTGCCAGAGATTCTTTGGTTAGTCACAATAGGCGAGACAAAAAGAAAAGGTCTGGCAAGTTTGCACCATGAGGCTGAACACTGAGAGACCGGAGAAAGCAAAACCTTCAGCCAGAGGTCTGATCCGGATCCGGAGGAGCTTTGAAGCATGTGTGCCAGAAACTCCTGTAGTAAAAGTGTTAATCCGGCTACAATATGAGGCTAATGAACGGCATAAATGTGGAAAGCAGTTTACCTTAATCCACTAACATTTCTTTGAATTGGATTCGGAGGAGCCGTGGAAAAAATCAGAGTGGTAACTGTCAAAGGCAACAAAGACAGAGRAGATGTGGTACCGTTTAATAAAACAAAAACTAGACTCACTTCTTCATCGGATTCTTCCGAGAGCATGAAGCTGAGATTTGTCTCTCGGGCTCCTGCTGCTGCAGAAACCAAAGGGGAGACGGGGAAAGAGAGAGGAGGATCAAGGTCTCTCCCTATAATTACAAAGATAGCACGGTCCCCCCCTCCCTCATGGAGCCTCCGAGGCGTCACTCCCAGTCCCTTCATATTGTACCAAGACTGTTCTATCAACCCCGGGAACGGCATCATTGCTTGTAAATTAATTTGGGCTTCCTGTCAGCCGGGCCCCTCTCTTATCTGGCAGTGTAATATGGGGAGGCTGAGAGGCCCAAGAGGTGCTGCTGAGAGCACTTGAAGGAGCGGGTGAGGAGGTGGGGATGGGAGGGAGGGGTAAGACAAGAGGGGATGGGGAGGTGAAGAGGGGAGGGATAGATAGGATAGAAAAACTAAAGAGAATCACATGAAAGAGGCGAATAGGTCCCAGCTGGATGTCAGAGGCAGATTCGAAGGACCTGACTCAGTGATAAGTGAATACGGTGTAGCATCCTATTTTGCGCACACACACACACACACACACAAACACACACACACGAGCCATTTGTCATCCGGACCGGACTCTGCTCCAAGAGGCCTTCACCTATCAGCACTATTTGTCGCCGTGTCACACGCTGCGGATAAATCTTCTCCCAAGGATCCTCGTTTAAATCCGCCCCCTATTACCGGAGAGGTCCAGCCCTGTCACCATCACACACACCGACACCATCACACACACCGACACACACACCGACACACACACACACACCTCTGACCCCTTCAGTTGTTTGTAATTAACCCCTCACCCACTGAATGTAACCTCAATTCCCTAATGGCGATAAACGAGCCCGGCTACAATCCCATTAGCGGCTGGAGTCATGATGGCGAATTAGGAGGGACGTCGAAAAAAAACCCGAGTCGATCCACCAACAGGGAACATTTATCAAATTTTATGTTTTATTCTCCCGGTAATTGCCCTCTGTTCACTATTTATTAGAGGGCTTTTATTTCACCAAATGACTGCACTTCTTTTAGTGACAATTTTCTTTTTTTAAACAAAAAAATAAATAAATTTGAGGTTAATTAAGAAAGCTGTGTTTGAGACGAGATGACTGGGTTGGGCTGACCGTGTGGACGGAAAGTATGGCAGTAAAAATACAACTCTATGTATTAGCACAACTATGTTATATATCGTGGTTTTATGGGAGGATTTAATGTTGCTAATTTCAGGCTGTCTGCTCTGTTTTTGTGTTTTAGTCAAAGATAATATGTAACCAAATATTGTTGCTCTCAGATATAAAATATCTTCAATAAATACATGTAAGAAGCACATATATTTGACAAAATGAGACTATTAAAGATAAGCTATATTAATAACAAATACAGCTACTGCATGAGGTTTAGCTTTCTCTATCAGTTTTCTTTCGCAGCATGTTATATAAAAATAATTCAGATTTTTTTTAAGGCTAACAGCTCCATGTTATACATAAAAAAATGTCTTCTTTTGTGGGGAGAACTGACGCCACCACAGCAATAAAAGCTTTCTGTTTTTAAATCTATCGTGTCCAGCRTTTACACAAAAAAATGAGACCAAAAAAAACGGGAAGAAGAAGGAGAAGAATATTGGAACGTTATACGATGTCTGGCAAAAGTCCAAATTGGCGAGGTAAAAAAAAAACAAAGCAAAACTAAACAAAGGCTATTTAAGCAAATGTACAATAAGACATAAATCATCTTTTGTTGCCTGTTTTGCGCGGCTGGAAAATGAAAAAGAAAGAAAAATTGGTTCATATTCAGATTGGGTTGACTACTGATGGGTAAATCCATCCTTCTGCATTAAAAAAAACATGCCTTATTGTTAAATGTATTTTTGGTACAATGGTATAAAACACAAATGACATTATTTACACACTGAAAATGTGTATTCGATGTATTTAATTTTATTTATTTCATTATTTCTGGCTGTGTTGCTATTTATTATTATACATGTTCACAAAATTATTTGTGGTTTATGAGAATATTGACATTAAATGTAGAGACGTATAAGAAATATGAAACTATTTTTTTTCTCAGTTGCAGAGCCAGCAGGATGCAAAGCACAAACGGAGGCTGCTTCCTGCTTAAATGTCCTGGTATCTGCCGCACTCTAGCGGCTGCAGGCAGAAAGGCAAGCACAAAAACTAGAATAAACACACGTTTTTTAGGTTAAGTCCCACTATCCTGCAGGTTTCTCTTGTTTCCCTCTTTCCCAAGTTCTGCATAAGYCTGCTAATTACCAATAAATCTAAATCAGGTGTGCTGGAGCAGGAAAAACCTCCAAAACATGCAGGAAGACAGCGTTCGAGGAACAGGATTGTTCACCACTGATAAATTAAAAAAATTGTTTTGTGACAAAAAGTGATTTAAAAAGAAACTGGTCCTAAATACATAATATGATTGATGGCTTTTTTAGGATTGTTTGAATACTTTAAGCAGCAATGGTCAGAGTCATGAGTCTGCCTCTTGACAGGAGGTTTACCGGGCATATCCAGCAGACAGCAGGCTCTGATGAAGACCTAGGAAACACTAGAGAGGACTTTACAAAATGTTAAAGACTGAAATTTACAGATTTTCATGTCTTTTTATTTCAAATTAAATTTGCAAAAGAAATGTTTGCTATTTTTAAAATAAGGTTAATTTTGTAAAGTAAAACAGAAAACATTGCATTTAACCATCTTATGACTAACGTGACAAATCATGCTTATTACATTTTAACTGGTCAGTTTATCATTGTGTTACTAAAGCAATGATGATGATGTTGAGGTTGTGTTGATAATGCTTTTAATCATTTGTATAGACATGTTTTTAAGTATTATTCTTGTCAGAAATAAAACGGGCTGGTATAGCGAAATGAACATGCACGTACCTCAGTTCTTCAAATATTGCCTTTAAGCTAATTTTGTTGTTTTGTGATATTACTAAAGCTATGATATTGATATTTTTCTAATTTCGGTCTAATTTTGTGTCTGTTTGGCCACGRTTGCTGACAGGACGCCAGAGTAAGGACGGGAGGCTAGACTGTCCAAATTCCACAGCCTACAACACAGAGTCAAGGCTAAAAAGCTATGATGTGAGACAAAACAGTCTTTGAATTTGAACAGACTGGTGCGGTGCAGTGAGGTAACTGTCCGACAAATTCAGCCTTCGAAGGACGCAGCCCCTGAATTTGGACAGAGCCATTGTCATATTTATTTACTTAGGACAAAAAGTAAGGAAATTAGTGTYTGGTAGATTATTTCTTTGTTGTAACAATCAGTAGCAACTCGAGTATAAATATTAGTGGGGCGGACATTAATTTCCTGAATCAACATGAAGACAAATGAATGTTACAATTTGCAGCCCATTTTCTCTGAAAAAGATAAACGTTACGTTTTAAATCAGATATTTGTGCACAAAATTGTGTTTTTTTCTCCCTGCTGGTTGTGTCTTGTGAAAAAGAGTGAAAGAAACATGTTCTGCACCATCTGAAAGTGCTTTTTGTTTTAATTGTGGATAAAATACTAGAGGCCCGGGCCACCCTTGAAAGAGGGATCTGTGATCTCAATGGGATTTGCCTGGTTAAACAACAACAAATTTAAAAAACGAATCAGATGGGTACACAGCTTTCTGGATTGGATTCTGCAGTATTACTACAGGTTAATGAAGTTACAGTAAATCAKRCATGTCAACCTCTTCGGACGTTTATCTATATAAAAAGCCTCAAAAATCTGTAAATTTTGCTAAAAATCCGTACAACTCACACCCSCGGGAAGGGGGTGCTGTCAGCTGCGTACATGAAAGCGCCTGCTGCGAAGCAGGAGGAGAGGAGAGAGGAAAAAGTTATAAACTTATTTCTAGTGGAAGAACAGGTTGGAAAATGGCTGTTTAATGTTATTTATTGTTTTTAAATCATCCTATAGGCTCTGACATGTTAGATAAATTTGAAAATGAGGTTTTTAAAATATCTGTAAGACTTGAAAAAGTCCRTGAGATTGCTCTATAYGTCCGTATACCTGCAAAATGAYGTAAAATCCTTATAACTTACAGACAATCTGTACAAGWTGACATGTGTGGTAAATGTGGGGAGGAGGAGGAAGACATCCTGTAAATTAATTCTAAATATAAAGTAAAAAACAAACAAACAGTGAACTATGTATCTTAACTCCAAGGCCTTAAACAAGGCTCAAACGTCACAGACAGATAATTTCATGACTCAGCTCTATGTTAGCACAGACAGCAGAGTAATTCAGTTGCCACAGATTAGYTTGAAATGGTCCTACCTTCRCGGCACGGTGGCTCAGTTGGTAGAGCTGATGCCTCTCAGCAAGAAGGTCACCGGTTCAAAACCCGGTCCGGGGACCTTTCCGGGTAGAGTTTGTATGTTCTCTCTGTGCATGCGTGGGTTCTCTCCGGGTACTCCGGCTTCCTCCCACAGACCAAAAACATGACTGTCAGGTTAATTGATAACTCTAAATTGTCCCTAGGTGTGAGTGAGAGAGTGAATGCTTGTTTGTCTCGTTTTTCTTTATGTGTGACCCTGTGATGGACTTGTGACCTGTCCAGGGTGTACCCCGCCCCTCGCACTCTGACTGCTGGATATGGGAACCAGTGACCCTTGCAACCCTGAAAAGGAAGAAGCGTGTACAGAAAATGGATGGATGGATGGATGGATGGATGGATGGATGGATGGATGGATGGATGGATGGATGGATGGATGGATGGATGGATGGATGGATGGATGGATGGATGGATGGATGGATGGATGGATGGTCGTACCTTCTTGATGAAACAGTCCTGTTTTTCTCCTTTGTTCTCCTGTTTTTAGTGCTCTGTTCAGGTCAGGCTGCTCCACACATCTTTTAAACAGAATATCTCTCCTCTGTTGCACACAAGTTTTGCTGAAAGCCACTCTTGCATTATATGAGCTTACATTAGATCTAGCTGTTCATATCAATGCACAAACACCAGCATAAAGTTTCTGTAGGGCATAATTATTAACACCCCAATGAGACTATTTGGAGGAGCTGATAGTACTGATTACTGCCGACAGGAGCATATATTAAATATATTAAACTGATAAATCCCCTGACAAACGCAGGGCATCGGCCTGTACYGCCCTATAAATGTAAACAAGTTAAAAACTGACAATACATCAATAAAAAAAACATTTCTAATTTTATTTTAATTTGTCTAAATACTTGACAAACAGAACAAAACAATAAACAACATGCTAAGTAAAAAAAAACGATTTACATAGTTTATTGGGAGGAACTACTTTCTGGGGTAAATTTATTTTATTTTAGGTGCCTCTCATGCCTGATAAGTAACAATACTTCTTGGCAATAAATCTTGGAATGTTGGAAAGCCTGTTAATATCCCAATGATGCCACATTTGTAAGGAACATGCATTTGTGGGATGAGCCAACACGTTCTCTCTCCCGACTCGTCAACATATTGACACTTGGTCAGGGACCGTCTGAGTCCAGATTTAACGCATCGGGTACCCTCCTCGCGTCCATCTTTGCCACCCATGGCTTTTCCGAGTTGYGCCACTTAGGGGTCTTTGGGTTGGGGGTCTGAGGTTAATATGAGGGATCAGGGTTAATTTTAGGTACTGAGGTCGGGGATAGGCTGTATATGGCTAAAATAAATAAAATTTAGGGTCTGGGACAGTTAGTTGTTGTGCATTTCCCTCTCTTTTCAAAAATATGACAATGCGCTCGTCCTCCTCCGTCACGTCTCGTTAAGAATGGATGCGAGGGGGGTACCCGACGCGTCCGACGCTGGACGCAGATGGCTACCTGACCAAGTGTCAATATGTTTATGAGTTGGGAGTGAGAAAGTGTTGGGTGAGCAGCAGAGCTGAGTATGTGGGTTGCGTACATGAAAAAACATTTAAATCTTTACAGCTTATTTTGTTGTTGTTATTGCCACTTGTTTTGAGCTTCTGGTACCCCCAGGTGCTGCCAGTCAGGTGCCTGGTGTAAGATTTAATGCCAAGATGCATTGTTACAACAAAGAAATAATCTACCAAACACAAATTAACCTTTCAGTTTATGTGCTAGTTTATAAATCACTCATATATATGTGGCATTAGCTGCCGAGCTAATAACACCAGATATTGGCCTATATACAGTAGCTTGGAAGCTAATGACAAAGCTAAAAGGCTAAAGCTGAAGTTCTCTTTCCAYGAAGCAGCTCTGTTGTCCTTTGTCCTCATTTTCATTTACTAATGAGGTGAAGTTCAAATGTTGTTTTCTAAGTTTATATCTAAGATGAATTGTAAAGAATTGATTTTGTGTTGTATAATTGTTGCACATTTTTTCCTTATTTTGCTAATTTTAAAAAAACGATAGAAACAATTAAGAAAAACGAACTCCGTCTACTGTACTTGTGCACGAGTTTGTGATGCCAGACACGGATTAATCTCCTTCGCCTCCATCGGAGAATAAATCACTTGAACGTAATTAAAAGAGGCGAGGTTATGACTGACACAAGGTTTCATCTGAATTACAGGAAGGAATTTGTTCCATTAATTTCAGTCTGCGCTGACACATCTCGACTTAATCACACGTGTCACTCTTCTAGTGAGCGATCACAACAACTTGACAGACGGTTCGTTTTTCTCCGCAGACGCTTGATGGTTTTAGCATCGCTGCGTCAGGTCGYGTCAAACGGAGGAAACGTTGAGTGTATGTTGGATTTAACTCGACGGTCGGTCACACTGTTAGAAATGGAAGAACCTGAAGTAAACAACAAAACTCAAACCCAGACCACAAATCTATCAACAACCAAACTCCATCTTCCTTATTCTTGTGTATTTTACTAACAGAGCACTTCACTCTCAGACTGCAGGTTTACTTATGGTTCCTAGAGTTTCTAAAACTAGAATGGTAGAGCTTTCAGTTATCAGGCATTTACACCATGGCCACAGAAACCAAACCAGAAGCAAGGCTGTATAAGATAAGATAAGATAAGATAAGATAAGATAAGATAAGATAAGATAAGATAAGATAAGATAAGATAAGATAAGATAAGATAAGATAAGATAAGAT
>NW_013952474.1:371872-373220 GCF_001266775.1 Austrofundulus limnaeus
GCACCATGACGCTCTGTCCAATGAATTCTGAAGCATTGGGCTGAATATGAGCAGATAATACAGCGGGTAAAATAAGGATTGAACACGTCACCACATTATTCCACATTATTACAAATAACTTCATTTCTGGACATTTATGGTTTGATTTCTTTGTATGTATGGATCACTTGGGTTGTTACCGACATCTGGTGAAAATTTCATGTCATTAACACCTCTAGTAATATATTTACTGAGAAAAATGTTGACGTGTTCAATACTTATTTTACCCGCTGTAACAATGTGCATATATACCTAGTACAGTAAATAAATGGATGTATTTGAAGGTGCATATTAGTGATGCCAGTGTAGGTGAACTGTCCAAGTGACTGATAACATCATGATGTGTTTTACAGTCTAACTGCAGTTGGAATGAATGATATATGAATGGTATAGAGGAGTGGGCCAGAAGTCTTTTGGAACTGATCATTGGTGCTAAAAGAAATTCTACAAAATAATATGTCTTTTAAAAAGGTTGTGGGGAACAGGTTTTTTTCTTAGTATTTTGGTGGGTTCATTTCAAAACACATGTCCCTGAGCAGTGAGCAAAGCAACAAGCTAATTCACAAGAATACAAGCAGCCACACGAAAGAGCTAAAAGTTGTACAAACAGGTGTCAGACTCACCTTGATCTTTTCCTCCATGCTGTCAGCGATTTCAGGCCACTTGTCAATAAAGTTCGTAGAATGTCAAACTTTTCCAGGAGCTGTGGGCTTCGTGCTAATAATAAGAAGCAAGAAACAACAGTTAGCACTGTTTGTGGTTAGCTAATATTAGCGAAAATATTAGTTAGCTAAAAGCCTACAACTGTTTATTTGTTTATTTATTTTTGGTAACTAATGATGATAATGCCTATTTCGTGTTAAAATAAAATAGTTAGGCTGGGTCTTTAAACTTCAAGCCTCACTTACTTTGTCAGAAACGCTTCGGTCCTGTTCAGCCGGAACACAACGAAAGTGACGGAAAAGATTTAAATTTAATGAGGATGCAGTACCGCCTCTGACCACACAGGTTATGTGACGTTCATTCAGGGTTACAGGCCGGAGGGGCGCTGTTTCATCTTTTTTACATGGAGGTACAGCGGGAACATAATAGGGTTATGCCCTTACTCCTCCACTGCATGGTGGTGCAACATACCACGTTTTTTAAACAAATATCTACTATGTAAAATACAATTTTAACATGACTGAAGGTGGGAACAATTATTTATTTTTTTTTATTTATTTTGTTCCTGCTCTCGGAGGAGTAAGACACTTTTTCCCTCTCTCCTGCCCTCCCTTATCTTCCCTGCTTTGCTGCTTGGAGCCTTCTC
>NW_013952474.1:374594-377270 GCF_001266775.1 Austrofundulus limnaeus
TTATCTTATCTTATCTTATCTTATCTTATCTTATCTTATCTTATCTTATCTTATCTTAGTGTTAACCAGTTAAATGCTCTCTCTGGGTGAAAGCAGAGTACACCTGATCATCTCATCAGTCCATCACCACATGGAGACAAATAGGACACAAAACAAAACACACTACAAGGAGTCTTATAGGAAGTATTATTTTATACAAACATCTCTTTGTRAGATGAAGAATGACAAACTTAAACTTTGAAAGACTTTTTTTGGTGTTTTTTCCAAATTAGTGTTCCTATATTTAGAWATAGCAGGTGACAATAAATAAAATGAGAAAGCAAATTGTTTGAATTAGCCAGAACCAAACCTAACTCTGAAAATGTTCTCATTTTGCGTTTCCTCTCGTTCCTGTTTTTGCAGTTTTCGTCTTCCCTTTTCCTGGTGCTGTTTCTTGAGGAGCCGGGCTGTGGCGCCCCCCTGCCTGCTGCAGTTTGAGCTGCTGGATGTTGCTGAGTAGTGACGCCTCGTGGCTCAGACTCTCCATCATCTGGCCCTCTGCACCTCCAACTGCTGTGCGGACCAGCTCCACGGTGCTCTGAGCAGAAAAGCAGACCAGTTTATAAATGACATGTTTGTGTTGCTTTCCAGCTGTGAGGTACCTGTTCATCCAGCCGGCCGTCCACTGGGACCGTGACRTCCTCCAGAGTGACCCTCGGACCATCTCTGAGACACCTCAGCTCTTCTTCCATCTGCTGCAGGCTGGAGGCCATTTCAGACTGAGGCTGAGTCTCAGTCTCCAGCTGAAGCAGATCTGTACCCTGCAGAGTCAATCAAATATAACTAAACTTTTCTAAAAACTAACTCTAAAGAGATACTTCAAATCTTTTGAAGTGAGGTTCTACATAAGAGTTATGAACAGTAAACGTATTGCCTCTTGTTTCTCTTTGAACAAACTCAAACTGGAGAGGCAGAACGTAACGACTGGACTGACAAGCTAACGGCTAGTCTGAGTGGGGTCATGAACAAAGTGGGCTGCAGCCATCCTTAAACAACTCGAGTCTCACAAATTTCATGGCACTGCACACAAACCTGATTTTACAAACCTTTACATCGTCATGAGTTTCACTTTGCACAGTTACTCAGGCAGAAATATCATACTTCTGCTGAGAGAGTGCTCAAAAAGTGCTAGAGCTACCTGTAGCTGCATCTCTTTGCACTTGTAAATAACCATGTAACTGTGGAGCAATTTAGCTTCTACTACTAATAGTAGTTATCTCATATAGTTTCCTTGTATTATAAACAGTAGTTAACTCGTTTCTGACACTAAATCTGGGGACATTTCCAGCTTGGAGATAAAAAAAAATAGYTAAATTTTATCAAGATGATGTGAAGAAACAGGAATAGTTGTCGTTTTATGAATTTTGTGTATTCATATTTAAACAGCAGAATGTGTCTCTACACTGTTGTTAGTATTTCCTAAGAGTAAGAAAATAAATAAAATAGCTAATAATAGTAGTAGTAATCGAGTACTCACACTGTGTGTGTGGAGGTAAGCTAATGTGAGTGTTGTACATGAATGTGAACATGTATATTCTTATAGGTGGCAATAGATAAAATGTAATCACAAACCCCTCCAAAAACATTAGATGAAAATACAGTATACTGAAACATACTGAAAATTTACAATTTAAATTAGAAATTTTGTTTCAGAAGTCCTTTAGAAGTTGATAATTTTTAGATAAGAAAATTTTGAAATTTGAGATTTCCTGCATTCTGTTTAACTGGTTGGTAAACATATTTTACCTACATAAATAAACACTTGATATGACTAATCTGTCAGTCAAATGAAATGGATTCATTCATGAAGAAATAGAAAGGGTACTGGGTGAACTAACAATTACTGCAACCCCATAGGCTACTTTTCCGTCTCTTTAAAATAAGTTAAAGTATTTACAAGGAACAAGCTTTGAAAATGGGAGCAGCAATAACATACAATGTAAATTTCTTTAAATTGCAAGATTTATTTAATCACTCATTAATTTTGCATTTAATAAAATCAAAAGCACGAAACTCAACAAATAAAGAAAATGAATGTATAGTCTATGTGAACTGAATAACATGTTTTATAAATGGAGGTGGTCTTACCTGGAGGGCCAGTGGAATGGCCAGCAATTTCAAGGGGTATAGGGCCACCCCTTTGGAGTGCCACTGGATGATAAACTGGGGTCATTAATGTATTAAAAATTTTGCAGTTTTTTTATTTATTTATTTTTTGTAAAGTAGTTTCTTTAGCTGATGAAACACCAAGATGCTATATTGAATAAAAAGCTTTTTTTATTTTTTTGGAGCTACAGTACGAGTTCATCTAACTCAGAATAAATGCTCATTTAAGATTTAAGATCTTAAGTGAAGGTATAAAAAGCTTAGGCTTCTACCTACACTTTTTTTCAGTCTATACCTTGTTTTKTTGACACTGACAGGAATTTAAAGAATGTGTATTATTTTCTGTTGTTCTGTTTTGTTTTCATTGTTCCGCGTTTTGTGCTGTTTTGTAAATGGAAAATGTAAAAATGACTAAAATAAAAGATTTAAAAAATGATTATAACTCTCTCTCCTCATCATTTTCAGTTCATACAGTTCTTGTTTCATTTGGTTTTCTATCTGACACCTGACTGGCACTCATATATATATATA
>NW_013952474.1:378529-379885 GCF_001266775.1 Austrofundulus limnaeus
TATATATATATATGAGTGCCAGTGAGGTATGACACACAGAAATGATCATGCAGCTGTGACCTTCTGAGTGTAAGTTATTGAACGTTGATATTTCATGGTGAATGATGAGTTTCTGGGGCTTGGCCATGCCCACATTCTTTGCCACAACAAGTATGTGTCCCAGCAGCAGAGACCAGTTCCCCCAGCTGTTGTTGGTGGATGAACAGTGTTTTTACGTCAAACAAACAAGAGCAGAGTAACATTATTTATTACACCATTTTTGTCCATTTTAAGTACACTAATATTATTATTTTGTAAAAAGCAAAGGAAAAAAAAGGTTCTTAGCTGTCTTTTTTGTGTAATTAATTCAAAAAATATTTTCAGGACCCCACTGTGGGTCCCGACCCCATGTTTGGGGACCACTGGTTTAGAACCATCCTGTTACTGACAGAAGCAGAGCCTGAGTGTTACCTGAGCTAAAGGATGAGGTGTTGGTGGCAGCTGCACCTCCAGATGTACCGGACCTATGGACAGGTCAGCCCGTGCAATGGCCACGGCCTGGAACAGCCTCCTCCTGGTGATGCAGGTGTCCACCAGGAACCGAGTGAATTCATGCTGCTGAACAGGAGTCAGGTTTGGTAAAAGCTCGCTCAGCAGATCCCTCAGACGGGACGACAACTCCAGCATGTTCAAGCCTGGAGGAGAGAAAGACGACRAGGTTATTTCACTGAACTCTGTCTCAGGAGAAGCGAGGTGTGCGTCCAGCTGTGGCTCTGACCATCCAGCTGTGGGAAGAGGTTTTTGGCGAGCACTGCGGACCGGATCAGGTTGGGCCGGGAGAATCCTTGGTCTGCAGCGAACATGGCAACGTCGTACACGAACTCTTGATGAAAGCAGAGTCTCTTGTGACAGGACTCAGCCCACTGGAAGTGACGGCTGAGCATCTGAACACCAGCATCCCTCTGAAAACAGAAAATATCTACACTGGTTCATGAGATATTTTGCTAACAGACAGCTTGAACAGACACAAAGCAGACTCCACCTTTTATGTTTGATTTATACGCTTTAAGAAGACATTTTAAGGTTTAGACTGATGAAATAAAATCATCAGATACATMTTTTTTTTAATGTCCACCCACCTCAAGTCTCATAATCTGTGTTATTTCACTGTCTGTGAGAGAATTCATCCTTGAAAAGCGGTTGTTTTCTGGGTTGCTCGTGGAGACGGACGCCGAAAGAAAATATATGGCAGGCCATTGTAACATATAATCAAACACCGACCTTGAAAAACTTCTTTTATAAATCAATAGCATTCACTCGTCATTTTAAATTAACGTCGGTGTTATTTTTAAGCATTACAAAAAATATACCTAAAAT
>NW_013952474.1:381355-382879 GCF_001266775.1 Austrofundulus limnaeus
GTTAGTTAGTTAGTTAGTTAGTTAGTTAGTTAGTTAGTTAGTTAGTTAGTTAGTTAGTTAGTTAGTTAGTTAGTTAGTTAGTTAGTTAGTTACATGGTTAATTCAGAAAACTCTAGAGCAGCTTGGACTATTTTACAAGCATGCATATTTTATAGATATCTAAAATTATTAGATTTTTAAATGTGAAGTTCCAAACAAAATGTACATTTTTCTCAMGCTTTATTGGTATATTTTCACGTTTAAGACTACATTCTGAACGCGCAACATCTTATTTTGAAAGTCCAATTGTTCTTACTTCCGGTTGAGTACACGCAGCTTGACGGACCTGAAGGTTTCCACGGAGCTGCAGCTTCTCCGGTSCGGGAGTCAGCGCGGGCTTCTGGCATGGTTCTGGGCTGCTGATGTCAAAGTTTTACTGTTTTAGTTTTAAACCTGTTCCTGTTTGTTTTATTCACATCTTTATTTTAGAGATTTTCACCTTTAGTCACTTCAGGACAGGTAAGAATTATTTATTTACCTTTACTTCATGTTACCTGTTGCTCTCTGAACCAGCTGCTCACCAGCAGAAGGCATGTCTTGTGTCATGTTTGTTTGTTTGTTTGTTTGTTTGTTTGTTTGTTTGTTTGTTTGTTTGTTTGTTTGTTTGTTTGTTTGTGTTGATGTAACATGTTAAGGTTGTACAGAGTGAGATGCAGTTGTTCAGGTAAGTCACTCACCTGATCATTATGGGATAATGTAAAACTAGGCCACGCATCATATAATCCCCCCTTCTGCTCTCCCCTCCCTCTGTCCTGCTGAGTGAACCACCTGAATGTGTTCAGTTAGGGCAGGAGAGTCAGGTCCAGCCAAGGGCAGGGTGGGTCACTGGGGGGGGTGTCTTTGACTTCTGTCGTTCAGTATCTTCATCCAAGCATTTGTTGCCCCATCAGCAGGCATGAAGCRCTGAAGTCCTTGATTCGTCCTCAAGGACTACCTTGAATCGCATCAGCAGTGACGAGCCACCCACCCTCTCATCCCGACTCCCCCGTCTACCCTGAAGTCTCCGAGGCCCACCTACGCTTTTCTCTGACTCAAAAAAGCGATGAAGCAGATCCACACAAATGATACAAGTCTGAACTACAGGCAGTCATTGCACAAGCAAGGATTTCAAGGATACGCAGGAAATCAAAACTGTCCTTGGTGATTTCAGAAAGMTGGCAAAATGAGTCACAATGAAGAATTTTTCTATATTGCACTGCTATTATGTTCTAATTTTCCATTTTAAAAGTTTCCAAACGATCCTTGGTTTGTTGATATTTGGCAATTATCACCTGGCAAAAAGCTACATTTGTTTACAAGAGTGTCCAGAATGATGGCACTTCAAGCTTCAAAATGAAGCCACACTTTATACGAAGGGATTTCCCAGTGCAAGACACATATAGTTGAAGTGAAAGTTAAAAGACAAAAGATTATACCGCGGGTAAAATAAGTATTGAACACGTCACCATTTTTCTCAGTAAAAATATTACTAGAGGTGCTAATGAC
>NW_013952474.1:384350-386259 GCF_001266775.1 Austrofundulus limnaeus
CTTCCGGGATTCCCCAGTGACGTCATCGGGACTCCGAAACAACAAGCCAATTGGATTTCTCATTACACCTTCCGAATCTCCAGAAAACCGAGACCTGCTGACTGGTTGTTCCCCTTTTCCTGCTACCGTCCAGTTTAACAATAAAATTGTTAAATCTTCTCTGGTGTTCGGTGTAATTATAGAACTCATAAAAGAAACCATAACAGTATAAATGTTATTAATAGTGTACTGTTTTACACTTTACAATAAGTCTCCCTTATGACATTTATGTATGTTTATTAGTCATTAATAAATAGTGTACAGTCTTAAACTTTACAATAAGGCTCTCTGTGATAGTTGTGGATAATACAGTACAATATTATAATACAGTATGTGTTTTCAAATCATTGCTTACAAGGTAGAAACCTCATCTGAAATGTTTAATATAGTGCCTTTACAGCAGAGCTATTCAGCTAARTTGCTCCGGGGGCCACAGTTACTGCAGGCCAACAGCTGAACATCCAGGAATTAAAGTTATTATRTAAATAAACCAAGCATTACAAAGATCTGTTAGCTTTGAAATAGCTTATTTTGCTGCATTTAATCATGAATACAACATACAGAACCCTATGGAATAATAGTAATGATAATAAAACAACAAAATGAGAATAACACATTCTGCCTCCTGTTTACCACAAATTATACTTTGACACCTCTGACTTGCCAAATTTTTTAAATCAATTAATTTTTTCACTTTCATTAACTTAGCTTCAACTGCTTGTAGTTTTAACTGTCTTGGGTATGCATTGAAATGTTTTTTTTTTTACCAGCTTGTAGCCAAGATTCTGATGTTTCTGAAAAAAAAAACTTGGAGTAATTAAAGTAGAAAACCATGGGTTTGAGATGAATGAACCAATTGGCTGGCCGATCTTGGTAATTCGCGGCCGCCTGTTTATTACTGAGCTCTCACCTGATTGGCTGTCGTAGKCTATGTGCAAATTCAGAGGCTGCGTCTTCTGAAAGCCAAATTCCTCGGCCGCTTACATCACAGCACCACGTCGGAGGTTGTCCAAACACGAAGACTCCTCCGATGTGGTCGWCAAATGTGCCATTCTTTTGGCCCGATTTAAAGGACGGGTCCAAAGGATCCTTCTCAGCTCACGCTATCCCATAATGTGGGCCGACCGGAGATGTTTTGTTTTTACTGAGCTCTCATTTGACTGGATGTTACAGTGATGATGTCGCAGTGTTTCTTACTGAGCTCTAATCTGATTGGCAGTCACGGTAATGATGTCATAGATTGTGTTAATGCACTCTAAAAATGAAATGTTGGACTTACTTAACCATGTTATGTTACCTGGTTCCACTTAACTGAGTTGAGTAAATTCAAAGCAATATACTCATGTTCTTTGGCTAAAAACTCGTATATTGCTTTGAATTTACTCAAATCAGTTAAGTGGAACCAGGTAACATAACATGGTTAAGTAAATCCAACATTTCATTTTTACAGTGCATCTGATTGGCTGTTGTAGTGATGATGTCACAGTTTCTTACTGAGTTCTCATCTGATTGGCAGTAGTGATGGGTCAGTCGTGAACGTTTCGGCTCCAAGAGCCGGCTCTTCGAAGTGAGGGGCAAAGTCAGGAAGGAGACATTAGCAGATCCAGCAGCAGGGACCATGAGGATGCAGAGTCTTCTCAGGTAAGKATAGATCAGGACAGATTCACAGATATTGCAAAATTAGCTGTCGTGACAAGATGGGCAGAAAACACGTTGAAAGGATGTTAAATAGACAAAAAGTCTTGCGAGTATGGTCGTAAAATCATTTATTAAATGGGCAGACATAAAACAGAAAACAATCAGAGAAGTCTGTCAGATGTGGCCGCCCGACTGAGGGCGGAAAAGAAATGTTATACCTTCAGCTATCATC
>NW_013952474.1:387804-388841 GCF_001266775.1 Austrofundulus limnaeus
GTGTGTGTGTGTGTGTGTGTGTGTGTGTGTGTGTGTGTGTGTGTGTTCACCCCCCCACCCCCATAAAGATCATGGAGTTTAACAAAATAAGAAGCAGACATTACCAATTCAGTGAGGCTAGAACAGACACTAAAGCCCAGACATCACCACATGCTCTACCTCCTACCACATTGGGCCACGCCCCCCGAACTCCTTGGGAATTTTGTATCTAAAGTTCATCATTGTATCAAACGTGCACTGAATAAAGTGATGCATATGTTTTTGCTAATGCTCCTGGAGGGTCTTCATTAGCATTTACCAGAGATGGGGACTTGTGACTCAGACTTGGACTTGAGTCACACTTAAGACCCTACTATTAGAAACTTAGACTTGACTTGGACTTTGACCCTAAAGACTTGAGACTTGACTTGGACTTGTGGTTTGAGACTCGCAAACAATGTAAGTCTTTTCACTGCCCGGCTAACGATTCTCACTTTCTCAATACACATCCATGCTCCGCTCCTCTGAGAACAAATACATAAAGCTT
This sequence comes from Austrofundulus limnaeus, assembly GCF_001266775.1. Lineage (NCBI taxonomy): Eukaryota > Metazoa > Chordata > Actinopteri > Cyprinodontiformes > Rivulidae > Austrofundulus > Austrofundulus limnaeus. The sequence goes on from NW_013952474.1 coordinate 388,331, forward strand.
TAAGAGAAAAGACATTTACTCCTGCCCTCACCTGAGAATGGGAGGGGCCAGTGCCATCCAATGTTAATGACGCATACCCTACATGACAAACAGAGCTTCAGCATGGCAGGTGTGTTGCAGTATACAGCGACGCTGCCATTCATTATAAGCTCTGCTTACAGAGACTTTATTTAACACCATGACAAGAGACTGGCTAAATGCAAAGGGTCTGGAGTCCAAATCCAGAATTTGTTGTTGTGATGACTTGTACAGCCCTTTTACTTTAAGGATTCTGGTTCATCATCTTCACTGACCCGCTTTTATGCATTTAAAAATATTTTCTCTGGTATTTTATTGTAAAATCAGCAGCAGACTTGTTGGATTGTTTTCAATGGCAAGATTTAATTACAGTATGCTTTTGTAAGACTACAAGTGCAAAATACTGTTATCAATACTTTAAATGCTTGATTGTTGTTATTTCTGTATTTTAAAAACAGTATTATGTTTTAATAGTATTATTAAAACATAATGC
>NW_013952474.1:389996-407105 GCF_001266775.1 Austrofundulus limnaeus
CACACACACACACACACACACACACACACACACACACACACACACACACATTCAGATCCTTAAGCAGGCTTTTCTTTCTATCCTTAGCTCTGTCCCCTCCCGTCTTCTGCCTGTCCATCCCCCTCTCCCACTTATACCTGATTACCGGCTGCCATTTTACCTTGAGAGCCTCAGACTTACAGCTTTCGTGTTACGTCTCAGAGTACGACTCAGGCTCAGACTTGAACATGAAGAGATTCACACAAGTGGTGCAGACTCTGGTCTGACTCGACCGCTCCATCAACGCATTTTCTCTGAACTTTTCCACGCCACTTTTGGACCATGTTTCCTGGTTGCGTGAGTAGCCCCTTTATCTTAGAATGATTTTATTAACAGGCTGTTGGAACGGTTTAGTTTTTGAGCTTTAAAAGGATGCTTCAGATGATAAAAAAATAAAGAAAAATGGAAAGGCAAAATGTGAATGCCTTACTGGTAAATATTGATAAAGTTGCTATTATCTCTTAATAATGGTCTATTGTTATTAAATTGGGGGTAAATTACATCAAACCTCCATTTTAAATTATGCTTTTGTCGATGCTAAATGAGCCACAACCATCGATTTTAGAGGAATGAGATACAATACTCCCCATAAAACTAGCAACAGTGTTTGGAAAAATTATGGTTCAAATGAATTTTTATTGGTTAATAATCAGCTCAGCAGCTAATAATGTATTTTTGTGTTAAATAGCAAAATTACTTTTCTATCCATCCATCCATCCATCCATCCATCCATCCATCCATCTATCCATCTATCATCCATCCATCCATCCATCCATCATTTATCCATCCATCTATCATCCATCCATCCATTATTTATCCTTTCATCCATCCATCCATCCATCCATCCATCATCCATCCATCCATTATTTATCCTTCCATCTATCATCCATCCATCCATCCATCCATCCATCCATCATTTATCCATCCATCATCCATCCATCCATTCATCCATCCATGTATTATTTAACCATCCATCCATCCATCCATCCGTCCATTTATCCATCCATCCATGGCCATGCTTGGTTAGGAATGGTTCACCTTACCTTGATCTTTTGGGTCAATAACTAACAAATCTGTATTTTTCCAACATTTTTTAGATTAAAAGTGATAAGATAAATCAATRATAATCTTTGTTACTACTTTCAGTCTGTCACTTTTGTTCCCTGTATCTTTGCTAGTTTCTCGTTGGAGTGAAAATGTTTATGACTTGAAAAGAAAAGCAATTTTGTGGCATCTACACATTAAGTAAAGAAGAAAATGAGCGTATCAAGTTTAAAGCTAATCAGAACCACTTTTAACGGCTTGTTGAGATGTTGAATCATRGCTAAATACCAGGTTAAGCTGTTCCCTTACACTGAAATCAACACAAAGCTAAAGAGGGATTAAGAGTCATGGTGTCACATTGAGCTCGTCTGCAGTATARAGAGGTAATTTGGTCCCGATGTTAACGCCTCAAGGGGCTGGAAATCCTGATAATCCTGCTGATAATGTTCACCTTTTAACATAATTAATTAAACGTTATAATTATYGCGCCCACTGTTAAAAAGGACATGAAATGAAGTCAGTGAGGTTCAGCATATTTTAWATTTGTAATGTAAAACTGAGAAAGTTTCTGAAGAAAAGTATAACTGTGAGGACCAGTGGAATCTGTTCTGACCCTCCTGCTGCCTTTGGGTTGAAATGACCCAGGAGACCTGATTGAGGCCTCTATTGTCATTTTGGGCCAAGGGCAGCAGTAGATTGCACAATCTGGTTTATTATTTCTGTTCAGACTCTTCGTCTTTTAAAAAATAGGATTTCTTTATATGTTCTTCTGTACTAAACRTAACAGCTCTGTCTTTAAACACTCATATTATTACATATATGCAGCTTAATTAGGTGTTGCCACTTTGAAATATATCAATTTCATCTTGAGACCTTGTAATTCAGCAGTAAAGATGTAATTTAAWTAACAGTGAATGTAGAGTWTGTGCTCATTCAGTTATTTACTATCAGGATAATAAAGCATTAATCTGGCTGTCCATGAATTTGAAGAGTTAAAACAGATACAAAATGTTTTCTCCTTGTTTGACTCTGAGCCGTGTCAGGACATCCTGTTAACGTCCCGAATCCTYATTTAAATATCCTGATTAGGACTGTGTGACTGTGTGAGAGTGATTACAAGGTATAAAGACCTGAAGAYGAGCCAGCGCCTCGAAGCGTTGGTGTTTTGAGGCATCCGTTTGTTGACCTTTTAAAATCAGGGCTGCATGTTTTCACTCCGCAGGTGCACGTGAGATCAGAGCATGCAATCGGTCCAGACGGGGACGTGGGACCCCCGACCCCCGTCTAAAGATGCCACGCCCCCTGTCTTCGATTCRCGCGGCTCCCGTGTGACCTCGGCCGCCCCGGCCAAACGGATCACCTTCTACAGAAGCGGCGACAGCCAGTTCGGTGGGGTCAGGATGGCCATCCACAAGCGCAGCTTTAAATGTTTCGACACCCTGCTGGACGACCTTTCTCAAAAGGTTAGCAGAACGAGTCAGACGCGGAGAAATCCTTTGAAGCTCGCTTTTCAGATGTGCGTTTGCTGCACCTGTAACTCTACATTGTTGGGTGAATTATGTCTTCTTCTTTTTTTATGGAATATATGGRGGGAAATAGCTGACTTAATCCAAGAGCGTATATTTTCAATTTGAGAGCAGGACAAGTCTGCTCTGTAGCATTTTTTTGTAAAAATGGCACCACACAAGCATGCATACAGTGACTATATTTTTTACAGGTCCCACTGCCGTTTGGTGTGCGGACTGTGACCACGCCCCGAGGCACACACACCATCAAACACCTGGAGCAGCTCCAAGACGGTGGCTGCTACCTCTGCTCCGACCGCCGTCAAACTAAGCCCATTGACATGGAGCTGGCCAGCAAACGCCAAGGAACCTGGTACCATCACAGCCGGAGGCCCCAGCGGCCCGAGAGCTCCTCTGCGATGGCCCCTGGCCATTTGCACTTGCTGCACAGGCAGCGCCGGATCCTGCTGGTGAGGAACAGCGAGCCGGGAGTGAGGAGGAGCATCGTGCTGAGCAGGAGGTCAACTAGAAGCCTGAAATCTTTTCTCGATGAAGCATCAGAGGTGATGCAGTTTCACGTCCGCAAACTCTACACCGTAGAAGGACGCAAGGTGTTACTCTTTTGTTTTATTTAAATGTGTAGCGCAAAGAGAATTTTGATAAAGGCTCATGCCGTGTGCGTTTCCTTCTAGATCGACAGCGTTCAGAGCTTGATGACTTGTCCTGCCGTGCTGGTGTGTGTTGGCCGCGAAAGCTTCAGCCCGGCGCTCCTTAATTTCATCAGAAAAACCTCAGAGGAAAAACTGCCCGGCCTGGGCAGCAAGTCTCCTGGTCTGGGTCCACGGATTCCTGGAAACGGGGCCCGATCTCCTTCCACCCAAGGAGTGAGGTCTCCTTCTCGCAGAGCTCAGTCCAGAGCCAGCGAATCCGATGAAACGCAGAAAAACAGTAAGTTGTGTGGGTAAAATTTCAACAAGAACATTTACACTAAGAGACTGATTTCTCAAAGGTTTGTGCCTGTTAAAAGCTATGAAAGCTGATCTACTAACTGTGTGCACCAAGAGTTGCTTTAATGAGTAAAATACCAGCAGCAATCCATTTAGCGTGTTAACTTACATGAATATGCAGAATATATGATAATTATCAGAATGCGCAAAATACTGACATGAGGATATGCAGACTCAATCATTTATCGCTCACAGTGTRATTAACAAACTTGAAACTGGTTGCCGTTGTTGTTTTTGCTTCTAAATTTAGAGCGTTTGAAAGGCAGGTGCAAACTGGCTGCATAGCTTCAGATGCATTATCCGCTCCCCTCTGGCCTAGGAGACAGTAATAAGAAATTTCTTTGAAGTGACATCCATGGCTGTGACTGAAGTTTTTAATCATTCTCCAAACACAGCCTGCATTACAATGACTGCACACTGACAATATATACAAACAATGTGACTGTGTTTCTCTTCTAGAGAGTGAAAATGAGAGAGCGTATCTCTGCACCTMTCACTTAAACATTCATCTCTCGGCTGGACTGCCACCGGGTGCAGTGTGCGCTGTGATGTGTGTTCTGGTTGACAAATTATTAAAACTTCTTTTAATTTGATGTTAAAGTATTACATTAGATTTTTTWAAAAGTGTGTTGCGAAAACGTTAACAAAAATTAAACTAAGAAAATACGTTTTTTTTTTTTGGTCAAGTCCAGAAAGAGCTACTCATGCGGCTCCTATCATATGGAGACACTGCAACACTGTCTTTTCTCACATCTGGATCAGTTGCCTYCTTCTCCACAGCCAGTAGCACACACTAAATCATTATTTCAGTAGGGAGGTCTGCACCACTCTTGCATTTATTATCATGTACATATGCAGTCTTCGTAAATTACGTGCAACATACCCAGTAATAGCATGGCCATCTTTTAGTTTGCGTATACAATTTAGTGCTCGCTCTTCAGCCTCAAAGTCAGCAGTTATCTCAAAAAGTGATCTTGTGTATTCTTTTTTTTTCTTTTCAGATAACTTTGGTTTGGAAACCAAGAAGAGCATTATCCACCCTCGCTCGGATTCCTCCACTCGCTCCACTCGTTTCTCTATGTCTTCTGAAAAGTCCTATGGCGTTAGCTCTCAAGCGAGACCAGCCATATTGAATGATGACATCGAAAAGCGTGTCTTAGTTAATAAAGACGGAAGTCTATCAGTAGAGATGAGGGTGCGTTTTCGCCTCCAGAATGATGAATCCATACAGTGGTCAACACAAATTAAAAAATCACCCTCCCTGATGAATGACTGTTGCCCCCTGAGCCAAACACAAACACATTACCTGCACCAGAGTCAATCAGAAAGCTGTTCGGACCCCGACTCTGCCTCATATGATGGTGTGGATTATTCTAAATGTTCACTGGCAGAAAAKCACTGTCCCTGTTGCTACCAGAGACATAACAATCAATTCGACTTGTGGGAAAACTTGACCAACAAGCACCGTCCTGTCCCGCCCACGCATACGTCCAACCATACCTCAATGAGACAAGCACGCTCCTCGAGCTCATCCTCATCGTGCAATTCGAGAAGGATGGTTCGGTGCAGAGCGCGGCTCCCCGGGTCTCCCGGTGGCTCAGAGCAGAGCCAATTTGTCCAGAAAGAGATGTCTGTGACGGAGCAGGTGGAGCACAGTATAGAGGTGGATCGAGATGGGGACACTCAGGTGGAGGTCTGCACAGTTAGTCGGTGCTGCAGCAGGTCTGAAGTGGTCACCATGGATGCTGATCTTCTACCACCAAACAGAAAGTTGGTTGAGGGTGAGCTGACGATGGGGCAAGAAGAAAACCGCCCTCTGTCTGCAATTAGCAGCTCCTCGCGTGTTCTTCAGTCACTGAAAGAGGACCAAGATGACGAGGACGATCTACCACCCAGTGCTTCTCAGTGCTCCAACAGAACTGAACCAATCCCTGCAGCTCACTTAGGTAAACAGCCAACTAGCAACGTCTCAGCCAATTCGGCCCACTCTGTCAAACACAAGAGCCAAAAGGAGAACAATGAAACAGACAGCAGGGTGCCGTTTGTGGCCTCCACGTGCCACTGTGGAGCAGCGACCCCGCACTCAGCAGCTGACACAGGTGAGCCCGATCGAGTGCCTAGCTCCAGGTCCAACATTAGCAAACCCAGATCAGAAGGAGAAGGGGCAGCTGATGTTGAGAGTGAAGACACAAACAGAGCTGCTGGTGGATTATCTCGTCACACAGGACGATCAGTGAGCACTCCAAAGTCATGGATGTCTGACGTGTGTCCAAACTGTGGAGGCTGGAAATGTGAGACTAACTCTCCACACCCTGTGTTTCTTTTCTCCAACAAGGAGAATGAAAATAGCTGCTGTGATGATGTGGCTTCAGTGTGCTCAGAAAAGATCGGCCCTACCATCAACGGTTCAATCTCTGCTGTACTGAACACCTTGGAAAGGAGAGCACCAAGTGTCACGTCAACAGCTTCCAATCCAAACTCAAAGGGGAAAAATGAAAGCAGGGCTCCAAGTTCCACCTCAGCTACAAGCCTCAGGTCAAACATGTCACACAAGTCTAATTGTAATGGTGTTATAGCTGAAAATGGCAACAAAAGAACCCCCAGTGCCATGTCAGCTCAATTGAACCTGTCTGCTATGTCTAGAAAGTCCAAATGCACAGCTGAAGCTGGGAAGGAAAGAATAGCCAGCTCGTTGTCAGACAAATCCATTCCTTCAGACAAGTTTCCAAAGACAAACTGTCACTTATGTACCGAAGAAGCTGTGTTATCAGACAAATTGGCCTCAGAAGAAGGTGACGAAGAAGCACGAGCTCCCAGTTTGCTCTCTGTTCGGTCAAATGCTTCTGCCAAGTCTGGAAAAGCTGAAAGTATTCTATCGAAAAAATCAACAAAATCCAGTGTGTCAGCAAAGTCTGGAACACCTGACAAGTGTAATCACAATCAGAATGCTGAAGCAGTATCAGACAAACCCACTGAAGGGGCAACGGTAGAGGAAAGGTCAGCAAGCGTAGTGTCAGCAAAGTCTAATACATCCCGTAAATCCACGAAAACTTCAGAAAGACCTTGTTCTTCCAGATCCCCAAGTGCTACGTCAGGGAGATCTTCTGCCAAGTCCCTCAAGTCAAACCAGACAAAAACGTCTCTACATCACCATGAAGCCAACATTACAATGTCCGAGATGAATGGAGACGAGACGGGAAACAGAAAAGACCTAGAATGTGAACCTTCTTTGAAGTCTGGTGCTTCTCACAAGTCAAACTCAACCGGGAATCTCACAAGTCCACATATTGCCATCATTAAAACACCAGGAAGTCCTGATGAAGAGGGCACAGACACAAAAGGACAAGCTTCAAATTTATTGCAAGACTCAAATAATAAAATGGCCGATATCGCTGTTACTGAGACCAACAGTGACTCTCATGGCCAMACACTCTCACCAAGAAGACGACCATCATCCCGAACCCATTCGCCCAAAGCTGCTTCCCCCAAACAATCTCAGTCCCAGCAGTTGCTACCAAAACCYGAGGTTGGAGAACAGAGACTTGGCAGATCCAGATGTTGCTGTGGAGCAGCATCAGCTCCTGAAAAGGAAGAAAAAGGAGAGGATGAGGAAGAGGGGAAGTATGATGGGGCTTCTGAAAGAGCCTCTAGCATCTTGTCATCTTTATCAAAAAGACAAAGGAAAGCATCAGGAGGCACAGAGGCACCTACAAGTCATAACTCATCAGGATCCATCTCTCTTGGGCTACAGGAAGACCAAGAAATAGAYGGTTCAGACAGCGGTAAATCTGGTGTTTCTTTTCTCAAGAGCCCGGAGAAATCCTCTGCCAAAGAAGATCCAAAGAGATCAGGGTCCACCGTGTCTGACGGTAACAAAGAAATCATTCCAGCCCATCTTCTGGCAGATGATATTCCTACTATTAAAACACCTAAAGGAGGTGACAATGMGGATGATGGGAGTGGAGAACAAACTACAGAAAGAGCAGCAAGTGCAAGTACGGTGAAAAGCAAGAGGTCTTGTAAATCCTGTTGTAACTGCAGCATCAAAGAAGCAGATCAAATGCTTGATGGTAAGGAYGAGGAAAGAAAAAGTGTGAAATCAACATCAACAACAAATGCCAGCAAAACGGATACGCTGGGCAAAATATCGGGAAATGCTACCATTCATAGAAAACCCCATTCGAGGGCTAAGGTTAAAAATGCCGTGAAAGATAATGCAAATACTGACASTGAAAACCGAGACACCGAGACCAACAAGAAGGAAGGTATCACACAAAACGAGGCACAGAGTACATGCTCTCACATTTCCCTCAGACCCACGTCAACGGCTTCAGCTCAGCAACGTACAGCAACTCACGAATCAGTCAAATCATGTTTCAGTCCAGACAAAAGTCACAAGACTAAGTCCCAGAGAGGAAGCGAGGGCGGCAGTCCTTGTCCCGTACACAACCCCAGACCAAGCAGTAAAACCAAAGCAGGAAGTGAAAGTTCTGTGTCTGCTGAGAGGAGGGAAACTACTCCTGCTGCATGCCAGCACAGCAAACATTCAAAATCCAGTGACAGGCCTCGAAGTGAGAAAAGTGAGAGGTCTCATAAAAGCAGGAATCGGAAGGATCAGGAGGATGCAGTGGAGCTTACACTCGAATACCTACCCAACAAGTCCCCTAATGAGGTTGTTAGCGATTGGCTGCAGAGCATTCCCACCAAAGGCGAAATGCTGCCTTTTGACCATGAGTTAAACGAGGAAGACGAGACGACGAAGCAGATGCTTGAAACACCTGGGGAAGAGATAGGAGCAACCGAGGAGAGCCCTAATGAGGAGCAAGAGGACAATGATGACGACGCTGGACAGCAAGATGTAGACAAAGACCGCAAAGTTGATTGTGACGCCGAAAACCCAACKTTGGATGATTCGACAAGGACTTCATCTCACTCCAAGAACTGGCAATATTCTGCAACTGTGATGAAAGTTCTCTTAAGCTCTTCTCTAGGACGATGCAGAAGCATGCCTGAGGTAAGATGTTGTGTTTTAAAATTGTGTTGGGATTTACAGAGCCTAAGAAGCAAGTTACTGGTAGCATTTGGACCACAGCATTCTAAAACRCTGAACTTACGAGCTCGTTATGTTGTACCTTACAGACATTTTATCTGGTTCCATTGATTCTGCAGCTAGAAATGCTGGTGTGACATGTTTGTCAAAAGGTGTTCAGTAAARCAAAACATCTGCTCATTTCCAGATTTAGCAACACACTTAGACCAATAAAGTGGTTTCAGCCAACCCTAAACTCTAAGAGATCATTGATTCATTAGGTTAAATATTTAAAATCAGTCTTTAGAGAGTATAAAAATGTCTTCATTTTATTAAATATAAGAATAATGAATATAAAATCATCTGTATCTTTGCTGTCTTGTCTAGGTATCCCCAGTTTACGGTCGTAGACTGAGTACATCAGCCAGGGGGCTTCTGGACTGCTTGGCTCAGCTCCAGCTTATTGAACCCTCCATGAGCTGCGAAAGTCATCAACCAAAAGAACGTAAACAGCAGTACGAAGAGGTCATGGCCATCCTTCAGTCACTCTGGCTCCATGAACCAAGGGACTTTGAGGTCGGGGAGACCAAGGACAGTAGAGTTTCAAAGCAGGTGACCCCACCAAGGTCCTCATCTGGGGTGGGCATGAGTAGTGGGTCAGACGGATCAGGAAAAGGAAATGGAAACCAAAGAGAAGATGGAATGTGCACTAACAAGAAAGAGGCTCCAGAAAAAGAGGACAGAAATGGAAACGGCAGCGATAAGGACACTGAAATGGACCATGAGGAGACATTTAAAGCAGACACAACAAGAAAGAGTGAAGACCAAAATATGGTTCCTCAAAGTCAAGAGAGTCGAAAGACCACTGAAAACACCTCCTCGTCAGAGAAGAACTCTGCCAACGACAGCTTCAGATACCCTACAGACAACGAAAGAGAAGCTCAGGAAGATGTCCACTCAAGCGTCCCGCGAGCGCCCTTGTCCAAAAGACTCTCCCAGGACCCCGATCCAGTCTGGGTCCTTCAACTCCTGCAGAAGCTAGAGAAACAGTTCATGAGCCACTACATCCAGGCCATGGCGGAGTTCAAAGTCCGCTGGGACCTGGACGATAGCCTCGTCCTGGACGCCATGATCGCCGAGCTGAGGGACGAGGTGAGCCGGCGCATCCAGAGCAGCATCCAGCGAGAGATGAAGAAAATTCAGAGTCGAGCTGGGAAAGGGGGCAAGTGGCCTCGGCCACCGCAGTTGGCCAGCATCTCCAGGGACTCCACCATGACGGAGAAGAGGCGTCGAATAATGAAGGTAAAGAACATTTTTACTCCTAACCAAAAGTTTGAAATGCGTGACGCTCACAATGACTTCTGTTCCAGGTTATGAAGAACCAGTCGGTAAAAACTGCAGACTCTGTCAGTGACGAGGACATGACAGGGAGCGATCAGCGAAGTGACGATGAGTACTGCCCCTGTGACGCTTGCGTTCGCAAGAAAATGGCCGCCCGGCCTCTCAAAAAGAACCCGCTGGCGGCTGAATGCCCCGTTATGATGGAGTTTGATCTTCGCAAGATCCTGCAGCTTAAAAAGAGCCCAGCACCCTCAACCATGGCAGCACCGCAACACGCAGAGGAGGAAGACGAAGAAGCAAGGAATTTAGAAATGGTTGAGGAAGAAGAGGAGGAGGAAACCAAGGTGCATACAAAAACCGACGCTGTTTTAGAGGAGACAATTCTAGAAGGAGATGAGGAGGTACTGCRGGAGAAAAACAAGAGCAAGGAACAAAACAGCGTGGAAGCTGAGGAGCAGGATGAAGGAGAAACAAKCGAACAAGATGAGACATCTGAAAATGAAGAGGAAGAGGAGGAAGAGGGGTGCACCTGTCCATCTACTAAAGATGAAGATGAGAGCAGCAGAGAAGAAGAAACAAGCAACTGCACAGATAAGTCAGGAGAGGAGACAGGGGAGGAAGAGGRGGAGAGTGACAAAGAGACRGTGAAGGAGGGAACCGCTGGGAAGGAMGAACAGACGCTGGTGGAGGAGGTTATGGAGGGAAACATCAGCACAGAGGCGGAGGATGAAGATGATGAGGATGATGGAACGGAAGACGAAGAGTCACACGACCAAGAGACAGGGAGCGAGAGCAAGGAGCAAGATGAAGATGCGTCTGAGGAGGAGAGAGTCTCACCACAGGTAAAGACCAAGTGTYTGGTCAGAAAAGTTCTTTCATTGAAACTGAAAACGGATGTTTAAAAGTAAAAAYCTGTTACTCAACTTCAACTCTCTTAACGTAGATGTTCTCTGAAGTTAAATTTGTCTCAAAAGATAAACACAGGCAATAACATATCAGATCACAATTTCTTTTACAATCAAATTGTGATGTTATCACCRTATTGGCTTTATATTATTGGTCTTTTGCTATTTTCTAACCTACTGAAGTATTTAGGTCTGCAAAACATCTGAGAACATAGTTTTGCCAAAAAGTACAAYGGACTCCAGTGATGTCCAATCCTTGTCCTTGAGGGCCACTATGCTGCTCATTTGAATGTATCTCTGCTTCRACACACCTGGTTTGAATAAATGTGTGACTAAACAGGCTTCTGTACAACTKCAAGACCTGCTGAAGWGCAGAGAAACGACTAAAACATGCAGGGTAGTGGTCTTTGAAGACCAGGATTTGGCRCTGCTGGTTTAGACATCTTCTCATAGCCTTCTTGAACTGAAAACATGAACCAGAAAATGGATTTGAGACATACAATTAAGGTTTTATTCACTTTTGTTACCATCTGATCATTAAGTTAAACTCTAAAAGCTGACCTTGCAAGCATTGGTTTTTCATTTATTAAATGAATCTGGGAGCACATTGAGCAACAGATTTAAAAATAACTCAGAAATCTTCATTTTTATGGTAGTTTCTACTTCTGTACCACTTGATGACACACCTGCAGTCAAAGCAAAGTTCCTGATCAAATTATAAATTGATCTGATGATCAGTGATTGTTTCAGAACAGAAAAAAATCAGGACTSTAATTTAAGAGTCCAGACTCAGGGGTTAAATCGGACTCACTTCAGCCTCGTGCTTCATTCTAAGCTTGTGGGAAAAACGATAATCTCACCATCCAATTAGACAGCCTGGAGAAACCTCTTTAGTTTAGCAGCAATGCGGAGCAAAATGCTGATGCAGCTACAGACAGAATTTACTTCCATAAAGCTCGATAAGTAATTGGACTTGTTTTTGTAAGAATCTAGAGGGCTCGACACACGGGCAGCGACAAACTACAGCGATTAACGGCTGTCATCGCAGCCAGGGTGAAACCCGACACACAGGACGTGATAGCGATCACAGCGTTGTGAATCGCGCTCTCAGGTCGCTTGTCTTCACAAAATTTGATTGGTTCTTGACTCTGAAGGGGGGTGTGCATTACGGACGTGTAAACTAAACAAATCTTGCGATGCTAATGATATTGAAAAACAAACACACATCAAGATACAGTTTTATGAGGAAAAACTTTTCTTAAACTTCACCCTGGTGCCAATAAATTCCCACAAAGCTTTTTAGTAATCACTTGGTGAAAGTGTTAGCTAACGGCAGTGTGTAGCATACTCTCCTCTCAGCCAATGAAACCCTCGCTGATTGGTTGTACGCTAAGCGACAGCGACAAAAGTTGAACATTTTTCAACTTTCATATGTCGCGTCGCAAGCTCACTTGTGCACGTCTACGTGTACGAGCGCGAATTTTCACATGCACTATTTTCGACGGTCGCTTAGCTGGAGGAGGGCAAGCGATTGTCGCCTCACCGCACAGGCTCCATAGGAAATGAATGGAGAGTGAGCGACGTCGCCTCCCGTGTGTCGAGCCCTTATAGCAGGAGTGTCCAGTCCTGGTCCTGGAGGGACCACCTTCCTGCATGTTTTAGATGTTCCTCTGCTCCAACACACCAGATTTGTTAAATCAACAATTGATGAGCAGGTTTCTGCAGAACATGAAAAAATTATTCAACCAATGAATCAGGTGAGTTGGAGCAGAAGGATCAGTAAAATCTGCAGGATAACGACCCTCCAGGACCAAGATTAGACAATTTCCCTGGTCTAAACTGACAAAATATTTTTTACATATAAAACTGTGTAAAATTTGTGCTGAAAAACTGTTGCAGCGTAAAAATCATACAGGTTCATGACTGCATGTGTAAGTTTTTATGTGTTTAATGTGTAGGAGTAATGATTTAGATGGAAGTCTGAGAGTTTAGATTTTTTATTTATTTAAACCKTTATTTAACCAGGTAGATCTCATTGAGATTAAAATTCTCTTTTTCAAGAGAGACYTGGCCAAGAATGGCAGCAGCACACATTGGCACCACATTGGTAGATGCTGCCAATGTGGTGTGTCTTCTGTACTCAGAGAGAAAACTGTAGCCATGAGAGACACTGGAGGTGAAAGAAGACAAAAGTACCCATGTTTTTATGTATAAACTATATAAGAAGTGTAAAGAGTATTGAAATGGGAAAAGTTTGACAAAAATTTTGAAATGTTTCAGCACCTCAAACGACAGAGTGCATGACATCACACTGCAGCTTCAGTATTTAGTGGTAAAATAAAAAAATATGACCTTAAACTGCAGCTGTGTGAGAACTACAATATTTTTGTAGTTTTTAGGAAACTTTGCCTAACCCTCACAATGTACTAATACCAACAGTCACAGTATTCCCAGGTGATTTATGAGTTTTTAAGATGCAGAAGAAAACACTGAACATGATGGAAACAGAATAAGAGAAAAAAAAAACAAGTTTGCATGAAATACAATGTACTTTTTCTTAAAAGAGTATTAATATAGTAGCACTAATACTAGCAGGAGTATTACTATTACTAGTTGGCTACTAGTATTACTACTAGTACTATACTTGTACTACCAGTACTAGTAATTCTATTACTTTTTTGTACAATTTGTTCTTTTATTATACTAGTACTTTTTATACTGGTACTAATAGTACTAATATTATATTTATACTAGTAACAGTAATACTTTAACTATACTATTTCTAGTTCTACTAGTACTATTACCACATATACTTGTCCTATTATGAGTATTAGTATTACTACTTTTAGTACCTCTCATATTCTTATTTGTACTTGTACTATTGCCATAAGAGTATAAGCTTTAGACTTACCTTATTAAACTTGTACTCTACTATATTACTACCAATACTACTAGTAATTGTGCTATTAATAACTTTTATGTATTAGTGTTATACTAGTACATTAATATTTGTTCTTGAGGTACTGCATTCTACTAGTACTAGCAATAGCAGTACTATTAACATAGCAGTATTTGTACTAGTATTCCTATTACTGTTGTACATTAGATTGTAGTTGGGTACCTTTAGTACTAGTTCTAGTTTAGCAATAACACTCTTAGTATTTATTAGTACCAGTACTAATACTAGTAGTACTACCAGTCCTAGTGCTTCCTCCAGTTAAGCTTGGCTGAAGTCTGAATCTGTAAACTCTGGTTTGGGACTGGAGCTCATTTATTTAAAACTAAATTGTTAAAACGCTGAAAGAACTGAGCTCCGTCCTCTGATCTCAAGACCTGGACCTGTTGATTGGACTGTTCAGAACTCCAAAACTGAAGTGGTCTGACACAGGGTAGTAGCACCCTGATGAACAGTTTCAGATCTGAACTAATGCAACAAAGTATTAGAACAAAAATAAAAATGGAGCTTCACCATTAAAACTAAAGACATTCTGACGCCTTGTCGCAGACTAGTTTGGCTATTTTATGACGGCTCACAGGTGATGTTTATCTTGTTTGACCTTCAGAGCCAGGCTGAGATCCCGGTTGGGACTGAAGGTGAAGAGGCCGACGTCGAGGACTCGGATGACAGCAAACCTGATAACARCACTGAAGAATCTGGACGCGAGGAGGCTGGAGGCTTGGGTGACGAGAAGGAGAATGACGGCGAAGAGAAYGAGGAAGACATCGTAGAGGAGTTCRAGTATGTAGAAAAGAGCGAGGAGGAGGAAGAGGCTAAAGCCAAAAACGAAGACGGGACTTTGCTGCATCAGTTCACCAGGACATCTGTGGAGTCCCAGCCTGGCTCAGTAGAAGACAGCGACGCAGATTTAACCTCAAATCTGGTGGATTCTACGAAAGCCATGAAAGGAGTTTCCAGGCGGTGACAGGAGCAGCCAATCATGAGCCAGGGCAAACTCAAGAAGGCAGACATCAATAACTGATAACTCTTAACGTGATTAGTTGAGTCTATCTTTCGAGTTGAAGACGGTCTTCAACACTCAAAGCACTTTACTTTTCCAGGACAGCTGTAAGAAGATTCAGTCATTATCWTTTCTATAGACGTGTCCCATGATTGTAGAAAGTTGAAACAAACACTACACTTTATTCAATCACATATTCTATATTTGTAATATGTATTTTATTCATATTTCTGAAATTACCTGTACGCATTAAGAAACATATTATTGTTATTCAYRTGTGACCTGTGTTGGCAAAATGCWTCACAAAGAGGAMGAGTTAATATTTTAAAAATTTTCATCTCAAAAACTTCYAAACAATCTGCAGTTTGTTGAAATTTGGCAGCAAGCTCGTTTTGTTTAGCTGGTTTAAACACTAGATTTTTTATTGGTCTGGRATGATGTCATCAGGAGTTCACAAGCTTCCTGATGACAATGAAACATTAAATGAAGGGAYTTCCCAGCAGAGAAGATGGTCAGTTTCAAAGGAAAATATACCTGAATATTATTAYTGTGTTCCACTTATCAGCTAACAGCTAATAGCAGAACAAATTTTTCATTTAGCACATTGGCATTTCACTAACCTTAAAACAGTTAGCAGATCAATTAGCTTMCAGTAAATTAGGTTTTGCCAACTTTAAGTCAGCTAACAGCTAACAAACTACCATTAATAGGTTTGTCAGTCCCACCAGTCAGTTGTCTTAGAGGTTAGTGATTAGCTATTAGTTTTAGCTTCCGTTCGTTTTTTTCTTTTCTTTTGTGAGTTAGCGTGAGCAAAGGTGTGTTTTGTTAGTTATATGAGTTAGCAAAGCTAACGTTTTGATTGTGCCCATCACTAGATGGCATTTTTATTAAGTTATTTTTATGTAAAAAATCTGTATTTTTACATTTTTGTCCCTGGAGCCTGAGAACATTCTGACTCATTTTGCCAGCACGGGTCACAAATTTTTTAAATGATAATTATCTGTTACCAGATTCTATAGCCAATGATAACATACTTCAAAAATCATTCTGTTGACTGTTTATGGTGTATTTTTGACAGAATCTGTACGTCACGGTTTATAAAGGTGATTAGGACCCAGGACACTAGAAGCTCAAGTTCAAAAAAGGRWTTWWTTWAWMAAAMMAAAAGGCTGACGTGAAAGCAAGAACTTCAAAAACTCAAGGAGACACAAAGGAGAATCAGACATGGCACTAAACAAACACAATGCCAGACTGAAYATGAAGTGGAAGCTAAAAGACTTACATGCGAGGATTGATGAAAGGAGTGAAGACATCTAGGTTAAATGACAACTGGCCACAGGTGAGAGTGGGCGGGGCAGGAGCTGAGGGGCTAAAATCTAAAACACTGGTGAAATAAGTCTAAAAACACCAAAAAAAAGATGAAAAGACAGATCCTGACACAGTTACTGTTGGGCTTGCCACATGAAAGAAGTGCTGTGTTTTCAGTGTTTGTTCAGTTTGTTCTGAACAGGTCACCTGCTTACATGTACCCTGCTGCTGCCAGCTGTTTGAATCTGCAGAACATCTGTGATGTAATGAGTACCTGAAAKAAGAGGACATTTTGGGAATCAGCCTCTGTTTTTTTCTTATGATACATTTGTGCAAAGTTATGATTGATACCTTGTTACTGTATTTATTAAATGTCCGTTATTAAAGTTTCAGAAAGGGCACAAAAAAACAATGACCCATTTAAAATCTAAAGTTCCATACACCCTCCTTTCCATCCATTCATCTTTCTAACCATTTATCCATCCACCCGTCCATCCATCCATTCATTCATCTGTCCACACATTCATCCAACCACCCATCCATTCATCTTTCTAACATCCATCCACCCACCCATCCATTCATTCATCTTTCTAACCATCCACCCATCCATCCACCCATCCATTCATTCATCTGTCCACACATTTATCCAACCACCCATCCATTCATCTTTCTAACCATCCATCCATCCATTTATCTTTCTAACCATCCATCCACCCATCCATCCACCCATCCATCCATTCATCTGTCCACACATTTATCCAACCACCCATCCATTCATCTTTCTAACATCCATCCATCCCGTTATCTTTCTAACCATCCATCCATCCATTTATCTTTCTAACCATCCATCCACCCACCCATCCATTCATTCATCTTTCTAACCATCCACCCATCCATCCACCCATCCATCCATTCATCTGTCCAACCATCCATCCAACCACCCATCCATTCATCTTTCTAACATCCATCCAT
>NW_013952474.1:407716-409231 GCF_001266775.1 Austrofundulus limnaeus
CATCCATCCATCCATCCATCCATCCATCCATCCATCCATCCATCCATCCATCATCTTGTTCCAGAGTCAGGTCTCAGGGGCAGCAGTTTGATCAGGGAGGTTCAGACCCCTCTTTCTACAGCCACRTCTTCTGGGAGGACTCCAAGGTKTTCCAGACCAGCWRAGAGACATAGTCTCTCCAGAGTGTMMTGGGTCTTCACCAGGATCTCCTCCTAGTTGGCCATGTCCAGAACAACTCATTTTTACTAGATGAACCAGCTGATTCGAATCTCTAAGGGATAGTCCAGTTGCGCTGCAGAAAA
This sequence comes from Austrofundulus limnaeus, assembly GCF_001266775.1. NCBI lineage: Eukaryota > Metazoa > Chordata > Actinopteri > Cyprinodontiformes > Rivulidae > Austrofundulus > Austrofundulus limnaeus. Next base: position 408,019 of record NW_013952474.1, read on the forward strand.
AACTCCCTTGGACCTCCTGTATCAAGTTTTGTTCTTTTGACATAAATTGACGATTTGAGAGTTGTGATGCTTAAATTACACTGAGTGACCGATGGTATCTTTTTTTACTAAACCAAACACTCATCGTGAATTTTGTGTCCAAACACTCATCGTGAATTTTGTGTTAACGCTCTCTGATCCAGACTGAAGTTGCATTTGATCTGTTTGAGGATGAATCTACACTGTACCTGCTGCATTTGGCTCATGAGCTCAGGCTGTCTTCAAAGCAGCTCAAGCTTYCTCAACACACACACGTCACACTAATCCAGGACCTGTAAGTGTCTCTGTGTGTTTTGAGCCGCAGAGGAACTGAGAGATTGAGGTTAATTTACGTCACCCAAAATGGAAGATCCTTCACCCACAGTTACAGAACACAGACTAAAGCCGTCACCTCGGTACTACCTTTGAGATTTGCAATGTAATAATGCAAACAACAGTTTATTTGGGTCCACTGTAAAATAATAATAAAAACAACAAAGACAATTATGTACATTTATTTAGTTCAAAAGTAAACAGGGACCAGCCAAGTCTGATTACACTCAGTTCAGTTAACGTTATTTAATATTTTATTTCTCTCCTGAAAGGAGAAAAATAAAATATTAGCTCAAGGTATCACAGAATTGTTGGGGYCCCACTTTCAAGAAAGAAAATTGTTGGTAAACATTTTTTAACACTTTCTTTGGTGTTCTGCATTAGTAGAGATGATTATGATGAACTCATTCTTGATAGGTGCTCCTCCACGGCCTCCCTAATGATTGGCCTTTRCTCTAAACAAGACTCCGCCTCCTTTACGGAGCAGCCAGCCAGAAGAGTAACCAAAGCCAAAGGAACCACCTGTAAGGAGAAAGAACATATGGTCTAATCTGCTTTGTGTTATTTTATTTATTTATTTTTTCATATTTTTGATTCCCTGTCAAATCCAGCATCTCTTTACCTTCTCACGATTTCCGGCTACACGAGTGTGCGTTCTGAAGTCACATGATGTAACGTCTGCTGACAACTTGTCCACTTGGTAGATTGCCTTCAGAAGGGCCTCCTCAGAACGGGACTCTGGCTGACCAGACAGCTTCTACAGTCAGAATGTGTTTGGGTCAGTTGAATTTTGAAGAAGTTTCATAATTTATTTGGACACCCCCAATTTTGGAAAAACAAAGAGTGTCCCCACAGCAAATCA
>NW_013952474.1:409322-413419 GCF_001266775.1 Austrofundulus limnaeus
GCATTTAGGTAATATAAAGAAAATAAAGCATATCCACCATTTACATAGACAAAACAATGATTTTGTGCCTCTCAAACATTATACCCCACCATCATCCCGACAGGTTTGGTCCATTGAATCACTGACACTGTATGAATAKTTGGCTAACAATGAAGTTGTGTTAAACTCAGTTAGCTTTAGTGTAAGAGGAAGTGTTTCTGTCTGCCATGCTGGAGGCTGAGGTTTCATCCACAGTGAGAGAAATCTGTTTTTTTTATTTTAATTCTATTTAAATCAAAATATTCAAATATTTTCAGATGGCAGGAACAATTRGTTGTTATAATTTATATTGAGAGACGCCACAATAACCATTGGATTTATTGGAGTAATTTATTTAACGTAGTGGCTTCCGTTTGATAAATAGTTGTTTTTATTTAGAGTTTTATGTTATTTTAAAGCTGCTTTAGCTCAGTGACAATTATTCAAACACCAAAGTATTAATTAAAGCCAAATTTAATCTTCAATGTGGTTCGAAACAATCTTTAAAATGAAGAAAAACAACACCCAAATTTGATCAACATTAACAAATTCTCTCCATTCTTTGTTCTGCAGACTGAAAACCACGTTGAAGTGGAATTGCACCATTCCATTTGTTGTTTAGTTGAAATTGCTTCCCTGTATAGCACACGTGTCAAACTTAAGGTACACGAGCCAAATGTGGCCCACCATGGCGTTTTATGTGGTCTGCAAGAGTTTCAGAAATGTAATAATGTCTTAAAATAAGCTGCTTTAAATGAATACTCTACAAAATGTAGCATTGCTACGTTAGCAGGTCAATTCTGAAGTTATGCAATCAGAACCGGTTAAACAATTACCTGACATGCTTGTTTAGTTCACTGTTTACATTTTAACCTGCCTCTGGTCGGCTGATTTGGCGAAGCATATGTTTATGGAATGAAGCAACGCGACGTGCTCTAAGTAAAATTAACTGCACTAACTATCATATGATTCTGTGAATTCGCAGTCATCCAGGACATGGAAAATTCAAACAAGTGGTTCTGCTCTGTAGCCATAGATATGTTGAGCCATGACGACCTGCTGGAAGTGGAACCAACTAAAGCATCAATTTAGTATCAACACTGTCTGACAATGTTACTTTCACATATTTCTGTGGATTCTCAGTCATCCAGGACATGGAAAATTAAAAGAACAAAGACAAAGCAGCTTGACTTCTGTTTTGTAGCTGAAGACATGGAGCTACACGATTTAAACTGCGTGACTCAAGCATTATCATTACTCGGATCAATCTACTTACCCCTACCTCAGATGTAAGTCAGATGAAATTTGGCACAAACTTTCAGACTGAGGCTTGCTTTGACAAACATCAGATATGTATCTGATTTAATACCAGGTTCYAATTTTWAAAATGTKSTTTTAAAATCARTGTGTAATGTTTAAGTACTATCTCACTTGGTACTGGGTATTGGTGAGTACCCAAACTTAAGTACTCATACTCMGTTTAAGAAAAGCTGGTATCGATGCATCCCTAATCAAATTGAATTCTGTCCAGTGTTGTGACCACTTTGCAAAAGAGGGTTAAAAACTGCTGACTGTAAACTACGTCTCCCATAATGCATGTTGATTGTTTTCAAAATGGCAGCATCCCATCACTAGGTGGAGGTACACAGAGTTCAAAGGCAGCTGGCAGCTGTGTTTATTATGTTGGTTGTGTACTTCTGTGTACCCGGAGTATTTGTGTAGCTCTCCGGTACAGTTTAGTGTTGGAAACCTGCAGGTCGATCATGTGGTTCTGGTAGATCTTCCCCTTTAAGATGTGAGCTCCGGTGCTCACGGCGTTCAACACCAACTTGGTAGAGAGTTCCCACTGCTGAGAGAGAGAGAAATGCTTCAGTTTTAGATTTGATCTTTTCAATTCATGTTGATATTTTTTCCTGGACCCACCATGTGCGTTACGCTTGCTGAGGCTGGTGTTTCTTGGCTCCATGTGAATTTTAGTCTGGATGAACACAGATTATTGATTTCATCCTGCCATTAAAAGACACTGTTATAATTATATCGATGCATCATTTTGTTTGTATTTGACCTGAGTTGCAAAAAGAGCCACGATGAGCTCAGGCTGTAGTGCAAAGATAAAAGGTGAAATCATTGTTTTTTGTCGTAATTGAGATTTACATGAAAATTAGTCTATAAAGACACCAACTGTAACTAAAACAGCAAATATTTTTTCTAATCTACATTTAAATCTGAGGTTTGTAACAGATTTGACTTCAAATGGACAGATAGATGGACAGAGCGAGGGATAAATAGACAGAAGAACAGAGGACAGGACAGAAAGACAGATGGACAAAGGGACAGACCTGTTGTCCAGCAGTGTCCATCTCATGAGAAACAACATGCAGGTTTGAGGTCTTCTCTCTCACTCTTTGGGCTAACTTCAACACTTGACTGACGTCGTCTGCAGACAGAAGAAAAAACGTTGAGTCACTTTGGACCAAACCCAAACATGAAGACAAGCTCGTCTCACCAGAGTGCGTGTAGACGAGCAGAACTGTGTCCTCATCCGTCAGACCAGGCAGGACCAGATCTAAAAAATCCTCATGTGAGACGCAGAACTCAGGACCCTGCAGGAGAGACGTAAACAATTTTTACACAAAATCATTWGACACGGTGCGTTCACTGTACCCTGAATAACTACCAGCAAATTTTTAGACATTTTATTTCAGCTTTAATTCATTCAGGAAAAAAAAATACTTATTCAATGCAGATCTCAGGTCTAACAGTGCTTCACAAAGCAGGTACAGTAATTTATTCTAATCCTCTTCAGACCTAATCTACCAGTGCTGTTACAGAGACAGATTACAAGATTACAGGACCACACAGAGTCCAGTCGGCCATGTCTGCAGAGGAAACTTACACGTTTAAATTATGTACCCTTAGTTAAAGAACATGAATAGAGGTGGCTCAATACTAGTTTTTATCAAACCAAGTACAAGTACTTCAGTTTGGCTACCTGCTGATACTGAGTAGCAATACCAAACCTGTTTTTACCTTAAAATATTTACGGACATTTGTTCTTTGTTAGTTGAGAAGTGGAAGAGGAAAYGACCTCACCAAGCATAAAAATGATTCCGGTTCAAAGTATCAAGTTTGTTCTTGTGAGTACAACTATTTAAACCTGCGATCAATCTATATCCCTTCGATATCCCTTTATATCTGTAAAAAAATTTTTTTTGAGGTGGAAAATAAATAAATAAATAAATAAATAAATGGCCATTTTTGTGTTTGAGGTCAATTAAATCTGGCAACAACCTTGAATCAGGCTGTAGATGTAAAATAAGTAAAATAAAATAAAAAAAACCTGCTATCAATATCAGGACACCACTGATCCTGACCTGAAATCTGATTTTAAAGGGATCCATGATTAGTTGTAACATTAGACTTTATTTGATAAACATATACTGTACTTTAACTGTAAAATAAAGACTGTAAAAATACTGTAGGATGTTCAGTTTGATCATTTTTAAACTAAAAATTAAAAAATATATTATACAGATGGGGACATTTTATTTACATGCAAAGCATTCTGGGTAAATGATGACGTGGATAGGTCATCGTGTGAGACTGCTAGTGAGCTATATCCACCCTGAAGGTTAATCTTGAACAATATCTGATGATTGACTCTTTTAAATGAAACCAGAGAGCGTTGACAGAGAGGAGAAGGTAGAAATGACTCAGCCTGTAACTGAAAATATGGATGGAGGACAACAGAGCTGCTTCATGGAAGAAGAACCTCAGCTTAGTCTGTTAGCATTTGCGCTAGCGCTGACACTATATTTCCTTATATATTAGCTCAGCGCTACCACGACAAACTAACAAGCTAAACTGATGTCCTCCATCCATATTTTCAGTTACAGGCTGAGTCATTTCTACCTTCTCCTCTCTGTCAACGCTCTCTGGTTTCATTTAAAAGAGTCAATCATCAGATATTGTTCAAGATTAACCTTCAGGGTGGATATTGGTGCGTTCACACCAAACGCGATTTCAGCATCAGGAGCATCAGGTTTACATACAAAGTCTATAGTGGACGCGCTTCAAGC
>NW_013952474.1:415920-418014 GCF_001266775.1 Austrofundulus limnaeus
ATAATAATGGATGGTCATTTTTGTGTAAAAGGTGGATTAGACATGGCAGTCAGCTTAATTCAGGCTGTAGATGTAAAAGCCATAAAACCAGACGTACCTGTGTCCAGCAGCCTCCACTAGAGATGTTATCCCATCTCTTTGAGAGTATGTGACACCCAGAGTTCGCTCGTACACTCGGAAGTGCTGCAGAATACCTCTATTGGAAGAAGTGGGGCAAAGATCTTTTAAAAAGAACCTCGGGCTTTATTTCACGTTTATTTTTACATCTAACCTGAACCTGAAACACGTCAGGCAGCTCAACCTCATGAGAGTKTCTGCAGAATTGCAACCACTAGGGGTCAGTGTCGCACAGCAAAACATAACAGTACCAGGAAGGTGCTTTTATACATCTTCTGCAGACGAGCCTCTCATCTTTCAGCTGACTGGTGAAATCAGAATAATGGGTAATAAAATTAATTTGTCTTCTAGCCTCTAAAACAACACCCTGGGTTTGGGTTGAAATCCATGCAAAAACATCAGATGAAACCTAACATGGGTCTGTTGGTGCTCAGAGGATGTGTTGTGATTGACTCCTGGGCACAACCACACTACAGTGTTACTCAGTATTTGTATTAAATACATCTGAGTTCCAGACATTTTTGTTTTTGCTAAGGTTGTCTTATTGTCAAAAGTTTGTCTGACAATTATGTTGTTTCTATGAAACAAAACAAAAATATATGCTCTAATTGATTACTACAGAGTGAGTCAAAAGACTTGTTTCAGAAACCARTGGGGAAAATGAAATCTCAAAATCCCAGCAAATAATGGGTGAGGGGGTCTAACTTTTAGGCCATGTCCCCAACATGGCTGCCATCTTGAAAGTCACCACTGGATCAAAGTCAAGTTTTTCCCCAATGGAAAGTTRGTCATGTGTATCAGATAAGACCAAATTTSTTTCAGAAATGGATTGCTGCAATCACATGAAACATCTCTTGTGGTTCAAAAGTTCAATTTCATTTTTTGGTTTGTTTCTGAAATTCAACAGGTGGCATAAGACTTTTGACTCACCCTATATTTTGGTCATTCAACACTTAAAAGAGATATTTTAGTCTCAAAGTCACAGATCAGTTTCACTTTCAGAGCTAACAATATAAAGTGTCTATTACCAGTTCTTGCATGTCCTCATCATACATACTTGTATGTGATGGGCGTGCTGGAGAAAGTGGCAGCGTGAGCGGCAGACAACACCACCTCCAGGAGGATCTTAGTGGCACTGCCCCCCTTCATCCTGGACGAGCCCCCRATAGCTTCTGGCTGTGTAGAAACATGCTTTCACTCACACGGAGTCTTGGAGACTTGACCTGAATGCATCCTGAACAGTTCAGTGGAGCAACAAGGAATTATGTTCAGGAGAGAAGAGTGAGTACCCCGACTGATGGGAGGAGAAGGAAAGCTTTTTTCCTTTTGGCGAGTTCTTGCATCCTTTCCACCACAGTGCGAAATGTGAAGGCACAGCCAGGAATGAGCTCATCCCTACACAATAACACAATAGCCCTTTAAAGAATAATTTAGCAATTTTTGACATCTCACTTTCATGTAAATACCCATCTTACATGCCTTTGAAATAATAAAAAAAAAAGGTACACTCCATAGCTTAAGTTTGTTACTCTTTTCCTGGGTATACCTTGCCTGATGTGTGGGGTTAAAGCCCACAAGTACAGGAGTGTAAACTTCAGGGTTCTGCAGGCAGAAGTCGAGCTGACCGGCCACAAATGGAGCCTACAGAACCCAAAAAAACAAACAAGAAGAACAACAATAAACAGGTTGAACCATTTCTGACCAATCGGTGCAACGGTAAATACTCTCTGAAGGTTGAAGCTGACTTACAGATACTCCACAGGAAATACTGATAAACAAGACTCTCTTCTTTCCTTTGCAGGCCTACAAAGCAACATACAGTATTTACTTGATTATCATTAAAACACCAGAAAAAACATCTAAACACACTGTGATGTCCCTGACCTCCTTCAGACAGAGCATGCCCAGTTTGGGGTCGTCCTCTGGAGCCTCTTGGGAAGAAAATAGAGCTCTGAGGATGACAATAAATAAATAAAT
>NW_013952474.1:418144-428414 GCF_001266775.1 Austrofundulus limnaeus
TAAATGATAGATTTCATTGTTGAAAACACATACTCTGTCAGGTTTAACTAGTTACTCTGTTTGCCTAATGCTGGCTGAAGCTACTCCATGTTATGGACCACTGAGCCAAGCCATATTTACTTATCTCCTCCTGCGATGATGTATGAGTAGATCTCACTTCGGTTCAGCTGCCTCAGCGCTCTGTTGAAACCAGTCTACCAAACAGACAAGGAGGACATAGAGCGTGTTTTAACGTTTTCCAGAGGATCCAACAACAAGGCGATAGCTTTTACCGTGATGAAGAAAGCAAGTCGGCCAGAAGTGCCACAGCCACTCAGAACAACAAGGCTGTCCTGAGGATCCTGTTGAAAGAAGATGGTTTTAACTTTTTGGTTGAGTGACCAGAAAACCCAAAGATATATATATTTTAAAATACCTTGAGAATGAGATGTACCCTCTCAGCAACTTCCATTAGCGTTTTTACCACTTGTTCACTCAAAAGCCTCTAAAAGGTGACATTTATGACATTTCTTTATAGGATATGAGGAATATACGTATAAGTTTGGGGATGTCTTTACCTGGTATGTTGCTCCTGTATCTTCCTGAAACATCTGGGTGTCACACGCTTCCAGCATCCTTATGATGTTGCCAGGTGAAGCTCGGTCAATGTCACGGGTTATGGGGTTAGACTTCTCMGAAACAGGAAGGCAGGGCTCGTAATCTGCAGACTGTAGAATGATCAGCAATCGGTATATCAACTATTTATCAATTTATTTAGCAAGAAGCCAGGACGTACCAAACCTGAAGCAGAGGTCACAAGTAGGGGCATCAAGAGGAAGCAATACTGTTGCCTATGGTTCCTCAAATGCCCAAACACTAGATGTTACTGGATCTTGACAAAGTTTGCAGATGACCTTTCATCACTTGAAGTTTTATTTAATACTCTGGTCATTAGTGGTGGGCATCTAACAGCTAATCCATCCATCGATAATCTTAACCCACTTCTTTGTTTCAGGTTCACAGCTGTCACTGGTGCCGCTATCCAGTGGGGTGCRCTCAGGTCRCAAGTCCATCACAAGCCCACATAAACACAAATCAAAGATGTGCAAGTTACCCATGCCATGGGCACCAACACACCCCCATACCATCAGAGATGCTGGYTTTTAAACKTCACATGAAGTAGCAGCYCTAGTCAGCTCAGAAGTGAACAGGCCATTTACCCTTTAGAAAACATGCGGAGTTTGCGGACGCTACAAAAGTCACTGATGACTGATGGTGTATTGTGTACTGAAAAGGTTTGGATTTGTTAGATTTTTGTCTCTGAGCACTGTTGCTGTAAAGAATACCCTGGYTGTTCAACAAGAAAATTTTGTTTCTATTTTGTTAAATATTGATTTTCTTGAAGTCGAGCCACTTCACGTGCTGATAGTCAGATAGTCCTTTTCCTCAGAGGACACAACGTCCATAATTTCCAAAAACATTTTGAAATGTGAACTCGTCAGACCACAGGATGCTTTTCCATTTTGTGTCAGTCCATCTCAGATGAGCTCAGACCCAGAAAAGCCGCCAGCRTTTCTGGGTGTTATTGATATCTGGTTTTGGCTTTACATGGTAGAGTTTTAATTTGCACTTGCAGTAGTGATGAACTGTGTTCRCTRACAATGGTTWTCTGAAGTGTTYTTGAGCCCATGTGGTAATATCCATTACAGACAGATGTCATATTTTAATGCAGTCCTACCTGAGGGGTCAAAGATCACGGGCATTTGATGCTGGTTTTTCTCCTTGCCACTTACTTGCAGAGGTTTGTCCAGATTTTCTGAATCTTTCGGTATGAACTGTAGAAAATAAAATCACTAAATTCCTTGCAATTCTAAGTTGAAAAACGTTATTAAACTGTTCAACTGTTGCTCATGCAGTTGTTCACAGAATGGTGAACCTCGTCTCATCCTTRCTTGCAAACGACTGAGCCTTTCAGGGATGCTCCCTGAAATAGTTTGAGAGACCTGAGATTGTTGCCCAATCATGACACTGTTTCCAGTTATACTGTTTACCCGTGGAATGCTACAAACAGGTGTTTTTGAACTTCCCTCAACTTTCTCTGTGTTTTGTTGCCTCTGTGTTTTGTTGCCTCTGTGTTTTGTTGCTTTTATAGAACGTGTTGCAACAAATTCAAAACTAGTTAATATTTGCAAAAAGAAATAAAGTTTATCCATTTGAACGTTAAATTTTATGTATTTGTAGTGTATTCAACAGATTATAGGTTGAAAAGGATTTGCAAATCATCATTCTGTTTTTATTTATGTTATAAACAATGTCCCAACTTCATTATGACCCCCGCATGCRAACAATAAATTGACAATATATGAACCCAAATACAGCTGTGGGATGTCAATGATAAGTCTTCAGAGAGCAACAAACAACATGTGACTCATGTTGTCTGAATGTTCATGGGTTGACTGGGTTATTTTAGTGCTTTAGAATTAGACCTAAATATTTGAGTTAGTGTTTTAGGGTAGCGGAACTAAATTTTAGATTAGTGCTGCCCACCTCTTTATTTATTTATTTATTTATTTATTTATTTATTTATTTATCATTATTTAACCAGGCAAGTCCCATTGAGATCTCAGATCTCTTTTTCTAAGGGAGGCCTGGGCCTGAAGGCAACCTATTGAACATGTTTTTAGGTGTGGGGGAAACCTGAGTACCCAGAGAAAACCCATGCTAGCACGAAAACATGCAAACTCCGCACAGAAAGACCACAGGTCCGAACCGGGGATCGAACCCGGGACCTTCTTGCTGTGGGGTGTCGGTACTAACCACTGAACCATCGTGCTGCCAAACTTCTGGTCATTTCTTACACAKTTTTGGCACTTGCAAGTTATCTGAAAGCCTTAAAATTTCAATTTAAGACTAACCAGCTTTGTTTACAGTTTTCATTTCAGTTATCTTTGTTAGAGTTCACCAAAAACTACCTTGATTCTTTTGACTTACCTCCCATTCATGCATTGTAGAAACAAATGTAAATCCTATTATGACAATGTATTGAAGCTCTTCCTCAAAGGAAACGTCTCCTGTCTCAGTTTATTTAATGTCAGGTGTTAACAGTGAAAGCCATAAAATGTATTGCTCCATCTACAGTAGCAAAGTTCACTGATGGACCTTTGAGACAGCAGAAATACTCAGAGCACTCGTCCATTTTACAGCCTCTGCACCTTTTTATAAATGGGGGAAATCAAAAGGTAAAACTGCAGTGAAAGCATTCACAACACTGGGATCAAATCAAAAACGAACAATGAGACAGATTTGTAAAACAGATCAAACTTAGCATTGGATGAATATACACAGTATAAAAAATATAGTATATACAGTATATATAAAGTGAAATCCCTTTCAAATGTGCTGTTCTTGAACCTTCAGAGCAACAGAGATCCAACTGAATGTCTGCAGTGTGAAAATATTTACACCACAGCAGATTGAGGAGTCTGATACATCTCATCACTCCTCCAGAACTCCCACTGTCGTCTCRCAGAACTGCCGGCTCATTCAAACCAGCCAAGATGTTTCTCTCGTCACGTTCCACAGAGATAGAAAAGACTAATTCTGTTTACACCAACACTTAACGAAGACATTTATTCTCTAGAAAAATAAACATATTGTTTTGTAGAAGTCTGWGACTTCATGGTGAWATGTTTGTTTTATTTTTTTTTTACAAGCTAATGCTGATTATTAATGTAATCTGACATCTGGTGAACAGTTTGGTGCTTGAGTCAATCTGACACCAGAGCTGTCTGTGTGGGTTGGGTGATAAATCAAAAGCAGGACTTCGTTTCAAACCAAGGCTGGCTTTATTATGTTGGACACTTATGGTGTTTTTTTTCTAATGTTTGTAAAGTCCAGAGTGAATCAGAAAATTATTTTGTTCTTGTTTAACTATTTTACYTTGAAACCAAATGAATGTTTAAGCACCAACATTGAGAAATGGAAGATCCTGGAACCTTCGAGGTGGAACTCTTTTGATATTAGACAACAAAGAACAAGATCACTTTGTGAACTTGATGTAGGACCTTGGGAACATAAAACTAAAAAGACTTTGGATCCTGGAAACTGAGAAACCTAAGATAAGAAAGACCTCAAGACAGAACTTGATACACCTTGTCCTGGTAACATCTGACTTTTCAAACTCAAACCAGTATGGGTATGACCTGGGAAAAAGAGATCATTAATACCATGGGACTAGATTCCTAGGGGCACGATTTTCTGAAGGGTGAGTCAAAAGGCTCAGGACACTTGAGAGGGTGGTACATGTAGCATGCCATAGAAGGTCAATGATTGACACAATCAGATTTGYAATGTCTCTTGTGGCTCAAAAGTTATCAACACAGAAAAGTTGCAACAACTGGGAACGTTGCCTGTGATGCTGAACACAGACCCACCTGTGACAAACAACAAARGTTTTGGACTTTCTGTGTCARTAACTTTTGAACCACAGTAAATATTGCACCACTGATTGTGGCGATTAATTTCTGAGACAATTCTGGTCTTTTATGATATGCTACATGACCACCTTCCCATTGGAAAAAAGTTGTCTGTGATCCAATAWGGCAGCTTTCAAGATGGCAACCATGTWCTGGACATCGCCTGAGCCTGTGTCCAAATTCAGGGGCTGTGTCCTCCTAAGGCCGAATTCAGCGGCCGCTTACGTCTCAACGTCCAGGCTGTCCAAATTCAAAGACTCCTCTGATGTGGCCGACAAATRTGTCTCTTTTTTCCCTGATTTGAAAGACTGGTCCGATGGATCTTTCTCGGCCCACTGTATCTCATTATGCATTGCGGGCCGACCGGAATTTTTTTTCTGCTTTTGATGGAGGAGTAAGTGAGARTAAGTTATACAGCTTTAAATAAAAATCTGGCAGTATAAAACTTTAAAGTAATTGTGTTGTTAATGCTTTATAATAYGTAAATACAAGTATTGTATTATTCTCGTCAGAAATCAAAYGAGCTGGTATAGTGAAATAAACGGGCATGCCCCGTAGTTCTTCAAATATTGCCTTTAAGTTARTTTTGTTGTTTTGTGATATTATTAATAACAATATGTTTATATTTCACTAATACCGATCTATTTTGGCTTCTGTTTAGCGTCAACATTGCACGGTGGTAAGGCTAGGACCGTTCAAATTCACAGCCACTTTTTTCCAGTCTTCACAGGACCACCTAGACCGGGTAGGCTGGGTCCTTTGAAGGAATTTAGACAATTTAAACTTGGGGTAGACCAGAGATCAAGAAAATATGCTCATGAGATCGTATGTTTCTATGAATCCAGACCCATGGAAAAGAAACAATATGGGGTTTATAGGGTGCTTCCCTTTGGATTTTTTTTTTTTTTTGAGGTTTCTCGCCTCAAGCGTGGAAAAGCAGTAGAAGATGGAAATAGGAGCATAGGTCCCTTACAACTTAGGTCCAGTTGACGGTCTAAAGACACCACCATCTTATCCTGGAGAAACCTTGTTATGATAGATCCATAGAATAAGTATAAACACTGGGAATATAAATATGATGAAGCTTAAAGGAAACAGAACTTTGGGGAAYGTCACCCGTTGGAAACACCGGACCTTCGAAACAGGTTCCACGAAGCATCGACTATTTTCCCCATCGACCATGATAGCTCTGACACAAAAAGTTCAAACCAACATCTTCAACGCTGTGGAAACTCACCTCAATATGTTACAGGTGTAATAATACTGACTTAGTTATTGACAGCATGGAAGCTATATTCCACAAGTTTGGTATAGAAAATAAAAAWTTTTGCTGACGGGGATCAAACTACCTCTAACAGATGAACAAAACAAGCCTAAAATTATTAATTCTTCTATTTTAGACAGTGTTTATTAGTTTTCAAAGAGTTTTTATGCTCATGTCAGATTGGCCTTTTATAAGCAGTAAATTTTGTACAATTTGCCGCCAATGGTACAAAAAGGTTCATTTGCACAGATTTGTAATCAGTTACAGACTAAATTTGTCTCCTTTAAACTCTGCTTCTGCATGTGAGAGAGAAACATGATTATTACCGTCTGAGGAGTTACATGTGAAAATGTCGTTTAAATGACTCCAAATAATTACACGTTAAAGTCTTCTTCATTGGTTCCACTTGAAGCTGCAGCATTTRAAAAGACACTGATTACAAATTTATGCACGTGCTGCAGCAGTGGCGGCTGGTGGAGGGGCTACAAAATAGACATATCTCCAAAATCAAGCAAACATGTTGTATTAAGCTAGTGTATTTATTACATAAATAAATTSAATGAAAACAGCATTACAGTGTATGTAATGTTTTATTATTTTGTACTTAAATTTTTCCCTTCTGTACTTGAGAAGCAAATTTCTCAGTGACTCTCTGGTTAAAGTCTGGGGTGTTTTTACAAGATTCTTGTCTGTAGAGCATGGCCTGTGATGTTGTGTTCCTGAGAGAAGTTCTGTTGAGGATCTGGWTCTGGTTTCAGTCTCACGCTTCATGACCACAGGTGAGGTTGGGAACATAGACAGCAGATCTTTGCCTTTCAACTCAACTCTCAACCAGGACGGACCGAAGCAACACCTTCATTACTGAAGATGAGGCCCATCCATCTTTTATCTATACCCACTTCCTCCTTTCAGGGTCACGGGGGGTCACTGGTGCCCATATCCAGCAGGTACTGTGCGAGTGGCGGAGTAAACCTTGGACAGGTCACAAGTCCACCACAGGGACACAGAGACAATCATTCACTCTCTCACTCACACCATGATTACATGAATCCAGACTAGTTGATCCAAGCTGGGTTTTTTTTTTTTCACTTTTCAAAGATTTTATTTACAGGCTGAAAGCCGTMAGTGCTCGTTTCACCCCTCTGAGCTCACATCATCTTCAGCTCACTGATCCTCATCTGTAACCCAGTTTGCTCTTTCTTGTTTATCCAGCACCATTCATCTGAAACTCCTTCAGATACACAAGATTCTGCGGAGCAGTCCTGAAAGCCCAGAGGAAAAAACAAACAAACATTAATTGGAACGTAGTCTAGCTTTAACAGCCTCATCAAGCTAGGTCTTCATCCTGATTAAAATTCTGATTTTGGGTCTTTTCAGCTCAGAATGTTGGCTCTTTTTACCCTTCATGCACTTGAAGAGCAGAATAATCAGCACAGGTAGATCTGCAGGATGGCATTTCTGCTTTTATAGGAAACATACGCAAATATTTACTGTAGCCATTCATCTGGGAAACAGAGGGTTTTTTTGGGAAGCTGATGTGGAAATTTACAAAATAAACATGTTTTCCTGATGCAGGATTTGATGGAACAGCTGTATCCACTGTCTCACACAGCTGCAGCTGTCATGACAACAGAGGCTTATCTTCAGTGAGTGTGCAGCAAGCAGGAAGTGTGTGTGTGTTCAATAAAGCGTGGTTTGTGTTAAATATGCACAGAGTGCATTAAAGCCTGATTTAAAACCCTGTTTTTGTTTTGTTTCTCATATTTTATTCCTTCGGCTATTAATTCAAACTAGAACAGTCAACATCTTACCTGCTGCAGATGGCTCATTAGAACAACCTCAGTTTGGAAAAGGACATAGTTCGGCTACTTCCTAGAACAGGGGTGTCCAAACTTTTTTTTAGTGAGGGCCAAATACAGAAAAATAAACAAMGGGCYGAGCCACACACTAGAAGTGACACACTGATACATCAACAATGTGTGTATTTCTAACTCACCTATGTGAAGAACATTGCACTCAGTGGGAGCAGTGATGCTGTCCTTTGGATTGAAGGATGGCTGACATGAACTCAAAGTCCAACTGTGCAAATGGTCTAATAGTGTTTGTTTCTTATTGGGCACAAAGTCACTGTGGTTAGTCTTCACATGGATTCTAAGGGGGGGTGGTAGAGTTGTAACGAGGGAGTTTTAAGGTCAAGTGAGGGGTTGGTTAACTGTCCTTCACACCATTTTCTATAAAATAATGAAAACATAAATGGATCAGTTTTACTGTAATAATGAGATGCATTCATACATCAATAATGTGTGTATTTCAAACTCACCGTCATGGCCGGAGCTCCATCCGTTGTTRCTCCACAGAGCTTGTCCCATTTAAGCCCCATCTTTTCAACTGCCTCTGACACAGCTTCAAAAATATATTTTCCTGTYGTTGTGCCTTTTAGGCTCATTATATCAAGCAGCTCCTCCGTACAACAAAAATTATCATTTACTCCCCGCAAAAAAATTAACAGTTGCGCRGTATCTGTGGCATCCATGCTCTCATCGCATGCTATCGAGTAAAATCAAAACCACAAGCTTTGTCTCCCAGCTGAAATTTCAAGTTAGCCGACAGGTCCTCAATTCTCCACACCAGCGTATTTCTAGCCTGGTTTAAACCAGACCCTGTCCTTCACTTTGCTTCGTACAAGGGTCTGGACTTGATGCGTAGAGAATAGATTTCTTGCAGGAGGCGTGGCCTCTGCTGAAGTTTAAAATGATTGGATCAGTTGGCTGCGACGTATGTAGCTGTGACGGAGGCTAAACTAAGAAGCTAACCGGAAATCGCGTGTGCTGTAAACAACCCTACTGAGAGAAGAAATATACCGAGCTGAATGAGACGACTGTAAATGAGAGCTGCTGCTTTGTCAGACAAATTTATTTTAATTTGGAAGCCTTATCAACACRGACTGGCTTCATTCACTTCCTCCACTGCCGTATGCTAAAATAAGTAGCAGACACTGCTCAGAACATGACTTCGTTCAAAGCTCCTCCTTCTGTTCTCTGATTGGCCCAGGTAAAATAAACTACAAGCAGACACTGTGCAGAAAATCGACGTTCTCTTCTCTGATTGGCCCGGCTAAAAATCTGCCAGTGAAATCCATCTCAATGGGAGAAGTCCCAGACGGAGCAGTGAAGGGAAACTAGAATTGAGTGGAGCTGCGTAGGAAAGCAAGGGCCAGGCTACCGTATTTCTGGATGAGCTCACATTGTTGAAATCAGGCACTTTTTCTGGGCACATTATTTCTGTGACTTTGATGAGACACTGCTTTATGAAATCACCGTCTGAAAACAGTTTGTCGTGCTGKGCAATAAGTTTAGCGACTTCATGACTTGCTGTTGTAGCATTTTCCTGTATTTTGTTAGCACGAAAAAAAACCCTGCTGTTGAGCTTGCAGGCTAGCTGCCATTTGCTTGACTTTCTGTGTTTGTTTGGCACCAGTGTCCGAGGTGCAGCTCTGATGTTTGGTCTCATGATGTCGACGGACATTATCTTCTTTCATCACAGCTACATCTTCATTGCAAATCAAACATACACACTTTCTGTTGATTTCTTTGAAAAAACAATACTCATTTTCCCACCGTGTTTGAAATCTACACTCACTTGCTATTTTTCGTTTCTTCGGCGACGCCTTTTCTGGAGACTCAAATGGAACAAGTGCTGCAGTCACAAAAAGGTTCTTCTTCTCTTCTCTATAGTTTCATTTCTGTGGCTGGCTTCATCCAGTGTTGAAATTGAAAAGTGCAACAGAGTTGAGATCAAGCTTCTTGTGCGGGCCATATTCAATTATATTTTCAGAATTTGCTTCGGGCCAATAAAAACTAGACCGYGGGTCGGCGGTAGTTTGTCACCCCTGTCCTAGAATATCAAAATATTTCTGCCAACAATGAAGAAAATGAACAAGTTCCTATTGTTTGCACAAAATAAAACCAATCGATCCTTAATTAGTTAGATAATTAGATGTTAGTTGTCATTAAATGAACTCTGAAGAACATATTGTTTGGTCTTTGAAAGACAATGAAGACTAGCTAAAAGCTAAATTTAGTAAAAGGTTAGTAGGAAATAGCAAGAGGCTAACTAAATTTACTAAAACATTATTAAATAAGATAAACTAAACAGCTTAAACTATCAAAATCCTAAAAATAGAAAAATGATATTTAAAAGGTAACAAAATGCTATAGCTCAAAACTAAATGTAGCCAAACGTTAGAAGAACGTTAAGCAAATGTTAAAGGTTTATTAAATAATACAAAACAAAACAGCGGTCGGTTGCTGAAAAGCTACAAGTCAAGTCATGTAAAACCTTATCTCCAAAATGTCCTGATGCATCTCAGTAATCCAGGTAAAAAATCAAAAAGAAAAAAATTGTATAGGTCCTCTGGACGGGTTCTTCTCTAATGAAACGTTTCGTCTCTCCTCCACGAGACTTCTTCAGTCTGAGAGTTTCAGGCAAAATTCAGGCTTTAAGCACTGCCTCCATGTGACTGATACTCACATCACATGGCTATCGTTGACAC
>NW_013952474.1:428628-430097 GCF_001266775.1 Austrofundulus limnaeus
GAGGAGGAGGGAGAAATTTAAAATCTGGGTGACTAAAGGGAAGAGAAGGGATGATGAGTTCTGCGTGCAGATGTGCGGTATCCGGTGGAGGGCGGAGCGAGAGGTGGGGGGTTGAGGAAGAGGAGGAGGAAGGAGTTGCGGGGAGAAGAGGAGAGAGGAGCGGACAGGGGCTGCAGCGGAAGCCGGGCACCGACTGGCTGAGTGCGGGGGAGGAATGAGAAGCAGGAGTCGGTGGTCTCTGCTTCACAAGGACTGAATAGTTTGGTGGTCAAGCGCGCACGTCTTRAGAACAGCGGGAGGTGCATTACGTCATCGCCCTGGATGACCGCGCGCACAGGACGGGATGATGCGGCGCTGCTGGACTAGAGGGGAAACCGGTGCCGCACGCGAGCGCCCGCGGGCGGGGTCTCGCGCGGGGAGACAAGAAGAAGGGAAGCCGCCTTCGCGCGGCCGTGGGGTCTGATGGCTCCTCGCGCCCGGGGCGGGAAACAGACACAGCAGAAGAAGCAGCAGCAGCAGCAGTCGCCGCGGCGCGAGAGGAGCAGCAGCGGCGGCGGAGGGTCTCTGGGAAGTGACGTGGTGTCCGCGCCCCGCCAGCGAGCACCACGGTGCGGTTGTCGTGCATTTCGCAGGAGGGCAGGGGGAGCGGGAAGGGGAACATGGCCGCGCAGTCGGACGGCGGCAAAGCCGGGGTCGGCTTCGCGCAGCTGTACGACGTGGACGCCGAGGAGCCCCTGGACTCCGCCGCCATCCACATCTGCCAGTGCTGCCGCTCCTCCGCCTGCTACTGGGGCTGCCGCTCCGCCTGCCTCGGCTCCCTGCTCGGTGGGGGCCAGCCCCTCGGAGGGGCCGGAGTCCGGGAGACCCACTGCCCACCCCGCGAGCAGCTGTGGCTGGACTGCCTCTGGATCGTCCTGGCCCTGCTGGTCTTCTTCTGGGACGTGGGCACGGACCTGTGCCTGGCGGCGGACTACTACCAGAGGCGGGACTACCTCTGGTTCGGCCTCACGCTCTTCTTCGTGCTGGTGCCGTCCGTGCTGGTCCAGATTCTGAGCTTCCGCTGGTTCGTGCAGGACTACACCGGCGGGGGGCTCGGGGAGGTGGAGGGGCTGACCAAGCGGGGCACGGTGGCCCTGGGRTGCCTGTACCCCGGGAAGGACCGCCTGCAGCTGGTCACCATCTGGCTGTGGCAGGCCGTCATCCACGTCCTCCAGCTGGGACAGGTGTGGAGGTGAGAAGACCCACCTGGTCCTCACACACACACACACACACACACACACACACACACACACACACACCGCTGGAGAGCGGCAGCAGCAGAGGGAACCAATTAGTGGTCTGGCTTTGATGATGTCACTGACAAGTCACGCACCGATGGTACGGCTTCCGTTCAGAGGGAAACATAATACGCTCACACACACACACACACACACACACACACACACACACACACACACACACACACACAC
>NW_013952474.1:430136-432310 GCF_001266775.1 Austrofundulus limnaeus
CACACACACACACACACACACACACACACACACACACACAGATAAACGGCGGGCGATAGTGTACTTTTGTCATTTTCTGTCTGTTAGCAAAATATATCATGAACCGCTGGACACATTTTAATGAAACTGTCAGAAACGAATCATCGGATGCACAACTACAACTGATTAACTTTTGCAGCCAACAAGATTCAAAATGGCCTCCACAGCCAGCTAATTTAAAAAAACACTWAAATAACTATAACTCTGTCAGTTTTATAAATTTCAGGCTAAAATGTGGTGCGGTATGAGCTGACACTGATCCTCAWCACATATTTAGAGCACTAACTGATTGCTCAAAATCTGCTTAAAATATTTGCCATTAATTAGTCGTAGTCAGCTATGCCTATCTGTTAGCAAAATATTTAATGAACCACTGGACCGATTTCAATTAAACTCTTTTGACTAAATCAGAGGATGCACATCTACAACTGTTCAACTTTAGGAGTCACCACGATTCAAGATGGCCACCACAGCCACTGATTTAAAAAAAAAACGCCAACATGGATATAAATCAGTCAATTTTACGGACACCGAGCTAAAATTGAGTGTGGTAGTTGCTGAAAATCATTTGCATCACATACTCAAACTACTACTAGCTAGAGTAATTGTTGGATGTACAGCTGATTAACTTTTGGAGCCAAGTTGACTCAAGACAGCACGGGTTTTGTTCAGATTTGGCCAGTGGTTGATGAGATATTTTGCTAACAGACAAATGCAGACTCAAACAAAAGCATTATCGCCTGCCTTTGTGAAATACAATGAGTGGAAGCAGGTTGGATTTGGAAGAAAAAAACACAAGAGCTTCACAAAAAAAAGCACACTACACTTAATAAGAACAGAAAATAAATTCACGTTAATTTTATTTCTTTCATTAGAACCAGGCTAACGACTGACATTATTGGTTAATTAAAACATCAAAGTATTGATTCATTCTGTTTTGCTCTTGTTTACCTGTTTTTAATCATTTCTGTTGGCCTTTTTTTTTTTTGTGCCGTCTGACTCCTTCTGGACACTTTGTTCTGTTTTAGCTACATGCTGTATTGAAAACATTTGGCTCATAGGAGACTTTTAGTTTTTAAAACTTTTATGCTTTTTTGAAATATTTACTTTTATTTACAAATATTTTACCCACAGAAATCTATTGAGATCCTTAAAATTCCTTTAAAAACAAGGTTCTTAAATGAGCTTCAGCAAACATGCTTCTTATGCTACTTTTATCCTTTTTTATTTTTAGCTAGCTTTTTGTTACTTTGTTTTAGCTAAGTTTTTGCTACTTTACTACTTTTAATGTTTTCAGCCATCAATAGCTTTTAGCTAGTCATTTGCTACTTTAATTGAAGCTAACCTTTTGCTTTTCATGGCTAGCATTCTACCACATTTAGCTTCTAGACCAGCGATATGCTACTTTTTAGCTTATCTATTGCTTCTTTTAGTTTGAGGTAACTTTGCTGCTTCACACTTTGCTCATCTTGGGTTTAAATAACCTTTTTCTGCATTTAACTAGTTTTTTTCTTACTTTTAGCTTCTAGCCAGCCTTTTGCTGCATTTAGCTTTAATTACTTTTAGCTTATAGCCAGCCATTTTTACCAATTTGGGTTTTAGCTAAGCTTTTGCTGCTCTTAGTTTGCRTTTTACTACTTTTAGTTTTCAGTTAGAATTTTGCTACTTTTAGTTTTAGCTAACCATTTGCTACTTTTGTTCTCATTTAGCATGTAGCTTTCTTTTATTTCTTTTTGTGTGCTTCTTTTATCTTTACCAACTCTGTTTTAACATCTTCAGTGCTCAGCATTYCTCATATTATGATTTGATTTGGTTACTTAAAAAAAAGAAAGATTTGTTTTGTCTCAGTTTTTATCCTTCAGCAGTTTGTGGGTGGGGTCACAACTTGTCCTCCCACCCCACCGCCCGTGGCCTGGATAAGGCCCGCTCACCAGCAGTTGATGATCACTAAACAACCTCTGGATAACTAAAAAAAATCAAAAATCATCCACAGTGCGACTGAAGCGCTCTCCATGGTGCTGAACCCTGACTGTAGCTCAGTCAGAGCTTTATGACTAATACAAAGGGGTCAGCTGTTTGTGTGTGTGTGTGTGTGTGTGTGTGTGTGTGTGTGTGTGTGTGTGTGTGTGTGTGTG
>NW_013952474.1:432385-433624 GCF_001266775.1 Austrofundulus limnaeus
TGTGTGTGTGTGTGTGTGTGTGTGTGTGTGTGTGTGTGTGTGTGTGTGTGTGTGTGTGTGTGTGTTTTGAGTGGGAAAACGGTGTCACAGCTCTTCCCGTGAGTGTCAGCATGCATGGAGAGCACAAAGAAGAGAAGCATCTGCTCTTCTGGCATCAGCTCCGTCGTGTTCACTGTGTGTCTCCTCACCCCCACCCCTCCTTTCACACACACACGCACACATGCACAGTTGGACAAGCTTAGGTGCTAACTGTACTGCTAAAAGCACGCTGTTGGKGGGAGACGCACATTGGTCTTTTGTGTCACACACATACTTTTTGCTTCAGTTGTAGAGTTAAACCCTCCCCCATCCTTTACCTCGAAAAGGAGGTGGAGGAGAAAAGAGGAAGTAGAAGGGGTGTAGCCTGACTGAGACGGACCTCTCCAGAGATGGAGGCAGTGGGGGAGGGGGAAAAGCCGAACGTAAGGAATGGAGGTAAATTTTAGTGCTCTGGAGTCGAGGTGTGCAGCTCTTCATGAAGCTGAAACCATTGATAACTTCGGCTTCAGAGTCCATACGAGCGCTGCACATGTGGCTGCATTATTTATGTCTCTTGTGTTTCAAACCCAGCAGCCATCGTAGCCACACATGCTGAACCATTCATAATGCAGGACACACACACACCCATCCTTGTATTTGCATCAAACTGAGGACATTGTATTGACTTCCAGAATCAGCTTTATTAGCCAAGTATGTTGACACACACAAGGAATTTGTTTCCGGCTTGAGATATCCCTCCAATACACATACAGTACATACAATATGAACAGTGATGGAAGCACAAGAGCATAAGACATAACCATTATAATATGTGGATTATAYACAAATAATATATACATGTTACGTACAGTAAGCGTGCACAGGGTGTGTGTTTGGTAAAAAGGAGGTTAGGCACTAGTTAGCAGTTTTTTAAGACTTCCATTCATTTTTGTAACTGTATTTATACCTAACCCAGACATTTTTCCTAAAACTAACCATTACTGGTCTATAGTTAACTCTAACCTGAACCAAATCTTCATTCACACCAAACCTCTAAACCTAACTGAAGCACAGCAGAGCTGCAAACAAAGGTAGGACATTGAAAAGGTCCTCACTTTACATCAAAGACCTCACTTTGATAGTAACTATGGCTCAAATGGTCCTCACTCTGTAGTAAAAACAAGTACACACACACACACACACACACACACACACACACAC
>NW_013952474.1:436977-440112 GCF_001266775.1 Austrofundulus limnaeus
ACACACACACACACACACACACACACACACACACACACACACACACACACACACACACACACAGGGAGAAGCACACACATGACTGCACCCTGTAAATGGCTCCAGGCTTTTACTTTCACTAGAAACCACAGTCAACATTCCCCGCCCGTCCTGCGCTTTGGTTCAGCGTTCAGTCCAAGCCGCTTTCAGGGAGCTCGTACAAATGGTTCCGATTATTTAAAGCAGGACCTAGGCTTGGGCATAATCGTATCGTCTGCAATTAATCGTCAGAAAAACATTAATAGATTATTTTTTGGCACTTGACGATAAATACGATTAAAGCCACCAGACAGAGTCCGCTCGATGCTCCTCTCCACTTCAGATAGGACAAACGTAAAAAAAAAAATCTGTAATTTATTTATCTATCAACACAATTTAAAATTTGATGTATAGCCTGAAGTCTGTAATTTTGACACAATTTGGAACAGTTTATTTACGAAGAGCAAGTCTTTCCCACTAAATTGGTCATGTGACTATTTAAAACCACATACTGAAACGGCCTGGGTCGGATTTGAAAAAATTGGATTTGTCGCGTTCAGACTGTCATAAAAAAATCGGATATGAGTCAGATGGGTCAAAAAAATCGGATTTGGGTCGCATTTGCCTGCAGTGTGAACGTAGCCTAGGATATAAGGGTGTCCAGGGACTCCAGGGCATTAATCGTCAAATTAATTGTTATCGGCTAAATACCACAATTAATCGTGATTAATTTTTTGCCAATATTGTCCAACCCTAGCAGGGCCTCAATAGATGTTGGAGTCCAGTTATCTGGGCTCCTGAGTGATGGTAGGACGGAGCAGGAGGTGGATCCACAGATCCCTCGTCCTCAGTAATGAGGGTGTTGCTTCGTTCAGCTGTGATGAAGAAAGAGTTGATTTACTGGTCTGTTTACGTTCCAACTATGATGTTGAGGGTTGGAACAGAGGCGTGATTTTCTCAAACGATCCAGTCGTTTGAACGGCACCTTACAACGAACGATAAGAACAGAGTTGTGGACAGCAAAGAGTCTTCCCAATTTTATTTTTTATTTTTTACTCATCATCAGTGGTGCGTACAGCCAACCAAAAGGTTAGCTTCACTACTCCACTAAACAAGAATCTTAGCTCCGCTAATGCTAAACTGATTACAAAATTAGTGAATGCTAACACTAAACGCAAACTTTTAGGCTGTGTCCAAATTTAGGAGCTGCGTCCTTCAAAGGACCCAGCCCATCTGGATTAGATGAGCCGGGATCTTGGTGGACCGTGAATACCGGAAAAAAGTGGCTGTGGATTTGAACCATCTAGCCTTCTGCTTTATTCCCGCCCTTACCCCGGCATACGATGCTGAACAGAAGCAATAATAAATCTAAATTAGCTTAAAGGCAATATTTGAAGAACTAATGGACCCGTAGTACGTGCACGTTTATTTTGCCATACCATCTCATTTGATTTCTGAC
The DNA here is from genome assembly GCF_001266775.1 of Austrofundulus limnaeus. Lineage (NCBI taxonomy): Eukaryota > Metazoa > Chordata > Actinopteri > Cyprinodontiformes > Rivulidae > Austrofundulus > Austrofundulus limnaeus. The sequence continues at coordinate 438,455 of NW_013952474.1, forward strand.
ACGAATAATACTAAAAAACAAAAACACCGCAACTGCTTTAAATGTTTGATTTTTATACAGCCAGATTTTCTTTTCAAACTGTACTCATTTCTCTCGCGGCGTCCAACATTACAAGCAATAAATAATTAAATAAATAAAAATCTCTGGTCAGCCCACAATGCATCATGAGATAGGGTGGGCTGAGAAGGATCCACCAGACCTGTCTGTCAAATCGGGGAAAAAGTAGGACGCATTTGTGGGCCACAATAGGAGGACTCTTCGAATTTAGACAGTAGTAGAAGTAGTAGTAGAGTTGCTTCTCCTCTGTATCAAAAGGAGTTAGCTGAGGTGCTTCATCTGATCTGGACGCCTCCCTTTAGAGGTTTTCCAGGCAAAGAAGAGACCCTGGGGCAGACCCAGAACTCTCTGGAGGGATTATAGACCTTCTCTGGTCTGGGAACACCTTGGAGTCACACAGGTGGAGCTGGGGGGAGTCTCTGGAAGAAGGGAGGTCAAGGTTTCTGTCCTCCACCGGCTGCCTTTGCGACCCGACAACAGATATGCGTTACAAGAAGAAAACGAAGATGAAGGACCTCGGCAGGATAATTTCACATTTCAGGTCATAAAAATAAAAAGAAGAAGAAGGTAATGCCTCACTTTAACAAGAGTAGACATCATTTCCTGGCACCAGTATTTACCTAACACAAAGATCATCCTTTCAGCTTCTGTAGAAATGTAGAGGAAAATCTTAAAGATGTTAAGATTTGATCGGAAAAGCAAAACAAAAGTCTTGAAACTAAAGTTTTTCAGTGATTATTTGAGGTTTTGTGGTGGACTTCCGACCTGTCCAGGGTGTACCCCGCTCCTCGCACTGTGACTGCTGGATTTGGTCACCAGTGACCCCTGTGACCCTGAAAGGAAGAAGTGTGTACAGAAAATGGATGGATAGATTTGAGGTTTTTATATTGTACCCCCATTGTTTGACCAACAAATGAACTGTGACATGATTCATTAGTTGTCATCAACAATCCTTGCTGATGGCTCTGTCAGTCTGCTGTTTGCAGTCGGTCTTTATCGCTCTTTTAATCTCGACTCACCTGCTGATTGTTTTCCTCATTAGTCAGTGGTTCCTTTTAGAGCAGTAGTGTCTAATCCTGGTTCTCAAGGGCCACCATTCATGCCGGTTTTAGTCATTTCCCTGCTCTTCTTCAGGTCCTCAAGCTCTGCAGAATCCTGTTAATCTCTCATCGTTAATCCCAGTCCCTCTCCCCTGCAGGTATATCAGGACCCTATACCTGGGCGTCATGTCGCGCCGACAGAAGGAGCATCAGCGGCGGTGGTACTGGGCCATGATGTTCGAGTACGCGGACGTCAACATGCTGCGCCTGCTGGAGACCTTCCTCGAGTCTGCACCTCAGCTGGTCCTGCAGCTCTGCATCATGATTCAGGAGAACCGGGCCGAGACTCTGCAGTGTAGGTGGAACGCGGAACCGACGTTAATGCCATGTTTTCATTTAGCTAACAAAAGCCTCGTAATCAAACAGCTGCATAAGCAGTAATTAGCACCGTGCACACATTGTGCTCAGTAATGTGTGTCTGCAGACGGTGCTGCTTTTGGATTCTCACAATGTGTGTGTGTGTGTGTGTGTGTGTGTGTGTGTGTGTGTGTGTGTGTGTGT
>NW_013952474.1:442537-445501 GCF_001266775.1 Austrofundulus limnaeus
CGTGACCTTTTCTCCTTTATCCACAATTTCCTCTTGAAACTTTTCTTCTATATTTTGGTCCTTTTACTTTACCTGCTGTATATATACAGTATATATATATCAATAGCTCCAGAGCTGATTTACTAAATATCACATTTGATTGTTTTCAACCCATATTTTGAGCAGAACGTAGAAACAAATAAAAAATGCAACTTTATTTTCACACATTGTAGCATTTTAGCCTCTACACTAAGTTTCATTCTGAACTGTAACCCATTATCATCACAATCATCCCCAGAACACATTGTGTCAGTAATAACATGGCGACATGTTTAAGTGAAAAATGTAACTAAAATGTACAGTTTTTGAGAATTTGTATGTGGTCACATGACACAAACATCAACTTTCAGTAAAAGAGAGAATTACCATATTAAGGCCAACATGTGACAGTAGTAAGAGACCCCTTTAACACAAGAACATAAGTAAATAAACAGACTAGGGTGAGTTTCAATTGAAAGAGTGCACATCGCTAGTTTTAAACTACATGTAACCATTGGAATCAAATATTGTGTGCACAATATCATGAAATGTCAAGATCTGAGTATGTGTGAAGTAGGGCTGGGCGGTATGACCCAAATTTTATATCAAAATATTTTCAATGATTACACTGGTTTTACCGTATTTTTTTTCCTCACAGCTCTGCTGATAATAAAATGTACAAACTTTGCTAATTGACTTTTTTCTTTTACTGTACCTCTGTATCACTGTTTCYCTCCTCTTGTATATCTTTTCTTATTTGCCTGGTTGTAGACAGTAATCATGCATTTAAGTCAGATCATGAAGGGTTGAGAAAAAAATCATTATCTGGTCTATCGTTACGTGTTAATAAAACTTAAAAAGATGACTCACCTTGCACACCAGTCAACTCCGCTACACTACAAAACTACTTCCCCCGGGCTTTTCACAATAGAAGCACGCTAGAGTCTCCATGCAATAACGTCTCCATTTTAACGTAGGGCGTTAAATCTAACTGTGCATGTTACTGAAGAGTTGTTTACTATTCACCGATGGTGAAAACGGGATAGTGTTTTTTTTACGTCAGACCATATAAGCAGCTGAAACACACCACCCGCCACCAGTTGTTCCAACAATAACGTTAGTATGCTAATGCGCTTAGCGGTGCTGCGAGGAAACATGTCCCCAGGGAAACAGTTCACTGGCGGCCGTGACGAAACGTTCCGCATGTGTTCAGGCTATTTACACCGGTATTCAGAAACGTCATATCATAACTGTTATGGACTAATTATAACTAATTATAAGGGAATATGCTGCTCCAGCACCACATGGCTTTGAATCTTTTGTTGGCTTCGCAGGGAGGGCTCTGTCATGTGATCGGCCCGATGTGCTGCTCGTACCTCCCTGATGTCTCTGGAAACATTTCTATGCCTATTGATCATCTTAATGGTCTGCTCACAGATATGAAAGCAGAAGACCCCCACCCCCCAGAATAGGATAGATTGGGTCGCAAACGGTGGGTGTCAGGTCTGGCTGAGAAGAGTATTAGTCCCCATTTGCTCGTTTTTCTTTCTGCTTCTCATTCTCTCATGYTGTGTGGTGCCCRCCTTCAAACGGTGCCTAGCGAACCTGTTCACAGCCACTTTGCTGRAACATTCTCATCAGYACACTGCTCTCCCCCAGGGCAGGACACGAATGCCTCGGCTTCCTGTTGCTCGGCTGGAACCACTCAGTTTCAGTGGACTTTCTGACAYTGTGATAAGTTAGAACAGGTGGTTGTTTTCGGTTTTTGTTCTGTTTATTTTTTATTTTGGTTACGTTTGTTTATTTTATGATTTTCTAGTGTTTCKTCCTTCTGTGCAGCTTCCTGGTAAAGTTTAGGTGATTGTCAGCTGAGTTTCGGCGAGGCTCCTCCCACGACAGTCACGGTTTTGTTTGTTCCTTTCTGCGTTTGTGGAAARCTGGGGAGGGGGTATTCTGCTACCTCGTACCTGGTACGCCACRAAGACGTATTTGAGGGTCAGTTCACYTGTCTGGGTTTGTTRTTGAGGTCYGGGAGCTGAGATTTGCTGTCTAACAACATCTATGTCATCACAGAAGGACTAGATCTAGGCTTACTTTAGTTTTTGGCTCGAAGTACAAAGAGGAGGGAGAGCCTCTGTTGTTAGACCCATAGGGTTTTTCTTTTTTTTTTTTAGGGTTAACTTTTGTTTCTTTTGGGTTTTGTTTTATTTTGTTTTTTCTTTTCATTTTTGACCTTTTGTTTTGATTTTATTTCTATTTTTCCCTTTGTTCTTTTCTGATTTCTCCTATCTTTTTCTTTTCGGCGTTTCCATCAATCTCTTTTCAGTGYACAAGCCAGTTTTGTTTTAATGCCAGTATTAATGAAGTTTGAGTTCTTGCCTTTTTGAGCTCCATGATTTTTTTCATTCAAGGCGTTTTCTTTATTTTGATTTTTTGTTTTTATTAGCTTTAGAGTCTCCATTACTTTTGAACTGATTTCATCATATTTGCATTTGTTCTTRTCTTAGGTTTTGTGGTTTAATTTTTTTCATTTTGGATTTTTCTTCATGTGGAATGTTTGTGGGTGGAATAAAATCTTCCTGAATGGGGTGGATAGTCATTTTAACTGATTTTAATAACTTTATTTCTTCAATTATTYTAAGGTTCATTGAAGTTTTGTGATCTCCATTGATCATTTGTTGTTTAACTTGTCTAAATCTGTTAACTTAGAAGTAAACGCCTATCGGCATCTTCTTTGATCTGCCTTGTCCAAATTTGCTTTACTTAAAGAGTAACTTACCCCAAAATTAACTTTTTTAGCTGATAAACTGTCTAGAATGTGTCTAAAATGGTATATAGTACTGTTTCTGTGCTAATTGTGATGTTTTTGTACGTATTTGTTCAAATCTGTAATATTTGGTCTAAAAACGTGTTTTTGCTACTCATATGGGTAGAGCAGTGGTACTG
>NW_013952474.1:445667-449910 GCF_001266775.1 Austrofundulus limnaeus
ACAAGTTTCACTTTTTAAATGGAATTACTGAAATAAATCTACTTTTTCATGATATTCTAATTTTATGACCAGCACCTGTACGTATATGTTTTTGGCCGTCATATAAATTGCACTACTTTTCTTGTATTTGGTGTTGATTTTTGCATTTGTGTTCAGACGTTTATTCCTTTTGATTTGGTTTGAGTATTGTTTACTCAAGAGGAGGGATTGTTATGGACTAATTATTTATATCTGTTTTACCTTAACGCTGTCCAGTACTCATATCTTATGATAACTAGTTTTGGCTGTTTTAATCTGTTGCCCCAGACTTCAAGACTCCAGCAATGCATGACCTCTCATATTTTGATAAGGTAGTTCCTGGGCTGAGAGCCCTGTTATTGGTTAGGTGGTTACATTTGTCGAACTGTGATTGGTTGTAAACGTGTTACAGGATGTTATATTATCAGCTGCTCTGCTCTGATGCGGCAGCCACAACTTGACAGACTTCTCTGATTGACTTCTGCTCTGTTGTTGCTCAGATTAAATCATTTGACGACCATACACGCAGACTTTCTGTGCATTTATTCTAACGTGTTTCTGCATTCTTGGTAAATCTTGCCACCACAACAACAAAAATAATAACCGCTTTTCGGTACAAAACGGTATACCGCCCAGCACTAGTGTGAAGAACGATTCTTAGCTCTCAGACAATGCTGTTGAGTTGAGGTAAGTAAAGTTTTTTTCCTCTTCTTGTAACCTCTCTCTGTTTGTGTCTGTAGGCGTCTCCTCCCTGGCTTCCCTCCTGTCCCTCGCCTGGGTTTTGGCGTCCTACCACAAACTACTGCGAGACTCCCGGGACGACCAGCGCAGCATGAGCTACCGCGGAGCACTGCTGCACCTTTTCTGGCGCCTCTTCACCATCTCGTCCCGCGTCCTCTCCCTCGCCCTCTTCGCCTCCCTCTTCCACATCTACTTCGGTATCTTCGTGGTGGTCCACTGGTGCGCCATGGCCTTCTGGGTGGTGCACGGAGGCACCGACTTCTGTATGTCCAAGTGGGAGGAGGTGCTTTTCAACATGGTGGTTGGGATCGTCTACATCTTCTGCTGGTTTAATGTGAAGGAAGGGCGTACACGTTCCCGAATGATAGCTTATTACACTGTGGTGTTGGCTGAAAACTCCATCCTTACTGGCCTGTGGTGAGTCCTGACTGAATTCTTGACTGAGTGATCCACTGATTTGGTGAAGTCCAAAAGGGTCCGAGATGATCCCATCAAGTGGGTCAACTGGTTGGACTTAAATATTTCCTCAAAAATCTTTAGTACAGCTACATACTTCCAGTAAAAAATCTAAATGTAACCCTATAGACATAACATTAATTTGTAGAATGGTTGAAAATTGTCCACGTTTGTAATGTCATTTCAGTTTGATTGGAACCCAGTGGTGGGCACAGCTAACCAAAATGTTAGCCACGCTAACCTCCAAACTGCTACTTAAAAAGTTAGCTTCACAAATGTTAAACCACTGAACAGGTAAAAAATAATTAGTGGAAGCTGTTTGAACAGAATTGTGAGTCTTGGCTAAAAACTCATAAAACCATTTCATTGTCCAACAAAGAGTTCAAACTACTATTAGTTGAATTGGAAAATGCTACAGATGCTTCACATGGCACAGATGTGCACTGGGGATAGTTGTTTTGTTAGCAGATTTAAAGTAAGCAGAACTTTCACACACATCAGTTTGCTAATGGTTTCCAAAGTTAGCAAAAAATGCTAATTTGCTAAAAGAAAGATTAGCTACGCTATTAGCAGTTAGCTGACTTAAAATATGTTTTTGTATTGTAAGGCTCGCCTGGAACACACTGGCTCCAGACGGCCAGCCTTACTGTACCCCAGCTCTGGTTAGGTCTGGATTGAGAAGAGAACCGCCTCAATGTGGGCAGGATGATAATATTAAACCTGCGCAAATTTTATTTTGTTTTATTTGCCACCAATAAAATTAACTGACTACAAAAAACTCAAAGGAGAAGTACCAAATATTGAACTGGATCATTCAGCAGCATGATGCTGAAGACTAGGACAGGATGACAGAGAACGGTAAGCTAATGGTAGCTTTTTGTTAGCTTATTGTTAGTTGTGCACTGCAGTTGTTTAGTTAAATTTGTGTGGGAAAAAAAAAAACAGAGTAACTCCAAATGATACAAGCAGAGCTAAATTTAGCTGCAGCTAATTGGTTTGATAATGGTTTCCAAAGTTAGCAAAAACACAATTGCGCTAAACGAAAAGTTAGCTCCAGTATTAGCGGTTTGCAGAACTAAMTTTAGTGGAAGCTAATTGGCCTGCTAACAGTTTTCATATTAAGCTAAAAACGCTATTCTGCTGAAGAAAAAGTTAACCCGCAGTTTGTGGATTAGTGGAACTGTGCCCATCGCTGCTGGAACCTAAACAAAGAAACTTTGAAATCACCTCCAATTTCTTTATTAAAAATGCTTAAGCTTAAAGATCCCAAATTAAATTTGTTTTTTTTTTTTTGGGGATGTGGATTGTTGTTTTAGCTGTTTTCCTGCTTCAACACACATGATTCAAATAATTTAATTACCTAATTGTCATCAAGTTTAGCAGTCTTTCAATCACCCATTCATTTCCGTCAAGTGTGTTAAAGCAGGGAAACTAAAACCTGAAGGACAGTGGGTCATATAGAACAACATGGAAGACCTCTGATTTAGGAGGTTGGTGTTCAGTAGCTGAGCAAACAATTGTTATTTCTRTGAAAGTGGTCAGAAATAATCTCAAGGAAAACCTTGAAAGAGTTTTCCTAACCCCATCCCCAAATTAGGTCCCATTTGTAAACACGTGCTGACTTTTCTCTGTTACCTCGCAGGTACGCTTACCGTGATCCAGCGCTGACCGACTCGTACGCCATGCCGGCCCTGTGCGGCGTCTACCTGACGTTTGCTGGGGGCGTCTTGGTCATGCTCCTGTACTACGGCTTCCTGCACCCAGCCACCGCCCACCTGCAGCCGAGCCCCGCTTCATCCTGTTGCGCCCAGCTGCTCTGGGGTCTCCCGCTTCCSCCCTCGGCTCCGCCCACTGCTCCGCCCACCCCGGCCCACATGGCCAAGTCGCAGACGGAGGAGGACGTGGCAGAGACGTGTCTCCCCGTCTTCCAGGTGAGGTCTGCCCCCCCAACCTCCAGGCCCGAGGGGCCGCTCATAAAGATCGACATGCCCAGGAAGCGTTATCCGGCGTGGGACGCTCACTACGTAGACAGGCGCCTGCGGAGGACTATAAACATCCTGCAGTACATAACGCCTGCCGCTGTGGGCATCCGCTATCGTGACGGACCCTTGTTGTATGAACTTTTGCAGTACGAGTCCTCGCTCTGACACACACCCATCCCACACGCACGCACACACACAAGTACACTTGAGCACACACAGCACCATAAAAATGTACGCATATGTGATTGTTCAGATTTAGAGAAGATAGAAACATTTTCATGTTCACAAAGTTGATATAAGCACATGCGCATTAAAGCAATCTCTCACGTGCACAATCCCACACACACTGTCCCGTAGCCATGACTCAGCAAGATGCTTCAGCACAAGTCCATCTTTACCCGTTTTCAACTTATTTGCTCTGTTCGGCTCCTTCGGGTCGCGTTTCATTTGGTTTTGTTCTTTTGAATTTCGCTCCGCTGCGAAGAAAACTTGCAAAAAAGAGAGAAAAAAATAAGATCCCTATTTTTGTTGCGATCATCATCATCATTCGTTCAGAGGTTTCAATAGAGTTAAGCAACATGAGACGAAGAAAGAAAAAATATTAACTTTTAATAAAAAGGAATTGTGAATATGTTGCTGTTAGTCTAGTCCAAAAGTAGTGTAAATATTTTATTATGTGCAAAAACAGATGTATTTTAATGTACTGTGACTTTATGGTTGGGCAGGAGGCAACATAGAGTAGGTTTAAATTGGTTACCASAAAGAATCAGAGCAGGATTACATAACTAACAAAAGAAAAATCTCATCTGAGGTCAACTAACATGACACTTTAGGGAACAGGAAACAAAGGACCRTTGAGGACCACAAGACAAACAGTTTTTTTTTAAAATAATAACTAAACAGAAACAGCCTGATTAATCTACCTTTAAAATAAACAATTCCTCTTCACCAGTACAAATAAAATGTAATACAGAGCACAAATTATACCACTGTAGATATAAAACTCCGCAGCACAATAAAAAAAGCAGTTGTGAAAAATACTATAT
>NW_013952474.1:450731-461720 GCF_001266775.1 Austrofundulus limnaeus
GAGATACTTAATGCGTGGCCATGAGATAATAATTGCAGTTATTTCCATGCAGAGACTGTTGATTGTTTACATGTACAAGTTTGAATTACGTAGTTTTATTTTTTAAAATAGGAATGAATGTCATACTTCAGTCACTTGCGGTTAATTCTTAGCATTCTATGTTGAAGCTATAAGACAAAGGAAATGATTGGTGTTGTCTTTGTCCAAAAAGCTTTATTTTCTTTAGACKCAACACTCAAAAAGGCTCCTCTCTAACACCATGCCTTTGTTAAGGAAAGAGCCAGAGTTATGTTACGTTCAGGAACAGTAAAAAATTGTTTCCTGAAACAAACTTATGACAGTCACTGTCATCTTGTAAGTACAATGAAAGATGAACCATGTAAATTGAACCACAGCGGTATACTGTTTGGATTAAACATACACCAAAAAACTAAAATAATAATAAATGTGGGGTGCTTTTAAACAGTTAAAAAAACACAGTATTCTTATAAAATGTGACTCCAACGTCTGTATCTCTCACAAAGACACAACTGCTCAAAATTATTTCATRGTCAAACTTTAACTAACTTATGACTACAGGTTATTACCTCATGGCCCTGCATTAATTCCCCCTGTCAACAAAGTAGACCTGCAAATTTAAGTATTTTATAAAAGTTTTCAGCAGGGTAAATAATATAAAAACTCATCATTTTCTGAAAGAAATATTTAATCAGATTACAGACAGCGATCTGTTAGCATTGGGCTAAAGCTAGCAACCATACTTAAAATTGTTTATCTGTCTAACAAACAGTTGTGCTCAAAAAGTTTAAATACCCTGGATGCTTTAACATGATAACATACAGACAGGTTKACACTAAAGTTACCCATCCTCACCTGTGATCTATTTTTGTGAAATGAGTGGGTTTGCATAAAAAGTCAGTGAGTTTCTAGGTTCCTGACATCCTGTGTTGCAAAGATGTTGGATTCGGAGCCATGGGGAAAGCAAATAATTTATTAAAGGATCTGAAGGAGAAGATTGAAGCCGAACTCTATAAAACAGGAAGTTATCCAAGCCATAAGAATACAAATATATCTAATTAAGAAGTGAAAAACAGGGATTTTATTGAAACCAAGCCACTATCAGGAAGACCAACAAAAATTTCAGTCACAAGTTAACTGTCATGAAAATTGCTTGGGATTCAAAGAAAAACAAAATAATAAGTTCAGCTGACAAACAGGACTCTTTGGAAACAAAGTGGATGTTTTGAAAATTCTTAATAAGGGTGTCTGTGCTGCTATTAAGAGCTGTCCAGTCTCTACAACCGAAGCAGGATTTTTGTCTGCATTCTTGACCCAACGTTGAGCTTATTCTCTGTGTGGGTTGAACTCCACCAGGGCTGTCCATTGTCTCCAATCTTGTTTGTAGGCAGGATCTCAAGGTGCAGTCATGGAGAGGAGGGTGTCTGGTTTGGGAACCACAGGGTCTCGTCTTTTCTGTATGCAGATGATGTGATGATGATTCTGTTGGCGTCTTTGGGCCAAGATCTTCAGTGTGCACTGGGGTGGTTCCCAGCCAAATGTGAAGTGGCTGGAATGAGAGTCAGATCCTCCAATTCTGAGGCCATAGTTCTTGACCAGAAAAGAGCAGATGCCCCCTTTGGGTTGTGGGGTGGGGGAGTGGTCTCGGCCTCAAGTACGGGAGTCTAAGTATCTTGGTGTCTTGTTTATGAGTGATGGTAGGATGGAGCGGGAGATGGATCAATAGATTGGAGCCTCTTCCTCTTTAATGAGGGTGTTGTTTCGCTTGGTCATGGTGAAGAAAAAGCTGAGTTGAAAGGCAAAGCTCTCAATTTACTGGTCTGTCTACATTCCAACCTTCACCTGTGGTCATGAGGCGTAAATTATGACCAAAAGAATGAGATCCCGGATGCAAGTGGCCAAAATGAGCTTCYTTCRTAGAGTGGCYGAGCTCAACCTSGGGGAGATCAGACTAGAGCTGCTGCTCCTCTGCATTGAAAGGAGTCAGTTGAGGTGGTTCATCTGATTAGGATGCCTCCTGGACGCCTCCCTTTAGAGATGTCCCATTGGTAGGAAGTCCCAGGGAAGACAGAGGACTCGCTTGAGGAATTATGTGTCCTCTCTGGCCTGGGAACACCTTGTGGTCCCCCAGGACAAGCTGGGAAGTGTTGGTAGGAGGTCGGGGTATCTCTCCTGGACCTGTTGCCTCCGTGCCCCAACYATGGAKAAGCAGCAGAAGATGGAGATAAAGACAATAAGGAGGCACTTGAAGAAAAACGGTGGTTGAGTCGCCAGAAGAAAGTCGGTATTACGTCGCCACAAAGCAACCCGCTTGCAATATGCCAAACGGCACTGAGACAAGCCTCAAAACGTCTGCAACATAGTCATTTGGAATGATGAGACCTAAACTGATCATTCTGGCCACAACTATCATTGTTACATTTGAAGAGGAGTCACCACTTCCCACGATGAAGAGTACACCATCCCTGCTATGAGAGGTGGGTTGCTGATGATTTGGGTCTTGGTCATTCCAACATAATGATCCAAAGCACAAGGCCACATCAACGTATTAATTGCTACAGCAGAGACAAATTAAAGGTTCTGGAAWGACCATCTCAGTCTCCTGACCTCAACACAGTCACTTTTGGGAGATCTCAAACATTCAACACAGGAATTTACTGAATTTTTAGGAGACATTTTGACATTGGCAGCTTTAAAATGTGAAAAAAAAAAAACAACTGTCACAAAAACATTCAAGTGGCCATTGATGCTAAAGCAGTCAGGACACATTATTAAGAACTAGGTTATGTATATTTTTGATCAAGGTCATATGGGCACTTTCTGTCTTTATGATGTAAAAAAATAAACACTAACCATGTGTTATTCTTTCATATTCACTGAGAAATGACCAAAAACTTTTGAGCACACCAGTACARCGATTCAACTTCATGTCCAAAACAGGTAGAACAAATACATTTAAGTATTTTAGAAACTACTTAGGCAGGGCTTTTATCAAAACTACTCCAACAGGCTAAAACAAAAACKGAAAACTCCATAAAGCTTATTCATATGTTCTTAAATTCAGAAAAAAAAATAGAACCTTCAACTTCCATGTTAGCTAAAGAAGTCTAAAGTCTTCAGCATGCTTTGTTACATAAATAATGTTAGTATATTATCATTTTAGACAGTTATTAAAGGCCACAGAGTAGCATCTGTGCTACACTTTATTCATGATGTTAGCCTTTCAGTAAATACACAATAAATTGGCTCCTGTCAGCGCTAGACGACAAAAATGACAAATCTTCACATTTCATTAGGGAGCAAATGCTAGTCTAATTATTTCTCAGCCATGACTAATATCTTCTGCGTGTGAAGTCTTAATCATGTTGGTCCCACGCACGCTGCGACCAAAGCCGACACAAAACAGTTGTGGACTTCGAGTAGTCACAACACCTCCTGATGACTTATCCTGTCCTGCGTCGGGTCCAACGCCTCCAAAGGCTGTCCACGGCTGAGCTGTGATGGGTGGCTCATCGTTTAGTCTTTTTTTTTTCTTTTTTTTTTTGGTTTGTTTACCCCTCGGTATCCAAGCTGTTAACACTGGCAGGCRACAACAAACGGCGCTGACGCATCAGTCACGGGCCTGTCTGCGGTAGCGCTGCAGAAGCGACTCGCCCATGGGAGGTTGCTCATGCTCCACGAGGTGGCGAGTCAGATGAGTGCTCTCCTGTTTCGTGTGTCAGCAGAAAAGTTAAATGAAAGGATTTACGAGCGACTCGCTTTGGCATACTTTGGAATTTAAGTGCGTTACAGCAAAACGTCATCTGATGCAGTATTTTAGGGCTCGTGCTGGTTCTTTGTTGCACTTAAAAAGCAGGTAAGAAAAGTCAAAACTCAGTTAATCAATTGATAAAGATGTAAACAACTTTATCAACAGAGTAAACCTTAGAAACAACCCCAAATCCAATTCTGCATTTTAAATCAACTCTCAACCCTTAGTTTTATCTAGCACACTTACAGAGGTAGTTCAGATGCTTTGAAGGGAGATTCTGTGGAATTTATTTCTAACCTGTTGTAGATGGCTCTTTGGACAACATAAATTTGGATGAGTAGAGTTTAATTCTGACCAGATTGGCAAACTTTCTAAGTGAAAGTTACACTGCAGTGTAAAGGTTTATAAAATAATGTTAGCATAAACCACTATTGTGGATGATGCAGTTGTTTTGGCACCATCATGTCGTGATCTCTAGCTCTCACTTGAGTGGTTCACCATGAGATCTACAGACAGATCATAAACTCTGGTAGTGACTGAAGGAATCAGCTCAGATCCAGGAGGTCCAATTGAGTTTTTTCTGCAGGGTAGCTGGACTCTCCCTTAAGGCCTCTACATACTGTATCCAAAGCCAAACAGTCGACACGTGGTCACGTGGTTCTGCATTTGTTTCCACAAACACCTTTCATAGTTCCTGAGACACATCGTGCTGAGCTCCTGGGAAACCCCTCCCACTGTGGTACACATCACTGCACAGGGTTYCTGCCCGCTGGAGTCTACACGCTGGGAAAACAAAAACTCAGATCCACCGTTATTTGTCCACAAATCTTTCCCAGTTAAAGCTAAACTTTTCTGCAGTTGGACTCTGCGCAAAACGTCTTTTTTATATCCCCATTTATGAGTTTTTGTCCGTTTGATGACCTTTATAAATGTCTGCTTCTGGTTACAACAGTCACTTTCTGGAAGCGAGTAGCAGCGTCCGAGTGCTTTTAGCATAAACAACCACATCCACGAACTTCAGACCAATCACACAAATCTTCGCACAGAGCWTGGTGACAAACAGTTCAGCCAAGGCCTTGTGTCGACTAGGGGAGGTCCCATCAACACTCCRAAACAAATGACGCAATTTTCGTCATTCAGATGCGACAATGAGAGCTGATTTCGGCAGTTCAGAGGGAGCATGTAGAGGCTTTTAGAGATCAGGTGAGAAATTCAGTTCTCCTGTAGAGCTCCTCCAGATTCAGAGGAACCAGCTGAGGTCGTTCAACTGATAAAGATAACCCCTGGATGCCTTCTTAGGAAGGTTTTCTAGACATGTCAAACTGAGAGGAGATCCCGGGGAAGACCCAGGACACCCTGGAGAGACTCTCAGCTGGTCTGGGAAGACCCTGGAGTCCTCCCAGAAGAGCTGGAAGAAGTGGCTGTAGAAAGAGAGGTGTGGACCTCCCTGATCAAGATGCTGCCCCCAAGACCTGACTCTGGAACAAGATAATGAATGACTACAAAATTCTTAAGATCAGAGTAGGTCTAAGTCAACATCAATACATTACCAACTTGCCTTGAGTCAAACGAGCTGTTAGCTTGTTAATCTGGTCAGAATAAACAGATTTTTTTTCTGAACTGGTGTTGTTCACTGAGCCATCTACAAAAGGTAAGAAAATAATCGTTCATAACTACTCCGTGGAAGCCTTTTCCCAAAAACCTGAGCCGAAAACAATAATTATGCTACGTGAAAGAATCTCTGAAGTGACCATTTTTATGCCAACAAAGAGTGAGCTCGCATTCTTTCTTTTCTCTCTGGTGCTAGTCGACGAACAAAAACATGCTTTTCTGTTTGCCGATCACTTGGTGCGATGCTCCTCAGCTGACCCCACTTTGTATGGTGCAAACATGACACACATGTACTTATGGTGCAACGAGGGCAGATTGTCCCTTTGAACTCCACGCCGCGACTCRAATGCTGCCTTCAGTCATCGGCCGAGCCGCGCCAAAAAAACTCCTCCTTCCAAACGGACAACTGCTCTTCCTGTCCTGAAGCTATGCAAGTCTCCGGTGCAGGGGGATGTGCTTAGTGTACACACATACACACACACCAAACACACACACACACACACGTATATATATATTCTCACAAACAGGGTTTCCTCTGCAGCAGGGAGATATGTAAAACACAAACACAATGTCTAATAATCCCACACCCCTTTATATTTTGGGAACAATATTCAAATGGTGCTATAGAGTAAAACAGAAAGTCCTTTTTTGTGTAAGTAGTTCTGGTACCATTGAAAGATTTTAGCCAAATATGTTTTAAGATTTTCACTTTCTGACTGACTGAATGGTGTGAATCATGGAAAAAAAATAAAAACAGCAACACCTTGTGTTTGTGAAACTAAGCGGCACCTACAACGCCTTATCCACTCGTTGGATGGTGTCCAGCTTAAAGCAGGGTGGTGCTCCTTGTTTTTGTTTTGTTCTTTATTTTTYTCATCTGGACGTGCACTGTACAAAAACAGCACACTGTGTCCGCACTAAGAACCGATTATGTGCCATTCAGAGAACACGGTCAGCCATTTCCTGTTAGCTTTCACGAATAGTGCTTGTGATTGTCTTGCATGAATGTCGTAGACTTGAGGGCACAAAGGAAGCGTCGRTGCTTCTCTGTGACCCCTGGTGGGGTGGGTTCTCCTTTTGAGCTCTAAAGTTTGTCCCAAAACTACAGTCACCCCTCAGAACTTCAGCTAATCAGAGATCAGGTTCATTATTACAGCCAAATGAGGTCTGAAACAACCAAATATTACAGTTTATTTTTCTATGAGGAAGCCTTCATTTGTTCGTAGTGCTGAAAGTCGACTGTGGAATTGAAATCAAAAGTACAGGTACCGTATTTTGGTCTCTGTTTGTCGGCTACGCAGTGAAAGCTTCCTACTTCACCGAAGAGAACCAGAGGCAAAGCCGGTCCAGCCAKTGCTCAATCGCTATTGTATGGCTTCGTGTCAACAGCTATGCAAAGTTGCGAACAAGCAGGACAGCTCTGGGCTCAGAGAACCTTTACTAAAACACCAGATCACTGGTGTTGTCTGTGTTTTTGTTGTTGGTTTCCTTTTAAAGAAGAGGTGTGCAAAGACAAAACAGCGTYGACACACTTTCCATTTTGGTTCGTTTTACGTCTCAGGACACAAGAAAAGCCAGGTTGTTATGATAATTTGTGACCCATGTTAGCAGTGGTGGGCATGGTTCTCCTTATCAGCTAATAGTGGAACTTTTTTTTAGCGGATTAGCTTTTTCACTAACTTTGAAAATCTAATTTAGCAGACAAATTAGCTTCTACTAAATTAKGTTTTACCAGCTTTAAGTCCATTAACAGCTAACTAACAACAGGTTCGTGTCTGTCCCACCAGTCTTCAGATGGAACAAGACAAAGATGTGTGACACAGACTGAGTCAAAGTCGTCTTGGCTGTTAGCGATTAGATTTTAGTTAGCATATTATGAGTTAGCAAAGGCCAACGTTGGAAAAAAAAGTCCATAAAGACACTATCCAAAAAYTAAAATAGCCCCTGATCCAAAAGTATCCAAGTTTTCCTTAAGAAATAAATAAAAATTTAGCTTTAAAACTGGCTAAACCAAACTAGGTTTGGGGCACAAAATTGCTAAAATTCAACAAATTATGGATCGTTCTGGATCTTTCAAGGTGGAGAATTTGCCAACACAGGGTCACGTTTCAATTCAAAACAGGATATTTGGAAAGACTATTTCTTTCTAAAAGAGCACCAACGGCTCATACAAACCGTTGAGCAGGGTGGTAGAAGGATGATAATAATTTGGGATATTTGCAGTCATTGAGTTGAGTTTGAACTCATCTATAGACCAAAGACATTTTTGTAACAGCTAAAACCTGACCCAGTAATGGCACTAGTGCTAAACAGGCTGTTTTTAACCAAACCTCTAAACCAGCAATGAGAACTTTTGATGTCCTGACACGTAAAACTTCAAAATTGAACGAGTGTGAAGTAACTGTTCAACAGAACTGTACACCATAAACGGTTTATTTTTCTAGTTTTCTCAACCTGCAGATTATTTTACAGATCTTTCTCTGTGGAGATCGATTGGTGATGGTAGGGTGGGGGGGATGCCACCTCCTGACTGAGGAATGTGTATTCTATTGTGAAAAAATTCAAATCCGATTGTTTTTCTTCGTTTGGACAAAATGTCCTGCTATTAGTGTCTGTGAAGACGTGTTGCTGCTGCTTCATATGTTTTTATATTCGGTCCAGAGCCGTGAACATATGATTGAGGCCAGGCGCTAAGACCGGTTTCTTCAAATCCGAGTCCAAGGGCAGCTGAAATCTTTTCTTTTAAATTCAATCAGCGGAGAAGATTTCAGAAGCTTGGCTCAGATTTGCAAACAGGGCTGGTCGAAATTAAACTGGATGTATCGATAAGATGAATCATATACTTTTATTTTGTCAAGATCCTGCTTTTCTACCATATTCTTCAGCTTGAGGGGGTTTATGGGGGAAGAAAATAAGTAGTTTTAGTAAATCAATGTGCAGAAGTAGCTTTTATTTTGATTGTAAATACCCTTTTCCTCGTAGCTCACCTCAGCTGGATCGTTGTTCCATGACAAAATGGTTCTTAAATGTTCTAAATGTGTAGAATGTAAAGAGAGAAACTGTGGTTTCGTAGGAATTTGTGCCATCATCATGTTGTGTTGAGAAGAGCACTGATATTAGATCTGTAGGCCAGGGTTTTTGGAGATGATTGGCCAGACAGCCCTTAAAAAAAATGTAACAAACTGAAGACATTTTCCAACAAGAGAAACTGTTTGATAAAAACTCACATTATTGTACAGCACCACGTGGCATGTAGCTGCTAACTGCATCGCTCTTGTATTTTTTTGGTTGGTTCTTTCTGCATTATATGCCACTCAATGCACTGTAGGCCTTTTTTTGGACCACATAAAGCATTCACATTTTTACATGTGTTGAGTACGCTAACTACGTAACCCTGACGAAAATCAAGGATTCATTGTAATAATTTTTGAAAAGCTCTGCGTCTTCTGTCTACACAGATGCACTACAATTTTTTTATTTTCACTTTGGGTTGTGCGTTTTTGGCAAAATAATTTAATCACAATTGATTGTAGTATTTCGTCAATAACAGGTAATATGCCAAGTGCGCCTGCATATTTTTGACTCTAAATCTTTTACCCTGTGTTCTAAAGTTATATTTACAAATCATCAGTCAAACTAACTTCTTCATTTTTACAGCCACGGCCCACATCATCTCCCTCCAGCGCTTACTTTGCTTWTAATGCTGAGCTAAYGCTAATGTAGAGCTAAAATGCTAACACTCCGAACTTGTTTAGTCACCTCAAACATCGCCATAAAACGAAGTACAAGGAAAGGCAGAAAATACAACATCAGCTACAACAAACATTTTGCCAGCAAATGTGGGGGACTCGAGTTACATGACATGGACTCGTCATTAATATTGTGACTTTAGACTTGACTTGTACTTTTACACCAGGGACTTGGAACTTGAATTGGACTTGACCCTGTGTACTTCAAAATACTTGATATTTTACCCAACTTCTAAAGCTTAATACACATTATTTATAAATTGGAAATTGGGCCCCATTAATCAATTCCTCTCGTTACATTTTACCAAAGTCAGACCGTCTGTATTATTTTCCCACACTCACAGCACAGCAAATCAAAAAATAAAAAAGGGAAATTATAGTTTTAAGGTAGAGTATTTTTGCAGCTAGGTTTTTTTGAACTTTGCAACATAGAGGTGCGATTTTAAAATGATTTTTAAAATACTTTTTAAATGATTTTTAAAAAAGACTCAAAAGGACTTGAAATTTTAAGTTTCAGACTTGGAAATTGATTGGCAGTTGCTTGTCTTGACTTGAGACTTGAAAAACAGTGACTTGGTCCCACCTCCGGTGGACAGTCAATCTGTCCCTTAAGAGCATTAGCTTTAGCTCATAACCACAATGAATAAATAAGCCCCTAATTAAGGTAAAATGCAAAGTGCCCAATATTATTCAGTGACTATTATTCTGACAACTGCACACAATATGATTTTACCCAATTCTAATGTCAGTGAAGCCTTTGAAAAGGTTTCAAAATCAGCCCGATCTGGTCAGTCAATGAATCAATCAATCTGTCGAATCAATCGGTACAAAATATTATAGCCAATGTGATGTCCTTGGTTTTGGCTAAGCTGAACAGAGCTAAACCTAGCTAATTGTCATCAAAAATATATTTGCTAATCGTCAAGGCACCTTTAAAACACAAATTTTAGCTTCCCCTCCTGTTGCTTTAAGGTCAAAATGAGGCATTGTGAGTCATTTTGACCCGAGGGCAGCAGCAGGCAGGTTAAACAGGATTGAGCTGTCTGGCTGCCATCTCCTGACTGCAGAAGAAACTGTGGCTTTGGTTTATTTAAAAAAAAAATGTTCAAACCACTCCTGCATCATCAGAGCAGCATTCAGGAACATTCTCATTGTTTTCTGCTTTTTGTTGAGGAAGGTGGGCTTCTCCTAATTTACACCAAATATTTTTGACCAATCACGTCACAGATGGGAGAAGGGACACGTTGTCTCTCCAGTTTTAGTCTGTGTTTTCTGTCTGAGTGTTCAGGAAGAGTTGAATGATATTTTTTTGGTGGCTCTAGGAGGCCAGCATTAGGAAATGTGTTATTTTTGTTACAATACCTCCTGAAAATAAAAGTCTATTTATCTGTGAAAAGACAAAGATTTACAGTATTACAGATGACTACATAAAAAAATGAAACATTTTAAACAAATACAAGTGAAAACATGTACAGTTCATCTGAGCACAATACAGAAATGTATTGTCAGTATTAACTTTGATTTTATATATGTCATTTTATTACGTTTTAATGTGACTGCAATGGAAAAAAAAAACCTAAAGATTATAATAAAAAAAACTTTTTTCCAAAAGTCTCTTCTTTTTTTAAAGCAACATCTCATGAGGTTTCATAAATGACAACACAAACACTGATTTAAAAAAAGAACTTTATTCAAGGTTTTCAAGCATTTTCATTAAAGCACAGAAATCTTGTCAAACATTAAATTGCACAGAACAGAAAATTTTAATGGCTTCTTAAAACAGTAACCTGGGTCAAACAGTGCAAAAAAGCAGGGTGGCAGTGCCATATGTATAGTATAGTATAGTATAGTATAGTATAG
>NW_013952474.1:462712-472475 GCF_001266775.1 Austrofundulus limnaeus
ACTAAACATGGACATAGTAACAATATTTTATACTACATTTATCCATTTTAAATATACTAACCTCACACCGTAACAACTAAGGCAAAAATATTATTAATTCAGAAAATCTTTTCAGGACCCCACCTTGATGTTTCGGGACCCCACTTTGGGTCCCGACCCCAACTTTGGGAAACACTGCTATACAGTATAGTATATATAGTACAGAACTGTTAAGTACAGGAAAATAAAGTATTGTAAAGCATAGCACAGTACAGAATGGTACTGTATAGTACAGTATGGCAAAGTACAATGTAGTAAAGTACCACACAGTACATTATAGTACAGTACTGTAGTACAGGGCAGTAAAATATAAATGAGTAAAGTAAAATGCAGTATAGTATAGAAAAGTACTATAGTACTCCATAGCAAAGTGGAGTACAGTTCAGTACTGTATAGTACAGTAAAGAACAGTGCAGTACAGTATAGTATAGTATAATATTGCAAGGTACAGTTTAATGAAGTGCAGTCCTTTATAGTATAGAAAAGTGCAGTATGGTAAAGTAAAGTAAAGTATAGAACAGTATAGTGCACTATAATCAAATTTAAGGCAGTTTTTTAGGATGGCTTTAAATAAATGTCTGTTTCCTTTTATCAGCTAAAATATTTTTCTCATGGTTCTTTTGTTCTTGTTTGAACCAGAATCATGTCAAAACAATGGAGTTCTGGTTTGTTAAAGTTCACAACAGTATAAGATAGAGACAAGGATTCCCAGTAAAAAAAGAGAAAAACACTAGAAAACTAATTTTAAAGAACAAAATTGAAAACCTTTTCAGTAACAAGTCGTTCTTTGCACACACAAAATAAAATAGATGTATAAAATATATTACAATATATTTTCATCAACACACAGGGTTTGATATGTATGGAGCAGAACATTGAGAGGAAAAATATTTATTTATTTTAAAACACTGACCGATTAGCATTTTTTAATACAGATTTTCACATATCAGGTCAGCTGATGGTTGCCATAAAGAGCTGTTTTTTCTTTAGTTTATTTTTGGACCATAGCTGTATCTTACAGTAAGGTGTTTAGCAGGACCACCAAATGGCTCGAAACCTTTTACTTTCAGTAATTTTTATTTGTTATTTGTCTTTCTCTTGGTAAATTCAGAAGTTAACAAATGACTCCAGTCACCTTCCTTCAGGGATATGTTGGCGTGCCAAAACTATAAAAAAGCAAAAAGTCAGTCTACCTCTAACTACGTTGGTGTTTTTTAAAACAATCCAAGACTGACAAAAACATTAGTCTGTCTTATTTTGTGACATCGTCACAATTAAATTAAACCTTTTCTCCGCCTCTCTGAAACAGTTGGAAATTATAACTTTGTTCCCATTTTCTGCCCCAATGCTTTTTTTTAACAGCAGGTCAATTTAGGGACAACAGTGAGGGAAGGTTAGTGTTTATAACTGACCAATCTGAAATGCCTCATGAAAAAAAAATTAATCCAATATAGAGTCTTTTTTATTATTATTATTTTGTTTATTTTTTCAATGACAAGTCCTGAGGTTGAACTACAAATTCTAATGATATAACAAACTTTAAGGTTTGTCAGGACAACAGGAAGCAAAATTTTGATGTTCTCACCTGACATTATGAAATATTTACAAACTATACTTTTAATTTTTAGGCAGCAACTATTCACAGTTTTTATTCCGGTAAAAATTTAGATTTATAACAAAACCTAAAAAAAAAAAAACATCTTGTGAATCCAGTGTACAGTAATTTTATCTACCAGAGACATTTGGTTTATTTACCTACAAATATAAGAAATTTTCCTTTTAACCCTCCTGATAGGGTCCTATTGACCCTGGAGGCCTGAGTTTCAGCAGTCATTTTGACCTAAAGCAGACGTCTTTGGAAATGTTTGCATACGAAACACATCTAAATATGTAAGCAACTACTGAACAAAGCAGACTCACTTTTAGAATAAATACAAAAATTCAAATCAGTTAAAAGTATTTTCCTGCTGATTAAAAACTGAACAGTCAGTGTAACAAGTCAACCCCCTAAAAAATGTACTGTTAAATTCAAAATCTTCTGAAGACATTCATATTTTTAAAGACATAAAAATATAAACACAACCAATCTTTAAAGGGCTCTTGGCGCTCTCTGCTGGCAAAATAAAGAAAATACACTTTAAATAGAACAAACTTTAAAAACAGAAAAATTTAAATTAAAAAATCTCCTAATGTCAGCAAAACTGTTTTGATTTTTTTTGTCTGAACTAAAATGATTTTCTTTACTCAAAACATTTGTACTGTTTTCTTAAAAGGAGTTGCTGCTCATTGAATAATGTCAGTTTTTTTATTTTATTTATTTATTTATTTATTTTATTTATTTATTTTTGTCAAGTCAGTCATCAGAAACATGGAAGCTAGAAATGGTATCAACAGTAACAGCAGTTTTATGTCAGTGCACGAGTCCACAGCAGTGTTGACGTGTAAAGTGCAACATGTGAGGCACTGATGGTGAACAACCCTGAGTGGGTTTTACCCGATCAGCGGTTCGTCGTCGTCGTCGTCGTCTTCCAGGATCTCCAGCCTCTGGAAGGGTTGGGGGTCTGASGACCGGCGGGACTTCATAAACCTGAAAGCAGCTGAGGAGCAACGACTTCCTTTAGTTTGCTAATCGAAATGTGGAGACACGGCAAGACGTATGAAGGTAAATTAGTCTCAGAAAGATTTGAGCGCACATTAAGAGTTGAGCAAGTGAGCAGCACTTAAATGATACACCTCATTTATATTCATCTTGTTCACCATCGTACCTTATCCAGCGGTTCCCAACCTTTTTTAACTTGTGTACCCCCTGAACCATTTTGTCACACCCCTAGTACCCCCTCAGTCAAAAGTAATGATGATTCTCCAAAACTATAATGTATAACAATTGATTATTGAATGACAATTATTTATTTAATCCCCTTAACATTTAATTCTCAGGCATTTTATTMTTTTAAACTCAAATTAAACAAAGATAAATATGTCGCCTTGAAAATGAATAAGTAATTAAATGAATAGACCCATTAACGGCAGGTACAGGAAGCAGCAGCATTCAAAATACCTCAGAAACTCACCCAGATTAGCAAATTCTGTGAGATTCCGCATTTTATACTGGATTCTATTTTGTTTAGTCAGTTCCAYGATTCTGTCTGCATTTTTCAAATTGAGAAAATCATAGGGCTCTACATATCTCACTTCTATTTTTATACATTTTTTACACACCTGAGAAATTTTTCCAAGTACACCCTGTAATTTGCTCACGTACCCCTGGTTGGGAATCACTGGTCTACTCCATAGACTTGAATAAGATCACTAGACTGGGCCCCGCCCATACCATCCACTGGTAGCGTCTGTGACAGCCTGGAGGAGCAGAAACAGACCAAACAGAGCAACGGCTCACAGCCACTATAGAAACTGATAGATAAACAGCAGCTGAACTGGATCTGTATCACAAATTATCTGTAATATTTTCACAATAAATTAATAACTTTGTTAAATTCATTCAACAATCATGTAAAACAGCAGATTCATTCCAGAAAAATACATAATTTATAAGTAACAATGATCTAAACCAGACCTGAAATCAGCCTGTAACTTAGACTTTAGCTAGTTGAAAAATTATGACTTCAGCTAGTAATAAAGTATATTTAATATTTCTTCTTATTGTCAAAAAATTATATTTATATTTACCAGTCACTTTGAAAATGTTCTCTGTATACCTGTTATAGGATGAAACTTGTCTCTAACATCTTCTCAACAAGTCAGGTTCCTCTAACAGAAACCTAAAAATTCTCACATTTATAATATTATTTTACACTCTGTAAGTCTAAATATTAATCAGAGGACACAGTAATATTTAATAGTTTGTGTTAAATTGTTGCATGATTCAACAGAGCTAAACTCTGTATATATGCTCCACAAGCTAATATCTGCTAACCAGCTCAATAAATAACAGTGATTAAATCAACTTCATAAGATTGTTTTAATTTTAAACTGTTCTATTATTAGCTTCAGTTCTGCTCAGATCACGTTGAGCTAAATAAGATCAAATCTGCTTAAGATRTTTAATTTTGCATAAGATAAGGTGATGTTTGTGATCATGTTGTTTTAATGAAAGAAAATGACCACACGAACACATGATCTTGAACCAGGTTATGGAATAATTACATGTRATACCCACTGAATGTACTGAATGTACAGTACATTATGTGTGATGTTAGTTGGCTGGAYTGACTTGTCCACGGCCACTTCACATGTGTTTGTTAACCCTTGGTTATGATCCACTCAAAAATTAGATTATTTTTGGCGTTAGGACATGAAAGGGTTAATTATTTTAAAAACGCCTAGGCATGCATGTAAAACACCATCTAAACTTTTTATTTTATGTGACAGATCACATTTTAACCCTCACATTTCCTTGTGCAAAGGACATGAATTTTGTGAATTTCCAACTGTMCCTGCTCACTGGAGCGTGAAGCGTTAACACAGATTTTGGTGTCATTCAAAGCAGAATGATCCCCTCTACAAAAGGTTACGCCCACATTTTTCAAAATTATTATCTTTGTTAATTTTATGGCAATTTTTCTGAGAGTATCATTTTTTTCTGATACACCCTGTATAGGGTCTTTGAGCTACAGCAGAAATTAATTTTCCCAATAACCCAATAAATCTGGCAAAGCTCACATGTCCCAGCTTTTCACCAGCCTTAAACGCAGCATTACATGACTGAATCTGCAGCGGTAAGTATGGTTTAACTCACATTCACAAACGAGCATATCGACACTCTCATGCAAATCTTTTTGAGACTAATTCATCTCCATAGACACAAACCCCTGTTCCCAAATTCCTGCGTTGGTTGGACTTACCGAGGACGGCAGATAGCACAAGCATGACACTGACCACCAGGCCGATCACCACGGGAACGTTCCAACGGGTCTCAGCAGCCAGGAGACGGCGCGCCTGGCTCAGGGAGCCGTTGTTGGGCTGCGGCGGCACCGACAGCAAGTGGCACATGAGTGGGTAGACGTCCACACTCTCTAAACTCTCCATCTGGTAACCCTGACGGAAACTGGGGCCAGTCGCSGCGAGGAAGGGGTGCATGCTGGGCAATGAGTTGTCATAGCCGTGATCTCCCACTGCAGGGGGTTCAGAAAACAAAAAGAATGTGGTGGTGGTTCTTAAAGGGCTTATTAATGAGACTTATGCTGTAGTCGTTACATCTTGGTAGCGTGTTCCCACGCCTCACTATGGTCCAACCCTCATCGGCGATGAGAAGGATTGGCTGAACACGCTCGTTGTTCCGATAGTGAAGCCGGTCTGGGATTTCCGTTTTTAAGTACACCGTCATGTTGGGGTGGCATTTATTTAGCAAGTTGAACACAACGTCTTTGTCTGCAAAGCAAAATACACTAAGTCAGTTGTTAAAATAAGAGTAAAATGAAGATGAAAACTCAGAGTTAATCATAAAGTCTCATTTTACTGGGTTACCTCCATTTGGGATGAGTGCCGCGACTGGTGTGAGGTCCACGAGGGTGTAGTTGTCAGGATGGAGACAGTCGTCCAGGCGTATGAGCCGCTCGGCCGAGCACTGAGCCATGCCATGGTCGCTGGTCACAATGAGGTTGATGCGACCCCAAAGGCCGGTTCGGTTCAGTTCCGACATCAGCAGACCGATGTCGTCATCTACCTGTTAATACAAATTTGTCAACTTTTTTCACAGCTAATGATACGGTGATACAATTATCATGTAACTGTACCTCCTTCATCACTTTAGCCATTTCTGTGGCATTGTCGGGGCCAAAAGCGTGACCAGATCGGTCCGGTTCCTCCCAGTACAGAGCTGCAAACATCACTCCTTGTTCCTATCAGAACACTCACAGTGTTTCAGTGTCAATGATTTCTTTAAAAAAATAAATAAATAAATTCCTTCTTCTCACCTTTCCGTCTCCTAGCATCCAGTTCGTCACGTTGCCCACTCTTTGCCGGAAAGTCACCTTGGAGTCGTACGGAAAGAAGTGCGTTGGCGTGCGGTTGCCCATGGCCACGTCGGAGCCGGGCCACATCACGGCTGCCGTCTTATAGCCAGCGTCSAACGCCGTCAGCCACAGGGGCTTGGCGTTGCTCCACCACGTGGGGTCGGTGTCGTTCCGGATGCTGAAGTGTTTGTGGGTGATGGGGTCGTACATGCTGCTCGCCAGGATACCGTGAGACTCGGCGTACAGGCCGGTTACCTGGAGAGGAACACAGAACCAACAGGGATTGTTTATTTTTTAAATATTTACAATTGACATCAACTGTGTTTTCAATGTTCATCCTATCTTATTATAAATACCACAAGACTGATTTGATGCGATCAGTGAAATCTTGGACGTCCTGACGTCCCAACATTTCACTGATCACATCAACTCTGTGGATAAATATATACAATTCACACAAGAGGAGGTAAAAAGATGTCAGGTTGGATTTCCTGGACAATGTCTCTGATGGAGGACGGTTGGAAACTCATATCTATCACTAATCCACACACACAGACTAGTATTTGTGTTTTGATTCCCATCACCCAGAGTACCTGCTCAGCTTTTTTTTTATTTGTCTACCTGAATTATTGAGATGCAACAAGACAATTATTCACAATGAAAAAGAAAAACATGCTTACTAAGCTGTAGTGGTTGGGAAATGTCTTGGTGATGAAGACRTTAGTGAGCTCCTTCACCAGGACCCCCTGGCTGTACAGGAGCTCCAGGTTCGGCATGTGAAACCTCCTCAGGTAGTCGGCYCTGAAGCCATCGAACGACACCAGCAGCAGTGGCGGCGGATCTTTCTGAGTCACGTCTTTATCTGTGGCCAGAGCACCGAGGCCAAACAGGAAGCACAGCAGAATCTGAATGAACATCCTGAAAGAGCAAGAAACCAAACCAACAAATATCACTGTGCAACGTACAGAGTTTAATAATAAATAAACATCAGAATAGGCAGGCCATGTTTTATGCACCTTTGAAGTCCTTTTCCAACAACTTCTAGACAAGCGGTGTCCAATCCWGGTCCTGGAGGGCCACTAGCCTGCATGTTTTAGATGTTTCTGTGCTCTGACACACCTCATTGGAATAAATAAGTGATTAACAGGGAGTTRCAGAACTTGAAGCTCTGCTGAAGAGCAGGGAAGCATCWAAAACATGCAGGATAGTGGCCCTCCAGGACAATGGTTGGACAGCACTGAGTATATAACCATCAGCTGCCTTGAGCCAAACACAAACACCTCATTGTTGGACAGAAGAATGTAGTCATGTTGTGGTGCTGGTCTTGAGGCGCAGCTTAATGTGAAAACTTAAAAACAAAGACAAACAGGTAGAAATTGTAGAGCAGCCAGGAAGGCCAAACTAGACCCGAATCAGGATGTGAAACTGGGTGATGTTTCCTGCAGCTTTATATTTATAAAACAARCGTGTGACAAACGCTCTCTACAGAAAACTAGACGACGACGGTGCCAGACATACCTAAAAAAGACAGACATCTATTTATTATTATTTTATTTACTGTTATCTAACCAAGCTCGTTTTATCCCAATTAGAGCCATAACCTGATATTTTTACTATCTTTTTGACAAACTCAGCTTGTGAAATTGGCGAAGATAAAAAATCTCAATTGACTAAAGCTCCCCTCATCTCAGCTCATCTAACTGTTTACCGACTTTACAGCACTTAAAAACTGAAAACTTATTCGTGTGTTAGGCTGGAACTTTAAAGACAAAGCAGAGGAAAAGATAAGGACTGTGTTCAGTTCACCTCTGTGTAAATKTTAAACTTCGTATTGGATCAGTTTGCATCTAAACACAGTTCTGTTGCACCCAGCTAAATCATCCACAGTTCTTTTTATGGTTGTTTATCCACAGCAGACAGACTTTCTTGGAATCCTGTCAAGCAGTCTTGATCAGTATCCTTCTGGCATTTTCCAAAGGCCAGGCCTTGGATTMTTTTCACTGCGTCTGTTTTATTTGTTTATTTAAGCCATTTAACATCAACTACTGAATTATTTACGCATCATACAAGGCGCCTATCTGAAAGCATGAATATGTTTTGGGTCCAACATATATAAGTTGTCAAAGAACCGGTTTTGGGTCTGTCGACACAACATGTCTCCCCCAGGTTAGTCCCAGCAAGACAGAGAACTCATATTTTGCTTTTAATCCCAGCTATGGTTTTGACTTGGTTTATTTATTTACAGTGAATTAGTTCAACCATCCAGCTAATCAAGCTGCTTCTTCTTTTCCAGGTTCCCAGGTCTTCAGTCCATCACAGGGTCACACAGAGACAAATGAGACAAACACTCACTCTCTCACATGAACCATTCATGTTTTTTGGTCTGTGGGAGGAAACTGGAGAAAASCCACGCATGCAGTCAGGACTCTACCCAGAAAGGTCCCCGACTGAGATTGGAACCTGCAACATTCTTGCTGAGAGACAACAGCTCTACCAACTGAGCCACCGGGCCGCCAATTAGTTCAACCTCTTCAGTTAAACCTTACCCCAAAAATGCCWAATATACAGCGTTTGGAAAAGTGTWCACATAACTTTGAACAAAACATTTGATCTGATACAGCTGTTAGTCACACACAAAAAAAATGTCCTTAAATAGGGAAAGACTTGATATAAAAGATAAATCTGTCCCTTCAGTTGGTCCATGTGTTGTTCCCAAGATAGCATTCTTTAAAAGACAAACACTGGTCCAGGAACTGGACTGAGATTACAACAAACTTCCTGGAACAATATCAAAACTAGAATCAAACTTTCATTACAGTGCACAGACTATTGAGAGAGATGAACATCCAAGTGTAGAACACAGAGGAAGATGCATCATGGTTCAGACCTGCTTTTTCAGACTAATATTTGGAGTTTTCCAACCGAGATGGAGTTAAGAGCAAAAAAAAAAAAAAAGCCATGAGATTAAAATCCACTGTATTAACTTGTTTAGAAAGCATCAAATTGATATACTGTTATTTTTGTGTTATTATAACAACAAGGCTTAAAAGCCCACAAGGATAAAAACTGACAGTATCAGTATTATAGACTGCATATTTACAACATTTAACTTCATTTTGAAGCGAAGGAAAGTAATGCACAACCCGGAAGTGGACGTACACAATGAATAACACCCAAACAGACCTAGTTGTTATTACGTAATTTACTAAAACAGCAAAATAAAATGCATGGTGAGTTCAAACGTGTCACAATGAATAAACAATCAAATATTTGTTGTACGTGCAGTGTTGGAACTTCACTGTCAGTCATTACCTGACAGACGCCATTAATCGTCACATTTTAACACTACGTTTCATCTTATTTTACCTGTTGAAAGATGTTCCAGRCAGATGTTCTCCTTAGTTTACTTTCACCACGATCACTATTCCTCCCSCGACATCTTTACCTTCAGCTAATACGACTTTAAAGCGGATTTAAGCTGTTTAAAAGACTTCCGGTAAGAAATTTCAAAACACTACGCTTCTGGAAAACGCGCTTGTCATGACAAATTAGTAAACATTATTTCAACTTATCTTGTTTTATTTTGTCTGTATATAAATTTAAAATGTAAGAAAAGAAAATTATTGTGGTGCATAAGTTTGAAATAGTTAACATATTGATAAACTAGTGGCTTTTATTTTGAAATAAGATTTCCATGAAGTTGTATTACCAATATCCGGTTTAAAATTTCAAAACAATGCCCCTGGTATATA